>NC_062272.1:2402500-2716143 GCF_916048215.2 Malus sylvestris
TAGAACTTTCATATGTAACACTTTTTTTTTTTTTGTAACTCTTTCTTCAATCATGTGATGAAAGAAATAAAGAAAAAACAAGTTGGAACATAAAATATGTGAGATTTTCGATGCATATCTTGTATGCATCTCCAAATACATATAGCGTGTTGAGTTTGAGATTTGATTTGATTTTGTTTTTTGGTCGTTGGGTTGTTAATAATAGAAAATAATGGGATCAAACTTAGACATTAATTATAATCAAATGATTGATAATTCCAACTAGAAGGGAGAAGAAATGACCAGAATATGATCATAATCTTTGTATAATCTAATCTCAAAGTCAATATTTTTGTGGGGATGGGATGGTCATTAACTACTCTCTTCCCGTACGCGTGAAGTTTGGCACAAAATATTTATTAAGACCAATGCATTTCACGTTACATATTTTATATGCCTTTCAATTTCATCAGCTGCAATCTCCTAATTATTTCTACGTACCAGGGATTGGTTTTCGACTTTTTATACGTTTTGAAAATAAAATTAGAAACTTCACCGAGCAATTTCATTTCATTTATCAGTATTATCCACTCACTCATTTTTATTTTTTACGCACTTCATGTTAATTTATGCCTTTTGATCATTTTTAATTTATTTGATATGACAAACGAAATTTAAAAGATATATAAAAAGATATAAAGGGGTCCCAAAAAATATTGCTTGCATACCCCGTAAATTAGTTTTAACTTTTTGGATGTTGGGTCTTTGGACTTGTTCCGCTTGGTTTAGCTTGACTTGACTTTTAGTTCGTCTCTTTTTATTTTTATATTTTCGTTGTTGTTACTAGTCGAGTTCCCATTAGTGGTCTTTGAGATTTGGTTCCCATTTACACACAAACTAGAGAATTTTCCATATTCGGAATGGTAAACTACTTTTTTTTTTTTTTTTTTTAATAAAAGCAACGATGTGATATTGTATTGATAGCGATTCAAAAGCAACAGAAGATTACATAGACAAAGAAAACTCTCATAGAACTAAATGCTACTGTTAGTCAACAAAACATCAAGAGGTTGTTCGAACCAAGCACACTCGCACGGGAAGGATAGGGCATAACGAGCAAGACGGTGATCATATGATGTGTGAGCTGCAATAATAAAGCTTAATTAATATCATTATAGTATCATATTGACCGTGACCATAATGATGTGTGTATTTGGAGCATATACCTTGTACCTGCTTTTTGCTTGGTAAACCATTGAAATTGAAGAAGAAACCAGACTCAACCACCTCGTTTTGCACTGATTAATTAATTGGACCTCAAATCAAAGCCCTTAATCTCGATAAATTTTTAGTTGTGATGAGAATACGTATGATACACCACATGTTTTTATGCAAGTAATGGAAAATTTTAATTTTTAAGTTATTAAGCTTTCAACACATATAACCCACTATTTATATAAAGACACGTGATGTATCACTTCGTGTGACTGTCATACTGAAAAATCTCTCCTTAATCTCTACATTAAGTAATAATTGTTTTGAATTTGACAGTGTAGCTGTCGCTGTGTATTAGCAGAGAAGTGCGCACCATGCGAAACACACTTGGGATTGAAATTGTACCAAAACCAGAAAGGAGGTGCGTCTGATTAATTTCTTATAAAAGTGGACAAATGGCATCGACATTTCTCCATCATGGTCGGTGAGTCACTAAATCGTGCAACAGAGGGCACGCACCGGCACACCTCTAAAATAAGAAAACCCAATGCTAATAGTAATCACGCTAATTATTAGTGTTCAAGTGATAATGAGTGAATATCTAATCGTGAAAAAGAACAGTAAGACACTTAAAATGTTACTGGAAGTATAATGAATTCTTCACGATAATGATTAAATAGCTAAATGATATATGATTTGGACGAATTTTGTAAAAATAATATTTGAATGAATTATTGAAAAACTAAGTGTCTGCCAATATCGAATTGCCCGGATCTTCCATTTCAATTTACTGTGACCCAAAATCAAATTTTATTTAGTATAAATTAAAATAGTTATATCACTTGCTATTAAAATAAATAAAGTGTTTAAACCTTAAAAAAAATATTTGTAAAGTGACCTGAAATATTACGGGTTAATAAAGTATTAAATGACTAATTTAATTAGCACTTGAACGCTCATTTCACAGTAATAATCATTGACAAATATATGCTAAGAAGACTCTTTATAGACTCTATGCTACCTCATTTTTTTACACAATTAATATATAATATTTTTATCTAAATTGAAGTTGTCTGTGAATTGACAGAAAATTTATTAAAAAAAAAATCATACTTTTAAGAGCGAAGTTGGCATTTTTCTAACTAAGAGCATATAACAATAAAAAAAGATAGCTACTAATTGTTTCCAACCAAAATGTCAAATTATGTGTGGCATGACATGAAATGGCAGCAAAGGAGTTTGGTGTCAAATTTGACAGCAACTACAAATTTTTTTTCACTAATTATTAAATGTCTTTTATTAAGATTTTAATATAATTTATTATTTGATATTTCAATTTCAATTTGTATATTATAGCCGTTAGTACATATTACCAATGCAATGTTTAATTTCTTTATTGTTAGTTGATTGAATTTAAAGTATAAGACATAAATACAGAAAAAAATAATAATGTGATAAAATAATAATTTAATTTGACATATCAAATGAAGAGAAAAACATAAAAATATGTCTAAATACTATATAAATTATCAAATTTAAATTTTATATTTAAAATTTGATATCTTCTTTAAAGATGGTTTAATGCAGCCAAAAATACATAGATACCAACAAAAAAATAAGGTTAGAATTGCAGGAACAAGCAATGAGATTTGACTACGTGTCAATATTCGAGTGTGGAACCGTCTAGGACCTGACCACCAAAGGTTTTTGGACCGGCCCTGCAAGTAAAAGTTGAGTATCACATCCTCCTGGCTGGCTGCCAATGAGTCAGCCACACCGAATTCCATGTTTTTGACACGACAAGTCTTTATTTATTAGTGTGACTATTTGTCTTTTTTAATATGGCTTCACTTTTTATCATATTTTTAATTCATACACAAGTGATATATATTAAATTAATTCAAACTATAGAGACGAAGATTCAATAAATATTTCTTGATATCTGATCCTACATAATATACTTTCTGACTGTAATTGGTGGATTTATTTGTATTATATAAATTTTTTTATACAATTAGATTTATTTTAAATTTGTCTAAACTCGACCGAAAATTGTAGTTTAGGATTTTATTGTAAATTATTGAATGAGAATTCGTACTAATGGGCATAAATAATGTACATATATTATAACACGTGAATTAAGAAGGCGCATTCCTTACGCAATTCAACAGTTTCTAGCCACGTTGTATTACAATTGCAAATGGACCGCTACGCTTTTCTGACGTGGAACGGATGTACCTGAAACTTGCATACCAAGTCGTTATGTTCTGCATCAGTCTTCACAACTAAAACCTTTTTTTTAATTTCTGGTATTCCCTCATTCCAAATTTCCAAGTAATTTCTTCGCGTCTATATAATCCCAAAGCCCCTCCTACCTCAAACCTCCTCCCCTTCTTCTTCTACTTCGTCCTCTTCCTCTCACCACCGCTCTCAGCCATGGAAATTCCGGTGCTCAACATAATTACTGATCTTCCGTCCCGCCTGACCTCGCTGCCGGACCCATCTTTTCTATGGCAGAGTTTGTCGTTTCCCGGAATCCAAAACGTCTCTCAAGCTTACAGTTTATGGACATGGGGAGCTCTAGTCCTCGCAATTCTAGCTTCCTTCGGCACCCTCATCGCTATAATCAACATTTTTGTCATCAGTCTCCGCCGCCTCCGGATATTAGACCCGCAGCCGCTTAATCAGCAGCTCCACGACGGCGAGTATTCCGACGTCAGCGACGACGACGATATCTGCTCTGCTTCTTCAGCGTCCTCCTTATCCGATGAAGATTTGGAACCCGAAATATCGTTCGACGACGAAAGTAATTCGATTGGGAGAGATGAACAATTCCACGTCAAAGGCGCGGGTTATTACGGTGACGACGGAGTGCACAATCGTAATTTTGGACTCCTCCGCCGCCGAAGCTTCGGAGGACATCGATTCTCGTGGTCCGACTTCACGGCGGGCAATAGCGTCGTAAATCTCTGGGACGCATCGTCGCCGGCCACGTTTTTGTCAGTGAACTCATCCCCGTCGGGGCCCGTTTCTCTGGGTGTCTGGGACGCGCGCGTCGGATGCCGGATTCCGGCGATACTCGCGGAGTGGGGCCCGCAGATCGGGAGAATAGTTGGAGTGGCATCTGGTGGCGTGGAGAAAGTCTACGTCAAGGATGGCGTAACCGGCAATTTGACGGTCGGTGACGTGAGGAAAGTGGCGTCGCCGTTAGGGAGTGTAACGGAGGCTGACATGGACGATACGTGGTGGGACGCCGACGCCGTTGTTGTGACGGACGAATCAGCGGTGAGTGGATGTGACTCGGCCGTGATACGGTGTTGTAGCGCGGTTAGGTCTTATCTGCTGTAAATTATTAGTACGAAACAACAGAAATCAAATAATGCCAGGTCATTATTTTGTAAATATCTTTTAATATTATTTACCTGGATTTACCATTTTTTTTACCTTTCAATTTGTTTTTCTTTAGCTTGTAATCAACAGAAAAATGGCAAATTACAAGCTTCATACTAGCTTCCTCTGGTGATGGAATCGAGATCATTTCTGGATCTCGTAGTTTGAAGTCAATGAATAAAAATTCGGACCAATTATTTTAAATTGTATGGCCTCATTAATCTTTTCACTTATCCATTATACAAACTAATGGTACAGATCTCTCTTTTCCTATCTTGAACAGTTTGGATTACTCTATTGTCAGCTTATAATTGTGAGATCCGAAGAGGACTTGAATTCCTGGTGACGAAGGCTTGACAGTTGAGTCGATAATCTTCTTCTTTGCCGCGTGTTTTGGTTGTTAATTGTTAAACAAATATAAAAGATAAATTGTGTATTATACAACTTCAATGTTGAATGTGGCCGGAAAGAATCTCACCAACCAAATAAATTGTGTATGCTTGTGAAAATAAACAGAAAGATGGATGTAATCTACGATGCCATTGTTTGAAAGTACAATTGTTCTTGAGGCATGCCTCATAAAAGTAGAATCATGCTTCGTCGCTGAAAAGTCAAATCACAAATGAACATGTATCTGAATAATTAAAATTGAAAACTATAATTAGACGCTTTTCCTTTTGTGATTGAGTTTCAGCAGCGAAGCATGGTTCATAAAAGTAGGTAGCAAGGCCACTAAAGCAATGGTTTCAACATCATGCTACAATTCACATAACATGTTGTGCTCTCCCTTTAATCAACATCACATTATCTAGCTTTCTGGAGCATGAGAATCCCGAGAGGGGCAACAAATTTACATAGATAGAAAAAGATCCATATCTTTTAGATGTTATGGTTGAGCAATAAACCGTTTGCCTCCAAAAAAAATAAAAAGAAACATAATCGGGACTACTCAATCACCCATATATATACATACATATATATAACTTGGAAGTGTTAGAGTGGCTAGATCAAGCGTCTTATTCTTCACACTTGCTACGAGTTTGTAGAGAAAGAAGCTTCAATGTATCTTATATAGCACTCTTGTATTTTTTTGGGAGACTTTGGATGCGGTCCTTAGTCATGAATATTCTTTGATTGAAACCTTGTTAGTTTTTAATTTTTGATTGAGATCCCTGAAATTAATGTGATAATTTATTTTTATGTACGTTACTATTTTTTTTAAATTAAAAATTAGAAATTTTAGTTGTTTATATAAATGAGATTTTAAATAAAAAACCATAATTTGTGGGATTAAAAATATTAAAATATAATCTACTATTGTGTGTGTGTAAACATGGGTACATTCATCAAAATTAACCAAAAAAATCAAAACATGGGTATATTCTTCAAAATCACAAAAAAAAAAAAAAGATATTAAGCTTAATAACATTAGTAAATTTCTTCGGTTAAACTTGACATAGATACATTTTAAAATCAAAGAAAAAAGAATGTACCCATATAAGTTTAAAAATAGATTAGAAAAAAATTGAATATATTTTATATTAAAAAAATGGTACATTTTACATATAACAATTTTGTATATTTAAGAATGAGTACATTTTAAGATTAAAAAGTTTTACATGAATGGGTACATATAATTAGCATGGGTACATTTAGCAAAATAAAAAGTACAAATAAAAAAAATATGGGTACAAATACAAATAAACTTTAAAAAATATGGGCACAAAAAGAAATTAATATATGGGTACAAATTAAAATTGAAAAGAAAATTGGTACAAATTAAAAAAAATTACATATTAAAAATGGATACAAACTAAAACTAAAAATATATGATAAAAAATTTAGTCGTAAATATAAATATACTAATTGTAACATTTTTAACATTAAATGAATATATTTAGAAATAAAAAATATTTAATTATTGAAATAATTAATGATTTAATAATACCAAGGACCTTGATCAAAAATTAAAAATGAATAGGATTTCAATCAATAGAGTAGTAAAAGGAAGGATGAGAACCTAATTTTTCCTATTTTTTTATATAATCCGCCTTATGGAGAAGAGAAATGCAACCTGAACATCCTACGTTTTTAGAAATTTCCACGTATTTTAGCAGGAAGTTTAATTTTCTAATGATAGATAGGTCCAGATTTCGCATGCTTATCTTATGCTAAAAGAAAGATAAATAAAACAGGTGTCTTACTCTTAGACTTGGTCCATGAATAACACAAAGGTAACTTGCAGGGCACAACTAGTTACGTGACCATTTTTATATTTTCTTCCCACGAAAATGAAAACGCACGTCGTTTCCCAGAATCCCACTGTCCCACATATTATTTTAGTACCAGGATGTACTGTAGGCGTTGTCAAATGGGGCTCCCGACGCTTTGAATCAAAGGAAAACTAATGAAAAGAGTTTGAAAACTTTGAGTTTTAACGATAATGATAAAATAAAGAGTAAAGTGAATAGTACCAGGTTTGACTTTTTAGTGTAAAAATGTGGTTTTTTGTTAAAGTGAACAATATCAAAATAATGAGTAAAGTGAATAGTATTAGGTTGCCAACACAGTGTTGTTTATCCAAACTGAAGATGCGTTGGTGAACAAGGGAAAAATAAAAAATCTCAAGGTGTTTGAGAGGTTTCACGTAGAGCGAGAGTTTGCACAGTGCAGATTTGTGTGTTGATTTGGAGGGGCTTTGAATGATACCCTCCCCTATTTATTTATAATAGCAGTTCCGCATGGTCGATGTAGAGTCCCACTCGAACTATAATTCATTGGTCGAATCCTACTAGGTTTCGGCCAATCCTAGTTCACGTAAGATTTTGAATTCCACCCTATTATCCTCCAGGTTCAACCCTTGATTCTTGGCATATTTTCTTATTCGAAGCATAACTAACCTTTGAGGACTCCTTGTTCTACTAGGACTCGGCCGACCCTTCTATTCATATAAGATTGTGTTCGGATAGGATTCGACCAAACCTCAATAGGCTGGGTTTTTCTTGAAAATATTCTGAGATACCTGATGTCGTGTTGTTGACCCTAAAAACTACCAAGCCTACGTGGCGCGCAGACTGAGTAATCTATAAGCTAACTACGTCCTTCGGTGAATGCTGGGGGTGCCAACTCGTCGGTCAAGCTCGACCGAGGAGTAAGTTTGTTGATGTTGCGTTGGGTGCGCGACTGACTTCTGCGTCTTACGATTACGGCCGAGAAAGGAACACGTCTCGGCCTCTTGGGCTCTCGAACCTGAAGACAAGGTTACTATTCTTACGAAGTTCATGAATCGCCGTCGTCGGATTCGGTCATAGTGATGTTATTCGTCAGAGTAAACTCTCGCCGAATCGACACCAAAGTGTAAGGGGATAAATACTCAAAGCGAATATAAGTCTTAATAATGAACGTGGTTTGGCCGTCTGAATGCCGAGCTCTAAATCCCACTTGGGAGTATCCAATCATAAAATAACTCGGCGTGCAATGCGCTGAGCTCAATAAACTGTAACACCTCACTTCGCCGAGAAGGCTAATGAGATGACCTCAATCAATAAGGATCCGGAACTCCTTCTCGACCGAGACTTAGATAGGTAACCAACCGTCCTCGCCGCAGTGCTGTTGATGCCAACGGAAGATACTGCGAAACCAGCTGATTCTACGATGACAGAGCTATCTATGCCGACTTAAGATATCACCGGTTGCTTTCACAGTGCTGTTGATGCCAACGGAAGATGTGTCAGCGAAAAGAGAAAATAAAAATCTCAAAGTTGTTGAGAGAGTTTGAGCAGGGCATTTGTTTGTTGAATTGGAGGGGGCTTGAATGATGCACAGCCTCCTCTATTTATAGCATTGGATACCTTTAAAGCCGAGTTGCAACCCTACTCGGACTAAGTCTTCTTCTCCTGATCAAACACCAACTCGACCAGTCCTATTTTCACTATAATTGTGAACCTAGTCCTCTATCGAGCTGGATTCGTTTTCGGGTTATTGATCTTGCCGGGACTCTTCATTGCATCAGGATTCGACTCGTCTTGCGGTATGGCATAATCGACCCGGATTTGGAAGTCCACGACCTAACCGGTCTAGAACTAACTAATCTTTGAGAACCGAATCCTGTCGTAAGGCCTTCTGGGCCGAGACTAATTCTATACTCGGCCCAAACTAATATTTTGGGCCCAAACATTGCCCCCTCGCTTCTGAGGTCCTCGGCCTAAATTCTTTGGTCGAGTTTTGACCTTGAAGAAGCGAATCTATCACTCAGAACCCAAGTACTCTATTTCTAAGGCGCATTTATTGAGCACGATTGCACGATCTTGATCCTGCTAACCAAAACACCACGTGGCATCCTTTAACACGGCCAATCTCTAATAATGACGTCTAAGGCGTGCGGCTCCCTGAACTGTCGTGCCATCATGACATTATTGCTGAACATGACCATGCTACCTCAATCTGCGAGCCTTTCGTCATCGTGCAGACGCCAAAACGTCTTTGGCCCTAAATCTCGCCGCCACACGCAATCGTGCGCCCCCAAAACCTGAGACCCTCGGTCTTCTCAACTGCATTTCCTGAATGTCCATAATGATTAGTGATTTCTTCGATCGATTTTACCCTTTATTTTGAATTTCGAACGATTGCCCTTCCTTCCACAATTCTATAAATACCGAAATTCTCTCATTTGTACTTCACGCTTTTAAATTTTCTGAAATTTCTCGCCATCATTCTCCAGTGCATTTCTTCTTTCCGTGTGTTCGTTCTTCAATCTTTAACCCAGAAAGTTCTTTTCTTGTCATCCCTTCAACCATTCACCATGGCCTCCTTTATCTCTAAGCTTTCTAAGGAGTGTGACCAATGTCAGAAAATCATCGATCGGAGTTCAATCAAAACCATCAGATTTGAGAGCGACATGAGCACCCCTCATCAAATCTTGGGTCCTCTCTTTAAGGCGGCGGTGCCATCGACCATCACTGGACTTCTCCAGAAGCACTGCCTATCACCCTTGCTACAAGGGTTCGACTGGTCGAAGTGGGATGTGGCGAGGCCTCAAGGCTTTTTGCCCTCGACCACTACAACCTGGGCCACGTGGGTTGTACGAATGGAAAAGCTCTTCGGCGAGCAATGGAAAGCCCTAGGCATCTACGACGCCATTCACCTTTCGTCCATGGAGGTCATTCTGGACAAGGAGCTCCTCCTAGTGGCTTTATGCTTCTGGTGTTCGGCCACTAACACCATGGTCCTCCCTCTCGGCCCTATTGGCTCCACCATCATCGACCTTACTGCCATCTTGGGGACTTCCCCGACTGGAATCCCAGTCGACTTTGCCCTCCCTGGGTACCCGTCGAACCTTAATTTGAAGGCGTTATTCGACAAACGGGCCCTTGAGACGCTAAGCAGTGAAGGCCAAACACCATCGAAGGAAGAGGTCCACAAGCTTCACAAGAACTTCTTCAACTACAACACCCTCTACCTTCATTTTGCCGGCCGAGGAGAAGAGGCTCTGCGAGAAGGAGAACACAAGGCGTTCCTCTTCTATTGGTACAACAAATTTATTTGTTGTACCAAATCTAACAAGTGTTTGGTCGAGAATATGCCAGTGGCCGAAGCCCCAGCTAGCGGTCATACTCTGGCACTCAGCCCGGCCATTCTCGCCCACCTCCTACGCTGCTTGGCCGAGACGACCCTGGATAAGGTCAATCCGCAGCAGAATGGTCCCCTCTGGGTCTTCCAACTCTGGCTGCAGGTCTACTTTGTTCATCTTCGGCCGACGATTGCTGACTTCTCGCCTACTGAAGCGTTCGGCCCTCAACTAGATTTTCGGCCAATCCCCCCTCACCAAGCCGAATAAGTGTTCAGGTACTTCTTTGCTTTCGACGACCTTTCTAATGACGAGTTCTTGATCTGTCGTCGTTGAGAATACCCTTCGTCGATCAGACTTCCTACAACAACATGGGGTGCGGACGAAGATGTTAAACTTCGTCAATCCTGGGGGTCTTTCGTACTTGCTTGTGACCTACCTCTCGGCTGTGAGGGTCGCCGAGCGAGTTGGGAAGTGTATCATCCTAACTTCCTTGCTCAGCAGCTTGGCTATCTCCAAGGTTGTCCAGTCCCTCTTCTTTCCTCAAGGTCGGTCCTAAGCCGTGGACGTGAACCTGGCTCTTCAAAGAAGGAATGTACCGACGCCAAAAGGGAGTTCTAGAAGCGGTGCCAGAAATTTCGCCTTCGACCGGCCACTCCAGAAACTCTTTGTACTGACACATTCGGTGACTGGTGGGAATAGTATACCGAGCAGTTTTTTGGTGTTCCGGTCGAAACTGTTTTGAATAACCTCTTCGGTGGTCGACCTAAGAAGGCTTTTGCCCCCCAAGCCCAAGGTAACGGTTTACTTTGCCCTTTTCCTTCAACCTTGAACTACTGATCTGCTTTGCTGATTTGCTTTTACTTTCTCAGGTAGCCGATCGTTGAAAAAAGTGGTGGTGGTTGCTGCGGCTGCAGTCGAGAGAAAATCGATCGTCTTTAAGAAAGCAAAGACTGTTGCGCAGGCCTTGTTGAGCAAATGGCCTCGTCGAAAAGTCGAGCTGACCACCGAACCTTTTCGACCCGCCAAACGGATCAAGAAGCTAGCAAAGAAAGGAGAACGGGAGATTCACGTCATCTCTAGTCAAACAATGGGAGCGACGACTCCCAGCGTTTCCCCTTCTCCCCCCATCGCCCAAGCCTTGGTCGAGAAACGGTCAATTCCGACCGAAGAAACAGTCCAAGTACGGCCTGTTTCTAAGGTTGGTAAACCAGTTGGTGTTCCACCGGTCGAGGCTGCACCTGTTCTGGAAAGGGCAGTCCCTACGACCAAGAGAACTTTCCCTGCGAATCTAAAACCCTCGGTCTTCGTTCTGGAAGAGAGTGAGGGGAGCGACGAAGTTCCACTGGCGAATCGCCCTTGTTCCCGCCGTCAACCTCCTCATATGTTTGAGGTGGTTGCCCAAGTCGGCCCTCCTATGGCCGACCGTGGCAAACGACCAGCCGAAGAGCCAGCAGCGGCGACAAAAACGCCCGCTCCTCCACAGGACCAGGACCTCAATTCTGCGTCCAAAGCGGTTGTCCCGGTCGGCTCTTCTACAACTGACCATGGCAAACGACCTGCTGGAAAGCCAGAGGCGACGGTGGAAACGCCCGTTTATCCTCAGGACCAGGACCTCGATATTCCTCCGTAGGAAACCACTTCGGCCTTCGTAAGTACCCTCTACCGCATTCCCTTGATTATTTTTCTGTTATAGAACTCTAAACCAGGAAAGTACTAACTGTCAGGTGCCTGTACACTCTTTTCATCGAAAATTTTATGCACCGAAGGGTGTTATCTATGTCTCTTGGCCGCCTCAGTGGCCATCGAACGTAGATAACCTTCATCGGCCGCGTGAGCTGAAAAGCAATCTAAGATATTAGGCTCGACCATTAAGTTCTTTAGGTTCGAGTAACGATCCTGAAGACATGGCCGAAGTCTCCTCTCGACAGGTTTAGAAAACAAAACCTTCTTGTTATCTTTTTATGATTTCCTTGAGCTTAACCTAATTTTGTGTGCAGGCTTCATGGGAAGTCGAATTTAAAGCCCTCTTGTCTAGCACTACTGGAGGGGCTGGTCCTTCGGCCACCACAACTGAAGCTGCTGATTCAACTGCTCTAGCTCGGTTGCGAGAGGTCTTGTCTCTTTCGGTGTCGCAAGTACTCGAACGCAAAGGTCTTGATTTGCTCGGTGCTTGTCTAAACGACCTTAGAGCCGATGGTCAACTGAGCGGTGAGGCTATCGTTCAAGCGTCGTCTACCTTGGAGCGGGTTCGAGATAACTTTAGTATTTTCGAGAACGCTCTGAAGGCCGAAAAAGACTTGCAAGCTGCCATAGCTGTCCAAGATACTATCCGTCCAAAGATTGATGCTTTGAAGGTAAAAGGAGAGGCCTTGGCCGACCTCGACCGTCAAATGGTCGAATTGGCCAAACAAAGGTCGGCCATTGCTTCCGAGCTTGCTAAGGACTTCGAGTCGGGCGGTAAAGCTTGTTTAACCGAGTATGCGGCGAGCATAAAACGAGTCGAGCAGTTAAAAATGGAGAAGAAGAACCGGTAGGCCGAGGTCATAATGGGCGAGGTGGGGTGGTTGGAGCTGAAGGCCCTTCTCGGCACTCTTCGTCCTTCTTCGTCTTGAATGTATTTAAACGTAAACTGATCGACTTATTCAATTTGTATATACTCTTCTCGATCTTAATGAACTGATTTTCTATTCCCGCATTTCCCATGTGACCGGATAATATTCCTTCAAAAACTTCCCATTGATTGGTAGTTTGTGAACTAAACCGGTCCGGTCTCTAAGATGATATGCCCCTTTGCCGTATATTTTATTTACAACATACGGCCCTTCCTAATTTGGCGACCACTTGCTGAACCTAGGGTCTTTTAGTCATAACCGCAACACCGTTTGCCAAACCAATTCTCCCTCGCCAAATGTTTTCTGTCGTACCTTTTGGTTATAAGCTCGCTCGGCAATCTGTTTTTGTGCCACCAGCAAGTTATAAGCATCAAGTCGCGCTTCCTCTAAATCTTCTAACTCCTGTCTCATGGACTGATTATATTCGGCGCTGAACAAACTACTTTGTTCAATTAGTCGCAACGAATTTATGCTTAACTCGACTGGTAACATTGCATCATGTCCGTAGGTTAGTGCATACGGGATTGTTCCGGTCGTCGATCGGGGTGATGTTCGATATGCCCACAAAGCCTCATTCAACTTTAAATGCCACATGCCGGGCCTTTTCTTTATTATTTTCTCGAGAATGCCGATCAACACTTTATTACTTACCTCGGCCTGCCCATTCGCTTATGGATAATACGGTGTAGACTGTTCAAGTCGAATTTTCAAACTTGTCGTATATTCTCTAAACCTCTCGGCTGTAAAGATTGTGCCATTATCAGTTATAATCGTTTCTGGTACACCGAATCTGGTCACAATGTGTTCTTCCACAAAGTCGCAAACTTCTTTAGATGTCAGCTCGGCATATGATTTAGCTTCGACCCACTTAGTGAAGTAATCGGTTGCTACCAGTATCCATGCATGCTTGGCAGCCCTAGAAGATGGTGTGATTGTACCGATTACGTCCATGGCCCATCCTCTAAATGGCCATGGTTTAGTGACCGAATGTAATGACTCGGCTGGGACCCGCTGTATAGGACCATGAATCTGACATTGTATGCACCCTCGTGCGAACTCGATACAATCCTTCAATATTCGTGGTAAAAAATAACCGTGTCGTCGAAGCAACCACTGTATTTTACGTCCGGACTGATGAGCTCCGCAAACCCCTTCATGGACTTCTGTGATTGCTTGAGCACTCTCTTGGGGGCCCAGGCATAGCAGTAATAGACCATCCTTACCCTTTCGGTATAACTCGTTTTGATACGTGACATAGTTTGTGGCATGAACTCTTGTCTTGTGACTATGTTTGCCATTATGGTTGTCAATATATTACATAATGGGCTTTCTCCAATCATCTGGTATTGCCTCGACGGTGCAAACCTCTATAGGGTCTTGTCGGTCTAGCAACGAAGGTAAGGACATGACTCTGGTGCGTATCACGTTGTCGCGTTGGAGGACTTGCTGGTTAACCAAGGCCTGGTATAGCTGTCGTAACACCGATATTTCTCGGCCCAACTTGCCCCCCAGAAGTTATGCACCGGAGGTGATTTGAGCAAATTCGTCCGCATCGGTATTATGGATCTGGGAAATATGCTCAAATGTAATACCGTCGAAGGATTCAGCCAAATAGCTGGCGACCATGTGGTAGAGTGCCAGAGTACAACTCATGCAGCGGAAAGACCCATTAAGTTGGTTAATCACAAGTTCGAAGTCGCCGAATATTAGGGCACGGGTGGCCCGCAAGTCGCGAAGGATGCCAAGGCCGATGATAAGGGCTTCGTATTCAGCCTGATTATTTGTGCAATCAAAATCCAGCTTGAGCGAAAAATACCAACGATCGTGGTTAGGGGATTGAATGACGATTCCAACGTTGGCCGATGATGAAGTACTTGAGCCGTCAAAGTACATCGTTCAGTAGTTAGCGCGTGTTTCGACCATGCCGATTTCGACGTTGGTGTCCCCAAAACCATAGGGGGAAAGGTGTTGAGCGAGGAAGTTAGCCAATGTCTGGCCTTTGATAGCTTTATGGGGTACGTATTGCAAGCTAAACTCGGACAACGCCATTGTCCATTTCCCAATTCGACCTTTTACGATTGGTCGGGTGAGCATGTACCGGATGACATCGGTCTGGGCAATGACTTGTGTGACCGATGGGAGCATGTAATGCCGAAGCTTGGAGGCGGTAAAGAAAATGACGAGACAGAGCTTCTCAACGGGGGAATAATTGATCTCCGGTTGATTAAGATTTCGACTGAGGTAAAAAATAGACTGCTTTCGTCCGACATCGTTGTCTTGGACGAGGAGGCAGCCGATGGACTCCTCGGCCGCCGAGATATATAACTTGAGAGGCTTACCGCGCTGGGGTGGAACGAGGACAGGTGGTGTTGTAAGGGAGACTTTGATTTGCGTAAACGCCGCCTGATGCTCGTCTTTCCATTCAAATTTATCTGAGTCCTTAAGTTTCAAAAACTTAGAGAACGCTTTCATTTTACCCGCCGAGTTAACTATAAATCGACGAAGAAAATTTATCTTACCGAGTAAAGACTGCAGTTGTTTCTTCGTCGTCAGGGTGGAGCATTGATGATTGCGCGTGCTTTATTTTCATCTACCTCAATCCCACGGTGATGCACAAGGAAACCGAGAAAATTACCAGCCGACACACCGAAGGCACATTTGGTAGGATTCATTTTGAGGTTGTGTTGACGCATTCGGATGAAAGCCTGTCGGAGATCGTCCTGATGTGTCTGCCAGCATTTAGATTTAATGACAACATCATCGATGTAGACTTCGACGATGGTTCCAATTAAATCGTGAAATATGGTGGTCATTGCCCGTTGGTAAGTGGCGCCGGCGTTCTTAAGGCCGAATGGCATGACAACCCATTCGTAGGTGCCGAGTGCCCCCGGGCAGCGAAAAGCAGTCTTGTGCACATCGGCTTCGGCAATGAAAATTTGGTTGTACCCAGCATGTCCATCCATAAAGGATAAGATCGCAGGATTTGCCGAGCATCGATTAACAAATCCGAAATCGGCATTGTATACTCATCTTTGGGAGTTGCCAAATTCAGATTTCTGAAGTCGATGCAAATGTGCAATGCACCACTTTTCTTTAAAACAGGAACGATATTGGCCAACCATTCAACGTATCAAGCTGTCCTAATGAACCCTGCTTTCAAAAGCCAAACTAGTTCATCCTTGATACCGAGTTGCACTTCGGTCGAGAATCGACGAAGTGGTCGACGGAACGGTTTACATCCAGGTTTAATACGTAACTCATGCTCGACGAGAGTGCGATCTAAGCCAGGCATTTCATGGTAGCTCCAAGCAAAACAATCTTTGAATTCCTCAAGTAGGGCATGAAGTTCGGCTTTCATATGTTGAGGAAGTAAAGCACTAACAAATAAAGGTCGTGGGTCATCGGCCGTCCCAACATTAATTTCCTCCAAGGGATCTTTGACTTGGGGCCGATTGTCTTCGACCTCGGCCG
Organism: Malus sylvestris; assembly: GCF_916048215.2. Lineage (NCBI taxonomy): Eukaryota > Viridiplantae > Streptophyta > Magnoliopsida > Rosales > Rosaceae > Malus > Malus sylvestris. The sequence goes on from NC_062272.1 coordinate 2,418,737, forward strand.
GGGCGGCTTGAATTTTGTCAAGAGATAAGACATGACCATTATCTCCTTCAGTGAGGAACTCGACGAGGTTAACGCCTGAATTTGGTTGTTTAGATATAGTATACCAATGAGCCAGCAGTCGTTCCAAAGTAGATGAAACCACGGCCTGACGTTTTTCCCGATCGGTGTCAAACATTGGGATCGGGGATGAAGTTAGCTAAACCGAGTCTCGTCGAATCCTGGTGGACAGTTTCGGCGCCAACCTCGATAACTTTTTTAACAAAAATCTGAGTCGACCGTCCTTCATCATTGAAACCCTGTAGGGTGATATAGCCGACGTGATCATCATAATACCGTGCTTGGATCATGTTAGCCTCGAAGGGTTGATTATTGGCCGGGTGAACAATGACAGATTTACCGTCCCAAAAGACGAGCATTTGATATAATGATGAAGGAATATAGCTGGCTTGATGAATCCAGTCTCGACCGAGCAATGCATTATACTCGGTCTTGGAGTCGACAATGAAAAAAGCGGTCATGTGATTACGGCCGGCAATACTTACTGCTAACGGAAGTACCTCTTTGGTTTGGGATTTGTCTTCGACGAAACTGCTCATCGTGATCTAGACGGAATAAGTTTGTCATTGGAGTGACGTAAGGCCTTCATGATGTTTACAGGCATGATATTGACGGTGGCTCCACAGTCGATAAAAACTTTAGAGACTGGATACCCTTCGATATAGGCCGTTACATACAATGGCTTCAAATGATGAAGTTTGGCCGATGATGAACGAGGAAACAATTCAGCCGAAGTTGCTTTCAGACTATCATCTTTTGCTGTTGACTCGACTTCAGCAATAGTTACAAAATCAATATGACTAGCTTCCTCGGCAACTACATCACCATCGAGGAAATTCGGTTGAGCTGTGCTTGACTGAAAATCAGCGGGCAAAACATGGACCATACTGCCATGTTATCCAGGACTGACGGGCCCATCGGGTTATGATCCTCTTCGCTAGCCTCGTCTCTTTCCTGGTTGGCGACTGCGACATCCGCTTCCGTCAGAGTTGGACAAAGAGACTCTTCTGCTCCTTCTTCAATGGTTTAGTCCCGCGGTGTCTCTTCGGCAGCCTGTTGGTTCTGCATAAGTGCCTCAGGTGAGTCCGAGATCAAAAGTGCGCTTAGTGCCAGGATCCGAACTTGCTCCTGGTACTGTATACGGGCATCCCTGGTGTCAAGATAGGCATCCAGCCGTGCGACACATGCTATTTCATCGGCCGTAAGGCCGAAGAGAGAAACAACCGAAAATACTTCGAAGTGATATCGTAAACACTAAAGGTTCTCCATTGAAAAAGGAAGGTCGGCTGCATCGATATCGGTGTATGGGTCGACTTCAAAACCAATGACACGAGCTTCTCGTATGTGCTGGAACCTAGCTTTCAATCCTGGGTCTGAGGTGTTCTGAATGATTCGTTCGACATCCGGGCAAGTTAGGACAAGATCGATTATGTCTTGACATGCTTTCGGCAAGCCATACAAATCGTTGGTCGAATGTTTCTTATGAAACTCTCGCATATATTCCAAGGCCTCCCCGAGGACTGGTGGATGTAAATTCCGTCGAATTTTGATCAAAGGTTCTCATGTGGCTGGCGGGGTTAATTTACTTTCAACTTCTTGCCTGAAATGCTCGAGGTGTGCCTTCATCTCCCCGGGCCGAAGAAGAAGTTTGATCCGTTTATCAGCCTCTTCGAACGTGGTTTCGATATCTTGATTGACCAGCCGTTTCCCTTGAACCAATTCTGTCATAATCGTTGGAGGTGGTCGTTCATCGTCGTTGGCAATTGTGTCCTTCGGCCGCCATTTAGGGACTGAAGTTTCTTGGGCTGCCCGTCGGCGGGCCATGCAATCTATTGTTTGTTACCGACATTTCTGGGATTTGGACAGTGCGGTGTAGACGCCTTTTGAAGAGTGATATGTATACCAACGTTGGTCTCTAGGTTCGGAAGGTTTGAAAGTTTTTTGGCTCCGCAATGATTCCGAGCTACTAGAGTTACGTATATAGTAATCCTCGTCATAAAACAGAGAATCAAAATCGAGGCGTCGTCTGACTGAAGGTGTCGCTTCCATCCTCACTTTAGGACCGAGCCTATAAAAAACCCATTGATGTTGGCCTGCGTTAGTCACCTTTTGCTGGGTTGCGGCTGTAGGTTGTTCCATTATAGGCGGAGAAGACTTTTCCTTTGGCTCGATGTTGACCTTTGCTTTACATTTACTGCATAAAACCGCCGTCCCACTGTCTTCATCAGTGCTGTAATCTGTCATAGGCTTGACAATAGCGGGTTCCATTAAAGCTGTAGGTGGTTTGTTTGAACAAAAATCAGCCATGAAACGTGGCTGAGAGTTCTGATTCTGAAAGCGTTGCATCGTAACAGCTTCGGCCTTCCCTTTTCCTTTGTCTTTAGGTAGGCACGCATCTACCACATTTACTGTTGCCGTGGGGAATGGGTCAGTATCAACGCTCATCTTCTTATCTGGAAATCTCAGTTTGCCATTATCAATCCAGCTTTGGACGTTGTCTCGAAACACGACGCAATTATTTGTCGTATGTTTGCTTGAATTATGGTATTTGCAATATATCTTTCCTTTAAGCTCTTCGGCCTTGGGAATGTTATGTCCAGGCCGAAGTTTAATGATCTTTGGTGATAACAATTGATCAAAAATTGCATCGGCCTTTGTAATATCAAAAGTATAGACCTTTGATGTTTTCATTGTTTCTTCATGGGTCGAGCGGGTTTTGGCTTCCTTAGAGTCAATTTGAGTCAGTGCCTTGCAAACGTATGGCTTGTCTATGATTATATCGGCTGCATCCACGCTAACACATTCACCTTGGCCGATGCATAACTGACAATGGGATTTTTGTAAATCGTCCATTTGGACGGAGCTTTCGAGATCTTCTCTTCACGGAGCAAATAATCATATTGCTCAACATGCTGGGCTAGTTCATACATATCCCAAAAATTTGCCCCCAAGAATTTCTTTTTGTATTCTACGTCAAGACCATTTAGAGCAAGTCTGACGAACTCGACTTCAGGGAGAGGTACTCGGCACCAATTCCTGGCTGATTTAAATCTGGTAAGATAATCCATTGGTGATTCGTCGGATGCTTAAGCCATCCTTGCTAACGAGGATACTGACACTTCCATTCCTGGCCGATAAAACTGCTCATGAAATTTCTCGACCAACTCTTCCCAACTCTGGACAGAATTCGGTGTAAGGTTGATATACCAAGCAAATGCTGAACCCGTCAGCGAAAAATTGAACAGTCGCAGTTTGTGAAAGTCGCTATTGACATCTCCGCATTGCGCGGTGAAACGAGCCACATGTTCCAACGAGGATAAGGATGATTCTCCGGGGAAAATGCTAAAATCCAGGATTTTGAAACCTCTAGGGTATTCAAACTGTTCCACATAAGCCGGATACGGATGTATAAATTTAAGGAACTTCGGCCCTTTCTTTATGGCCGAATCGATCATCCGTTGGACCTCAGTCATATCGACGAGTGTTGCTTCCACTCTCTGGTCGGATTCGTCTGACCTACTGTTCGATCCTCCTCATCTCTCCAAGTTAATTGGTTTGAGCCGAGCAGGGATTGACTTGGCCGGTGCACTTGGTAATAGATTATTTCTCGGTGGCAAATGCTGGGCAAGATCGAAAGTCATACCGTCGCTGACCTTACTAACCGGTATTTCGAGTAATCTGGTTTGTGCATCACTGGTATTGCGTATCACGTCATGAAGTTTATCGATTCCTCGACTAAATGTCTGTTCAACCGTCCGAGATTGCTCGTCAAGCCATTTTCGAAGAAACGACCTTGTTGGTGGATCAAATCATTCGCCACCATCCTCGTCACAATCCTCTATTATCCCTTCATTGAGAACGCAGGTGTTCCTGTCGGGGATTTCAAGACTGCGAAACTGACTGCCGAGATTAACTTCCTTTTCTCAGCGAGTCGCGCTCGTGGACTCAGGTGTTACGGCACTGATGGGATTTTGCGCCTGTGGCACACTGTGTCCTATATTTTGAATTGGTACATCGGCTGTTGATTTTCCCATAGCTGTTTTCTTTTTTACCGATCGTGTTTCAATTGGCATGAACTTCGTAGTTTAGCACTGGGTCCCACCGGGCGTGCCAAAATGTTGACCCTAAAAACTACCAAGCCTACGTGGCGCGCAGACTGAGTAATCTATAAGCTAACTACGTCCTTCGGTGAATGCTGGACGTGCCAACTCGTCGGTCAAGCTCGGCCGAGGAGTAAGTTTGTTGATGTTGCGTTGGGTGCGCGGTTGACTTCTGCGTCTTGCGATTACGGCCGAGAAAGGAACACATCTCGGCCTCTTGGGCTCTCGAACCTGAAGATAAGGTTACTATTCTTACGAAGTTCACGAATCACCGTCGTCGGATTCGGTCATAGCGATGTTATTCGTCAGAGTAAACTCTTGCCGAATCAACACCAAAGTGTAAGGGGATAAATACTCAAAGCGAATATAAGTCTTAATAATGAACGTGGTTCGGCCGTCTGAATGCCGAACTCTAAATCCTACTTGGGAGTATCCAATCATAAAATAACTCGGCGTGCAATGCACCGAGCTCAATAAACTGTAACACCTCACTTCGCCGAGAATGCTAATGAGATGACCTCAATCAATAAGGATCCGGAACTCCTTCTCGACCGAGACTTAGATAGGTAACCAACCGTCATCGCCGCAGTGTTGTTGATGCAAACGGAATATACTGCGAAACCAGCTGATTCTATGATGACAGAGTTATCTATGCCGACTTAAGATATCACCGGTTACTTTCACAGTGATGTTGATGCAAACGGAAGATGTGTCAGCGAAAAGAGAAAATAAAAATCTCAAAGTTGTTGAGAGAGTTTGCGCAGGGCAGTTGTGTGTTAAATTGGAGAGGGCTTGAATGATGCATAGCCTCCTCTATTTATAGTATTGGATACCTTTAAAGCCGAGTTACAACCCTACTCGGACTAGGTCTTCTTCTCCTGATCAAACACCAACTCGACCAGTCCTATTTTCACTATAATTGTGAACCTAGTCCTTTATTGAGCCGGATTCGTTTCCGGGTTATTGATCTTGCCGGGACTCCTCATTGCATCAGGATTCGACTCGTCTTGCGGTATGGCATAATCGACCCGGATTTGGAAGCCCACGACCTAACCGGTCCAGAACTAACTGATCCCTGAGAACCGAATCATGTCGTAAGGCCTTCTGGGCCGAGAATAATTCTATACTCGGCCCAAACTAATATTTTGGGCCCAAACACATGTATACGGGCCGGGCCCATAAGGCCATCTCCAACCGATGGCTGGCCAGAGGGCTCGTTTTAGCCCTCTGGCCCTCCAAGATTCTCCAAGATATTAATATTTTAATGAACAGTACAAGGCCATATTTGCCTCCGTCTCCAACCGAGGGCCAGAGGGCCAGATGGCTCGTTTTAGCCCTGTCAAAAAAAACCGTCTCCAACCGAGGGCCAAAGGGCCATAGGGCCAAACGTAATTTATTATTTAAAAACTACAACTTAATTTTATTTAAAAATCATGTTGGTTAGTGTTGTATAATTTTTATGTCGGTTAATGTTATTTAATGTTGTTTCATGTTACTTAATTTAATTTAATGTTGTATAATGGCTTAGGAAGTTATAGGAAAAAATTAGAATTTAAAAAAAATATGAAACAAATTTTGTGAAATAGAAGTTATAGGAAAAAATGGAATTTAAAAAAAATATGAAACAAATTTTGTAAAATAGAAGTTATATGAAAAAAATATGAACCAAATTTTGTAAAATATAAGTTATAGGAAAAAAATAGAATTAAAAAAAAATTGAAACAAATTTTGTAAAATAGAAGTTATAGGAAGTTATAGAAAAAAAAAGAAAAAAAAAAGGTTTAAATTCATAAAAAAAAAAAAAAGGATTTACAACGGCTAGTGGCGCTAGCCGTTGGAAGTTTGAATTCAAAATGTTATTTCTGTTGGTTGTAACCGACAGAAATAATATATATTATATTATTTCTGTCGGTTATAACCGACAGAAATAAGAAACATTAAAAAAAAAAATAGCCAGCCAGCCAGTCGGCCCTCCAGCCCTCCAGCCCTCTCCGATCCCGTGGGGCCCTCCCAGATTCCCGAGCCCTCTGGCCTAGCCCTCGGTTGGAGACGGTTTTAGGGCTATTTTCGGCCCTCTGGCCCTCTGGACCCTTCGGTTGGAGATGGCCTAATCACCTCACCCGAAAATGTCATTTTGGGTCCAAACAGGATCTTAACTAAAACAAGATTCAATTAGCTACTAGCCTAGCTACATGTGGCATCGTCAAACCAGTATTCATGTTTTTCCAGACTACTCGTGTGGATGTGGTTGGTGGTCAAGTCAAGACTTGAGGCGTACAGGAAGTTGCACAGAGGGCTTCTTGTTTCTAATGCAGTAGTTGAGCAGAATTATAGAATATGTCAATGTACATGCGTCATAGAGTTTGATAATGCTAAGTACCCAAAACCTTAAGAAATTTCAGAAGGCTCAATATATTTAGTTTCCAGCTGCCAATGGTAACTCAATATATCCCCTAACCCAATCGAGGTTAAATGTAGAGATTTAAAATCCCAGAAATCCATACTTACATTTAAGTTAAGGAGTAAAAACTAATTAACAAAACAAGAACCATGAATGAATTAATGAATGAATTAAGCTATGAACAAGCAATGGACTTTTTCTATCAACATACAAAAAAACTGAATAAAAGAAACAGATAAAGAAACAATTAACCAATAAATTAACAGTGGTAGCAAATAACCAACTAGCTCGATTGGATAATCCTCTAGTTCTGCTTATTAGTTGTTCATCATGTAGTCAATATTCTGGGAGTCCCTTGATGAACTTGAACATTGATGGAGATATCGAACCGCCGAAGTTTGGAGACGCATGCGACGAGGAATCGGAGAATCTGTAAAGCGGCCTTGGCGGGCAGAAGAAATCCGCTGAATTATTTGCGGTCGGCGTAAACAATGGAATATCTGCAAAATACGGGCTAGGGTTGCTGAACATGGCATTGGGAGAATATCCGGAAGATGATGAGCTCCCCACTTGATGTTGAACATTATTAATCATACTATTATTATCGTAATTCCCACCACCACAATTAATCTCATCCGTCAGATCCGAACACGACTCGTTTCCATCACGGCTGCGGCTAATAGCAGATTTAGTAATGTCTGTATTGTCGATATGGTCGTCTTGACACGATGAAACTTTCACGTTTGCATGATCTTCATGAGTAGTGTCAGTGTCTTGTCTTTGGTCGTTGACCTCGTCGTGAGTATTATCAGAGCGCGAGAGGCCCGTGAGCTTTTGTACCAAAGCCATGAAATCGCGCGCCTGCGCGTGGATGATTTTCGGAGATTGGGTGTAGATGATCACCGGCTGCCGCTGCTGCTGGTGTTGCTCCTCCGTCTTGTTGGCGGCGGCCATGCGGGGATAGTTATTGGGAGGTTTGTGGATGAGATGGGAGCTTCGGTTGATCTTCAACGGGGAGGGACGGCTTCCGTTGATCATCATCTGGTCCCTCCTAATTGATGAATGTTGTACTTGACGATTATCATCCAGCTGGAACTTTGCAGGGTTCATGCTCAATGATCTGTTACCTAATTAAGCTAACTAACTGATCTTAGGTAGCTCCAAAATGAAAGGATCAGTTAATCAAGTAACTAATTAAGATGTCGAACTAGCAAATAGAGAGAGAGAGAGAGAGAGAGAGAGAGAGAGGATGACATTAATTTGATTAGAGGGAGAGAGATGTGTGATATATAGAAGGAGAGTATGAAAGAAAGAATGGAAGCCAAGCCAACATTTCTGACCGTTGACATTTATCATAGTTATATACAAAATAAAGAATAATACTATTAACTGGGAAGAATATTGGCAAACTGCTATCCCATTCGTCCGTTGCCTTTTGCCTTATGTTTGAGGTTTGGTTGTCCTCTTGGGCGCCTTTGTCGGCTGCCAGTGCCACACGCAACGCCGGTGCCGCTCGGTCAAACAAAACTATTTTTTTTTCTTTTCTTTTTTTCTATTTTATTAATTGTGGCTCTTCTGCATGCCTAGCTCCTTGGTGGTCACACACACACACACATATATATATAATTTGAGAAATTGTAATATATTAAGAGTCTGATGCTAATTAGATAGTAAGTATAACATACTTGAACGTTATAAACATAATGCTCGATCACCTAGATTAGGCTAAGCGGTCACCTCAAATATTTTTTGTTAGATTAAATTAGTTTTAAATATTGTATCGTAAAAAATAAAACAAAAAGCATGTTATTAGCACTGTTTTGTTTATTTATTTATTTTTTGAAACAGCACTGTTTTATTAGCACCTTGAAGTTCAGTTATACAGCCTGCGCGGCTCTTGACACTTGTGTTGAGCTCCCACCTTATTTCCTCAACAGAGTTGGGCGTGAATATTGGGAAGTTCCCTTTTTTGAGTTCAGTGAATGGAAGGCAATTTAACTATTTAAGACTTGAGATTTACCAGTATATAAGCAAAATTACAAATTTATTGTTTTTTATTTATTTTCTGTGTGTACATCATATGCATATGGTGTTCACTGCTTGATCTTTAATTGCAGATAATTAAGTGAAATTTTAATCAGTTTGACGGTGAGGAATGGCGATTAGTTGGGGCCAATGGGCAAATCCCCTCTGTCAGCCTCAAACTATGGTCAAATTTTCTAATAAAATATCTTGAGACTTTTTAAACTTTTCAAGAACTTGAATTTGGAGCTTTGACTAATTGGATAGTATTTTTATTCAATTTTTTTTTTCTTATAAACTTCAATGTTATATCATCATATTCTCTTGACCTAGATCAGTAAAGTCAAATTCTTGTAGTTTATGTTGTTCACTAACTTATTTTTTGTACTTTGGTCAAAACATACATTTGACAAGTATATTATCATGGTGGCAAAGGCACAATTCAATCCAGCTATATATTATATTTCATGAACTGCTGCGTTTTCAAAGTCAATCAATTGAAAATTTATGCTCATTCGTTCAGCCTGGCTTGCAATTGCAGAAATGATCGAAGGACCTTCAACTCCCCATCCTTCAGTCTCCCTTTTGACGTGCATGCAGTGATCAATCTGGCTAGCCGCACCGTCAAATCACCCCTCTACGGCTCTACCGCTCTACTTAATTTCTGTGTGGTGACATTTTTGGAAAACATCCTTCTTTGTAACGTGCACATTTTTGCTGCTTCTTAAAAATTTGTAAGCGCTTGCGTTAATGGTGTTTTATTATAAATTCATTTTTTATTAAAAATCCATGTGCTAGCCACAATTAAGTACCGAACTTATAAAAATAAGTATCAAAAGCAATTAAAAGTGTTTTTGGCTATAAAAATAAGAGCCCCTTGAGTTTCATATTTTGATTGAAGAAGAATTACACGTCTAATATCGCGTAGTGGTCCAATGCAAAGGGACCAGAGGGTGGAGTGAGCCTCTGGCCTAGTGACTCAACACTAGTTATTTGGAAACTCACACGTTGTCCTTGTAATAACTAAAAAAGATATTATCAAACAACTGCGTACACAGTCAATAACCAGCAACTGAGGAAGACATTGTTCTATTGTCGTCCTTAATCGTCGTGATCGTAATCCATGACGAAATTTGAGGTGATATATATTGGTTCACGTCAAATACAGAAAATTAAGGTGATATATATTTCATCAGGTTTATCTAAGAGATGGTATGATGACTACGGCTTTCTAAGATTTCAGGTGCTGCACAACTTATTAGACTATTCAAATTTGGATAGAATAAAGAGTTACCAGACATTTCTTGTAGTGCACGATTCACAAGAATTTTTTATTTTATTTTCATAACAATAATAAAACTCAAACTTAAAATCCTTTACTCACAGATGAAGATAAATATCATTAAACCATAGTGCTAGAGATTCTTTCACAAAAAGATTAATGATCATTCCACTTACCAGACATTTCTTATTATTTTCTAAATCATCCCACTTACATGACATTTCTTTTTAATTTTTACAAATTTTTGTTTGGTTGTTAATTTATTTTTAAACATTTGTTCCAATTCAAGTCTAATATTCAACAAAGAGTAATGCGTTGACCAAATTTTTAGACCAAATTTGCAAATCATATGACGTGTCATAAAAAAGTTTAATTTAATACCCATTTATTACTTATACATATCAATTAAAGACTCAAAAACATCATTATTTTTTAAATCCCATATTGACAAGGTTAGTAAATATGAAAAAACACATCACAATTTATATAAAAACACTTTAAAAGTTCAAATGGAAAACAAAACTCATATCTATCTACTTGTAAACTTGGAGTATTTTTGTTTCCTTCTCACGATACAAAATAAATTAGTTTTTCCGTATTTCTAAATTATTAAGTTTAAAGTGATTTTCTAAGTATAATTTTATCGATGTCTTACGTGTGAAAACAAATAATTTTTTTATATAAAGTGAGGGCACATTTTTTACGTCACCCCGGATCTAAAAAATCTCTAGACCGACCCTGAGTACGTCTCATAAAAGCATGACACCTCACTGTATTTTGATCAATCGGCTTAAGCTTAGAGCATTGATCACGGTTTTTCTTTGTGGCCTTGGAATTGTTTTGTTTCACTGGATTACTGTGGCTTTCTGGATTCGATTCTTTGGTAAACAAAAAGGCCGGGCCTCTTTTATCAGATTAGGGCATTCGGCCCATTATCTGTCCAATGTCCAGTGTCTGTATTGTACGACAAAGAAAAGATCTGTATTTCATATATCATACGAAAAATGGCATACGTTGAATAAAGTTCGCAATACGAGGAGTATCCTAATTATATAACTATATAAGCACATGTAAGGAGTAATTTTTTCTTGTAACCGGAACACAGATGGTACACCACGTGTTTTGATATAACTAAGTGGTGGAAAATTTTATTTTCTAAACTATTAACTTTTTAATACACATATCTCACTATTTGTATAGTGACATGTGGTGCAACACCCTGTGTTCCGGTCACACTAAAAAATCTCTCACATACAAGGTCCTTCATCTCATCAATGTGAGATTCATTCTCAAGACGCCTCCTCATGTGTGGTAATTTTCAAGACTAACATGTGGATAATACAACTTAGGTAACGTGGAGTACGTGTGGCCGTTGGGCTTCCCACACCAGGCAATATGCTCTAATAGCATAAATAAAATTGGGGTTCTATCATAAAATCAATTGGCAAGATGGAGAGTAACTTAAATACTTATAAGCACATGAAAGTCCCTCTTCTCATCACCGTTGGATTCATTCTCAAGACATGCCATCTTTTTTTCTTTCTTTTTTTTATCTTACACACTCTTGTAGAATCGTGTTTATTATTTTTGTTTGATTTATTCAATTTCATGACTAGAAATAAAAAGAAATGTGTGAGAAGCTAAAAAGAATTATAAGGTCAGCTCCCATATATGTTTATGTATGCATTCCTAATAGCGGTATACACTCGAAGTCACGTATTACCTTCCTAAGGGAAAAGAAAAGAAACTCAGAAGGTGGATCAAAAACAGTCAAAATAGATGAGCTTCTAGATGGGCTAATGGAGCAGTAAAATGGTGTGAACTCCTCACCATTGCAAACCCCACGTCCACATGGTTGTCATCGTGCTTGCAAAACGCAAAGTAGGTCAGAGCAGCACCCAGTTACTCTTCTATATAGTGCTGCTCAAACAATGACTAATAATATTACCACAAGTCGAGAATAATATTGCATTAAAATACATGATATTTAAATATTAATTTGTTTGGTAAATTAAAAATTATATAGTTGTTGTTATTTTATTAGGGTTTTTAGTTCTTAGTTATAGGATCATGCGCAAGGCAATCGCACGCGCACTGCATCTCTCTGCCATCGTCTCCAGTCTCTATATTGTGTATATCATCAGAAAGTGGTAGCAGAATTAAGCAGTTGCAGTTGCAGAGGGAAGGAGAGAAGGCCTCTCTCTTCCTTCTTCTTCTTCTTATTGGGTTTTGCAATAAAACCTTCATGCTTCTCTCTACTGATCTCACACACACACGCATATTTTATACATTATAAATAAAAATATGTTTCAGAACATTAGCTGACTGCTGACTGATCACTCACTTCTCGATGCTTTTGTCTTTCACTCTTTCGATCACTCCTCCTTGGATCTCCCGTTCACCCTTTTTAGGCATTCCCTTTCTTCTGCCATAGAATTTATAAGAAAACTAATGAAAAAAACTTGAAAGTTTTGAGTTTTAAAGATAAGGATAAAATAAATGGTAAAGTGAATAGTACCATGATTGATTTTTTAGTGTAAAAATATAGTTTTTCGTTAGAGTAAACAGTACCAGTAGCTTTTCATTAGAGTTCTCTTAATTTAATGGTTCTTTATTTGTGCATTTTTATTTTTGTATTTTTCAAGCAATATTCACACTGGGATAGCTTCACTAAAACCAGCAAGTCACCACGTTCAACCATTTTGCTAGCTCCTCCAACATGTAAATTTCAATTTTCAAGCGCCACAATATGAGCAAACCCACTTCCCAACTTAATTATCTGTTCTCTTTCAATCTCAACTACCTAAACATGTCATATTGATTAGAATAACTTTCATGCACCTAGAATGCTAATTGTACTTTTTTTAACTTTCTTGCGTAACAATACGTGATTGATTTTTGAATCCCGTCAACATGACATTACATGTGTACATGAAAGTTTTTATGAAGGCAAATGCGAATGCGAGGCATGTCTTTGACAATCCGTTTCCCTCCATGCATAGCTAGGTCTTGGTGGATCAAACCTCTATATATATAAATTACTTTATATAATAATGTTTGTTTTGTAATTTCGTTGATTCTTGAGTAACACAACAAAACAAACATACTCAGCAATGTGTAATAATAATGGCTATATACACGCATGTTTGTTTGTGTTAGTTACGAGATGATCAGCTAGAACTCATAATTCATGGTCCCCTTATTAAATTACTAATTTTCTCAATTTTCCGTTTGTATTTGCTATTTCATGCGCATTGCATTGCACATGCTGCGCCCTATGTTAAAAACTCTCTCAAAAGTATGACTTCAAAAAATAAAACGCAGCCGCCTCACATTTTAACATTAACTCATTTGCTAATATTATAAAATATTGTATCAAAAGCACGAAGTGACAAAAACTCTATAGAGCGTCCAACTTTTGAGAAAGTTCCATTAGCATTTATCTTCGCAATAATTAACTATCTCTATAAATTGTAGATGCATCTTAACTAAATATTGTTCCAGTTCAAAGAACTTAACCTCTAAAATTGATGATTAATTGGTCTCAAAGAACATGAACCTTGTCTCTCCTAATTCCTCTATGCATTTAATTTTGTTCTGCTTAATATATATAAAATTTAGTAAATAATAATTAATTTGTTATTCAGGTTACATCCTAGTTGTTGATTATTCAAATAATTTAAAATTTGATGTCCTTGAAATAATGTCTCCCCCTCTTGTGTGGCACCATTGCTGGCAGAACCGTACCATTCCACCATGCCATGCCACGCCCTACACTTTACTTGTTATATCCCCATGCCACTGTCAGCCAATTTGCATCCTTTATTAAAAATCCTTCCTCAAAAAACTTACCACATTTAGTATAGGTGAGCATAGTCATGTCAGTTAAAATCGATGTACTTATTACATCCGAATTTTAATCTTTATTTACATAATTCAAACTATTAGACTACAATTAGCACACTCCTAATAAAAATTTTGATTAGCACCAAATACATAATTATTCCTTAAAATGCATCGGTTTAACAATTTGGTCTGCGCCTAAATATGTTGCGGACCCAATTGAGGATGTACGTGCACATAGTTGGTCCCCACGGATATATGTCATGCCAAATCGAGGTCACATAATCTGGGAATTCCAGGGAAAACATTTTGAAGCCTTGATTTGGATAACGACCTCAAATGGATAATCTCATTCTGAAACCTCACGTCACCAAATCACATCACAGAAGGTTTTATAATTGCTTCTTCAGAACATTCATTGTTAGAATTCCTCTGTCCCACATCGGCCATAGAGCTTGAGAACAAGCCCTCTAAATAGAATTACCATATTCTAACTAACACCGAGGCCTTTTGGATTAAAACCTCACACCTGACGGATTAAGCATGTGATAAAATGGGGACAATATCGGTGTTGTTGGAGTGGGCCTATGGCTCGTCGACCTTAAATTTAAGATTCATAACCTTGTTGTCTGTAGCTAAAAAGGTTTCCTACACTCTATAGAGACCACAGTGGTATTTCAAACTAATTTATGTTTGACATTGTATTGTTGGTCAACGGTCCGGTATTTCAAACTAATTTATGTTTGACATTGTATTGTTGGTCAACGGTCCGTCAAGCTCTCTATGGAGACTACGGTGGTATTTCAAACTAATTTATGTTTGACATTGTATTGTTGGTCAACGGTCCGGTATTTCAAACTAATTTATGTTTGACATTGTATTGTTGGTCAACGGTCTGTCAAGCTCTCTATGGAGACTACGGTGGTATTTCAAACTAATTTACGTTTGACATTGTATTGTTGGTCAACGGTCCGTCAAGCTCTCTATGGAGACTACAGTAGTATTTCAAACTAATTTACGTTTGACATTGTATTATTGGTCAGCGGTGGTGGAATCTTGACAAATGTAGGTAAGCTCTCTATGGAGACTACGGTGGTATTTCAAACTAATTTACGTTTTGACATTGTATTATTGGTCAACGGTGGTGGAATCTTGACGGATGTAGGCAAGCTCTCTATGGAGACTACGGTGGTATTTCAAACTAATTTACATTTGACATTATATTGTTGGTCAGCGGTGGTGGAACCTTGATGGATGTATGCAAGCTGTTCTCGGATGAGAGGGTGGGAAGTTTCAAGTTTCATGCTTTTCTAACAATACTGCAGATCATTTGGAAATTTGAACAGTTTTATTTCACTTCTATGGAGACTACGGTGGTATTTCAAACTAATTTACATTTGACATTATATTGTTGGTCAGCGGTGGTGGAACCTTGACGGATGTAGGCAAGCTGTTCTCGGATGAGAGGGTGGGAAGTTTCAAGTTTCATGCTTTTCTAACAATACTGCAGATCATTTGGAAATTTGAACAGTTTTATTCCACTTGAAATGGTAAACTCAATTGATGTTCCTTTGTTGCTCTGAAGTTTGTAACTCTGCTGGCACAAAATTGACTAGTCGTGACCTCCATATCAAGGTTCAAATTCCAATTAAATCTTGCAGCTACAATTGACCTGAAGTCGTTCTCCAAATCAGATGTCTGCAATTATGTTTTATGCAGCAGAAGCACTTGAAGGAAAAGCACTGTGAGGACGTGCATTGTTGTTTGAGAATGGAAGGAAAGTATCACCCTAGCCTTCGCTTGATATCATGTCCTACATATAGAATCCCTAATATTAGCAACTCTACATTAATATTATAAATACTACTTGGGACATGAAATTACACATTTTTCCAAAATTCCCTCACGAATTCCCAAGCCACAACTCACATCCTTAATTATACACAAAATAATTCGTTGGATTTGAGTTGTATTTTTTCTCGTTCTTGAGTAATTATTGTTAAATTAGCGTGACTTTAATTAATTACTACATAATTTAAATGAATACGTCACATATTGTTCCTAAGAAACTGAAAGAAACCTCATAAACAGACGAAAAAGGGAATGCGAGGAAGAAACAAATGTAGAAATAGAGAAAACTTCTAAAATGAAGAGGACTAAACAAGAAACTCATTTAACAACAATCAATGTCACGCTTTCCGTCGGACTTAAGCTACGTGGTCCCATCCACGGTCAAGAAGAAAAATGCAAGTTTTCTTAGTTTAAAAAAATGGATTTGTGATTTATTAACCCTGAATTTGATCAGCTGATAAGCATACAATTATGATAATACATATATCATCTAAGAATAAACACGGAAGGTTGAAGGAGACTAATTTATAAGAACGTGTGTAGTTAGTGTATCTAGAAACAAGATAACGGACCAATTTGGCATTTGACAAGATCTACAACAAAATCTAGTAAAATTGCCAAATCTCCATCTCCCTTGCTAATCTGGCATTTCGCACAAAAGCACACTTTTATTAGATTTTCTTCCCTTTTTCGATCGGAAAATCACTTGTATCGCCAGCAGATACTACAACAAGTCAGTTTTTCAATTACCAGCAGAAAAAATTTAACTGCAACTATACCTTACGTGATGTGCAGGCCCTTTATCTAAAGGGTTATTCTTTTTTTCGATAGAAATTGGGACTAGTTGGCGGGTCCATTTCATATCGAATTTTAACGATTTGAACCGTCCATTTTTAACAGTTTCACTTCATAGATCTTCTTTACAAAATATTAACTAAATCGAAAATGTTTGAGGTATCTAATTGAGTTCAAAGAAATTGACGAACGCTGTTTTTTAACAAACATTGAAATTTCATCAAGACAATCAAATAGATAAATAGTTACGGATTGAACTGATTTTTTGTAATGATGATATATGAATGAATACTTGAAAAATATACGGTACGGATTGTTAAAGTTCGATATAGTGTGCGTCCCACAACTAGTTACCATATTTATAAAAAAAAATTGAGATCTCTTTGGATACAGACTCTGATGTGATGTGAGATATAAGCACAATGCATAATCTTTTACTTAAAAATATTTCCGCACGGTAGACTGCAAAACTAAATTTACAAAAATACTCCTTATTAGAGAAAGATAGGCTATACTATTGTATTTGGACCTCACATGTACTAAAAAATTCGAATTTGTGTATCTAAATAATATCACCCGAACAATAAAGGCCGATGTTGTATTAGGAAGGAACAATAATATATAAAAAATTCGAAGAGTTTAGTGAGTGATTTGCTCACTCAATTACATTTGAGAGAACAAAATTCACGGAATTTCCCTATTTAAGTTGCGAAAATTTCACAAAACTCTTTTTTTTTCACTTGCCAAAAGAATTTTTTCTTTTTCCTTTTTCCTTTTTTCCCTCTCAATTTCCTGTATTTCGTGTTTTTTGCATTTCCCTCCCAAAATCCAAAATTTGTCGCATTATGGTCCCGACTTCAGGTCCTCGGTCTTCCAAGTCCACTCCCACCTTTCGATTTTTCCATTTTTTTTCTCCGGTGCATACGGGAATTGGGAAGCAGAGGCACAGAAGAACTTTCCCCAAAATTGTTGACGAACTAAACATTTGGAGGAGAATTAAAAAAGAAAAAAGAAAAAAAAGGGAATGTATAGCTGGAAAAAGCTGGAAGACCTACTCCTCCAAGAAGCGCTTCACAATCTTCGCGCTTGGTTCCACCACCTGCCGCTCCCATATCTCTGACCACCTCTCTCCGCCGTCATTTTCCGGCGTCGACGTCGCAACCACCGCCCTAAACGCGTCCGTTGCGTCTAGTCTCCGTAAGTCCCACCCTCCCCCTCTTAACCGTAGGATCTTCCCTATCTGCCTCTTCGCCAGCTGACACGTGTTGTCCTTGATCACCCTCACCGCCTCTTCGTATGCTCCTCTCCGCTCCCGGTCGTCGTCCTCGTCTCTTTTACTTTGTGGGTATTTTTTAAAATACCGAGTGAACTCGGGCACTCCAATCGCCTTTCTCAACCCTGTCGGAACCGCAGCTGGGTCCTTCTTGTCCTGGCGATCCGGGTCGCAAAACTCTGCCAACTCGTCGAACATTCCCGAGTCGAGCATTTCGTCGACTCGCTTTGATAAATACTCCGTCAACACCGCCATCGACACGTCCACCCAAAGAAAACAGCAATTGTACCTGAGCTCGGCCGAGACGGAGGCGTCGAAACCCGGTTCGAAGACATTGGAGCCCGGTTCGAACCGTTCCGCGACCATCGCGTGAATGAAGGAGTTTGACCCGCCTACGAGCATCGGCACCTTCCTCCGATTGGTAATGCCGGAAACAACCTGACCGGCGACGGCGCGAAAATCGGCGGGGGTGAAGTCGCCGTCTAGGGGGTCGAACTCGCCGAGGAGGTGGTGGGGGACGCCGAGTCGTTCCGGTAGGGGGAGCTTGTTGGTGGTGATGTCTAGGCCGCGGTAGAGTTGTATTTTGTCGGAGTTGACGATTTCGAAGAAGGGGAAGCGGCTGGCGAGGTCGAGGGAGAGGCGGGACTTGCCAGCGCCGGTGGCCCCCATGATGACGAGAAGCTTGTCTTTTCTTCGTGGGCCAGCGGAGGTGGGGCCGGTGGCCATGTGGGCCGAGCGGCGGGGCCTTTGGGGGAGGTGAAGCGGAGGAGTGGGGTGGTTGTAGAGGTGGTGGAGCGGCGGGAACAAGTTGAAGCGGTGGAAGATATAATTCGTATTGAAATTGAGATTAGAATAATGGAGGGAGTGAGTTGGGAAGGCATGAAGTGTCATAGGAAGAAAGAGAGAAGGACAGGCTGGTAATTTTGTTGAGCTGGGAATATGTGATCAGGTAGCTGCGCACACACTGCACGCACATATACGGACTGTCCAACGGAATAGAGAGAGAGAGAGAGAGAGAGAGAGAGAGAGAGTGGGAGGACAGCTAGCTGGATGATAGTACAATACGATAGGTATGATAAGCAAAACAAAAACAAAAACCGGCAGCTTTTGTGGTGGTGGTGGTGGTAGTGGTGGAGGAGGAGGAGACACGATGCGGCAGAGGAGAATGAAGGAAACGGCAATGGGGTGTTTTTGTCCTGGAGCTGTTGGCTAATGCTGGACTACTATATATCTCGTCATGCTCCGTGCTCTGCGCTCTCTCTCTCTCTCTCTCTCTCTCTCTCTGTCTCTCTCTGTTGGACGCTTGTTAATTTGCTTCCGGCGTTCTGGTTTTTATTAGCTCTCCTCCCATCGTGCTTCATTTTCTTGTTTATATACTCGCGAGAAATTAAAAACACGTGCTTATATTTTATTTGTGACATATTATATGATTTGAAAATTTAATTTATAAAAATTGATTTGTCTAGCATTACTTATTAAAAAATAAATAAATTTAATGAAAATAGTGGTGTCACGTTTTTAACTATTTCACCAAACTCCATTTAAGGAAAACTAATGAAAAGGGTTTGAAAACTTTGAGTTTTAACGATAAGAACAAAATAAATGGTAAGTGAATAGTACCATGATTGACTTTTTAGTGTAAAAATGTGGTTTTTCTTTAAAGTGAACAATACCGAAAGTTTTTCGTAAAAATTCCCCTCTATTTACCCCTCTCTCCTCACTATTACTAGTTCACACATCCTATGTATAAAAAGAACGGAAAATTTACTTTTAGATCATGATTTGTTTTTTTTGGAGTTTTAACAAAACACTTTCGGTACTGTTCACTTTTAACGAAAAACCACATTTATACATTTCTTTGGTACTATTCATTATACCTTTACAAATGACTTTTCATTAAAAATGAAGTTTTTTTGAACTTTTCGTTAGTTTTTTTTTTTTTTTTTTTTTTTTTTTTTTTTTTTTACGATGGGAAAAAAAGTCCTAACGAGCAATGTCTCGTAGAGATAGAAGACCTACGGGTGGTGAATTTATTTTTCTGAAGAAGAAGCAATTACAATATCATTGCAATAACAACCGAGTAACTCCATGCTTCGAAGGACCATCAATGGTTGGACCAATCATACGAAACTCAAACAATAAGCAAATGGAAACGCGTGCCAATAACTGCGTTTAATACATAAGGTATAAGTGTTATCGGAAATGATTGAGCCTCAAGCATTTATAAGTGACTTGTGGTCTAGATAACTCGACCTCTAATGATTCCACGGGAAAACCCTATGCTAGGTCACCAAGCAAACACCATTGGGTGCGTTTGGTACGCAGACGGAACGGAACGGGACGGGACGGGACGGAACGGGACGGGACGGGACGGAACGAAGGTGTAATTTTTGAAAAAGACATGGGGTATATTTGTCTTAAAATGGTAAAACATTGCGTTCCACAAACGTGGAACAAACCCGTTCCAGGGGGGGAGGTGGAACGCAAAAACTCAAAATCTGTCCCGTGGAACAGCCCGTTCCACCCATTTTTGGCGCACCAAACGCGGGACGGAACGCCTCGTCCCGTTCCGTCCCGTCCCGTCCCACGTACCAAACGCACCCTAAAGGAACACCAATTGCCCTCTTAATTCTTTTTTTGGTTCTCTCTTTCACACATCAATTTCTCTGTCATGTTCAACGGTCCATGTATCCCATTCAACCAATACCCTTTTTCAAACCCACAAGTCATGTGTACTCGAGTTTCTAGTACGTATTTACATATATTTATATATTTATACACTCATATTGTAAAGTCAAATGTAGGGTGAGTTTGGCGCAACGGAAATGTTGTTCCTTTGTGACCGAAGAGTGTACCAGTTTTGGGACAACCACTTTACAAAGTAAGGGTAATGGTTCGTACGATAGACGTTCCTCTCCCCCACCTCCCGAGCACTTTCACAAAACGGAGAGCCTTGTTAGCTTGGAGTCATTTTTCATATTGTAAGGTCAAACCAAGTTTAAAAATGCAGATTCAACCATTAAGTTGGAGAGGAAATTGGATGATGCATGAATTTGCATATTGGTCCTGAGTGAGTTAGGATACGATGCATTATTATTTTCAAAGTGTCACGAGAATTTAGTACAAGATGCATCTTTCTCTTGCTTAACTCTTTTATTTTAAGTAAGTCTTTCAATCGTAATGATTAATTATCTCATGTCCTTTTATTTTAATTTAAGATTGCATAATCCGGCCTTCCATTAACGGTCAGGTGCATCCTCCCAAAACCCTTTAAAATCCCAGTTATTGGAAGCACAATTCGACATTACAGAGGGGCTCTTACATTGCATGCCATTCGGGGTTCAAAACCTGCTGGCCAAAATGGTTTCTTATTAAAGTTGAGATTCTACTCCTCCCCTTGTAACATATGTGATCAATGACGAAAACTCAATCCTCTATTTCTTGAGTTAATTATACATATTCATTATTCTTTTAATTTATGAATGTCCTCATTGGCACTATGGTCTACTAGTGTTCTTTTATGTTTATAAGCCGGTTGCCCCAGGTTCGGTTTCCAAAGTCCTGCTCTCTTAAGGTTCTCATTTTGAAGACCCGTGATGACCAAATGCATATTAGATTCAAGATTATATTAGTTCATATCTGAAGGCTTAAAATATTTGACAACTTAATAAAGCAAAACTAGAAAATGAGTTTTCTAATGGTTCATGCATTTTAAGTTGGTTTTGCTTTATTAAGTTGTAAAATATTTTAAGACTTTGGATCTAAGCTAATGTAATTTTGTGGCTAATATACATTTGATCCTTACATATCCTCAAAATGAGGACCTTAAGAAAGCATGACCTCATTTTGACAATAGTAACTTGTAATCAAATTCCACGTTGATTTCTATGGTGGTGAATTTTTTTCAAATTTAGTATTGTAAATTATATTTTGCACTCTCAAGTTCGGATGAGGTACAAACTCATACCTTATTTTTTAAACATGGCAACATTATACACAAACTTACAAATTCATTACAATGTTATACTTCCGTTAAATATTATGTTAATACTTCCGTTAATCAATTGGCCGGTAAGCTTATAATGGCGCCCAAACTTGAGAGTGTAAAATGTAATTTACCCTAACAATTAATAGGCCTTCTCAAAATTAATATTGTCGCGTGCACACACACACATATAGATATATATATATATATATATATATATAAAACCAGTTTAGTGTTTGCCAAGTAAGTTGACCCCAAATTGTTTTCTGCATCCTCTTAAAAAAAATATGGAAAACTTAACTTAGATTAGATTATAATGTGTTAGCAGTGACAAGTAGCTAAAGGCAGCAGCTGCGAAACCCTCCGGCAGTCTTTTCGTCTGGCTTTCTTCTTCCTCTCTTTATTTTTAATAGGTTGCTAACTATTTTTCAAGTATATTATTGGCAAATTGCACTGTCACACTAGTATATATGATATATCCTGTTGTGTTATTTTATTTTTGTTCCACTTCCATGCTTACAAATGGTTTGGTAGCAATACGTTTGCCGGCCAGTTGAATTTAGGGCCGCAAACATCAACCAACATGTGGATAAATTTCGACACCTGGAAGTAGGTACGATAATGTATAATAACGTTAATTAATCTTGTTTAGTGATCTATTAATATAGATCATACCTACATCATAGATAATTATCGTCTTAAGCATGCAAAACAGATTGAACAAGCGCGCGCGCGCACACACATATATATACACACACACACACATAAACACTGGGAAACATAATAAAATGCTGAAGGCCATGCCGTGACTCCCTGCCTGTATAAATAAGTAGTGCATGCTTGTCAACGAAGCGTTTGCTTCACTTAAGGATAAGCGTGGCGATTGGTCATTGGTGACAAACTGTCGATGATGAGGGATAGATAGCTTGCTCTTCAGTTTTGGCGCCGGCGATGGCGTATGTGAGTAGTCTCTCTCACATCGCAATATCACATGGCCATATACGTTTGTTAAGTGGTTTATGTGCAGATGGTTACGTACTTATTGTATCATCGGCAGTGGATGGTTTGTATGTCTGGATCCTGTTTTAATTTGTTTGTTTTGCATTCCAACATCCGTTCAAGTTAAATGCAACACTAATTGTGTTATCTTGTTCACAATTAGGGATATGTTGCTAATTAATTACATGCATAGTCCACAATACATGTATTTTATAAAAGGGTGTTGTTATTGGTCACAAAAAAAAAAGGAGTTATTCTACTGTTTTTCGTGACAAAATTTATAAAAGAATTATGCACTATGCAAGTCATTTTGAGAGTAAAATTATGTTTGTGGAGAAGAATTTGCATGTCATGAATGCAATATTAATTTAGTGTTTTTCCGTACATTATTGTATAATCGGCATAATACATCAAAGGAGGTGGATTGGCTTGCCCTCCCATTTCGGACGAGGATCCTCTCCTGAGCTAAGGATGAGGATCCTCCTCATCAAAGGATGTGGGCCGTTGGATGAAAATCCAACGGCTACAATTATTATAATTTTAAAGTGACCCCTCTGTTTGTAGCCGTTAGATTTTCATCCAACGTCCCACACCCATTGATGAGGAGGATCCTCATCCTTAGCTCAGGAGAGGATCCTGGTCCTCCCATTTCCATACTCTTCTCATTCTCTTTTGTTTTGTGTGGTTATGGTTAAGCCACATCAACATTTTATATTTCTATTACTTTTTGTTTTATTATTTTTATAAAAAAATCAATATAAAATGTTGACGTGACTTAACCGTGACCATACAAATAGGAATGGATAGGCAGAGTATGGAAATAAGAGGGCATACAATCCTACTTCTTCCTCAAAAACCCATGCCATTGCCTTGGAACCAGGATCCTCTCCTGAGCAGTTCCCTAGGGATCCTAGGGATCCCGCAATCATGTCCGTTCATCATATATCGTGCGGTCAGAAATTATTTAAAATTTAAATTTTAAAATTCAAATATGAATAGTATCTAACGAAAACTGACCGCACGATATAAAATGAACGGACAAGATTGCGGAATCCCTAGGATCCCTAGGGAACTGCTCAGGAGAAGATCCTGGTTCATTGCCTTGTATGTCGTCCGTACATGGTCAGAATGGTGTCATATAATTGAGCATACTTGGTGACTGACGCTGGGGCCTCGTTTTGTGACACGGACTATGGGTATTTGTTGGTGATGACTGTTCTTTTGATTTGATACTTTTTGTGACATTGGCATTACTCAAAGGATCAGCAAAGGGTAAGGATCCTCCTGACCAAACCTATCAGGTTGTTGAAATTTTATCTAATAACTACAATTATTATAATTTTTAGAAAGATTCCTATTTGTAACCGTTAAATAAAATTTTAATGATCCAATAAACTTTGTCAGGAGGATCCTCATCCTTTGAATTCAGGATTCTCAAGCCAAGAAAGTGAAAACCCAAAAGCAAAAGAAAAAGAAAATTCAAAATCTTATTGTCACATCAAACGATCAAATATATGACAGAAATGCGGCGGCAGGGATATCTGACCCACCTCGTCCTAGGATTCACATTATTAGTGATTAGCTACATCAGTTAAAATGTGTATATCGAGTGCTTATCCAACAATGCATCAATAACTAAAAGCTTGCATTATGTACGTGATTACTAAAAAATAATGGAGGTGTATTGTCTGCTCTTTTATTTCCATACTTTTTATAACATTTTTTGTTTTATGTGGTCACGATTAAGCCACGTTAACAATTTATATTTTTATTACTTTTTGTTTTATTATTTTTATAAAAAAAATCAATATAAAATGCTAACGTGGCTTAACCGTGACCACACAAACATGAAGAGATGGGAAGAGTATATAAATGGAAGGGTAGACAATCTACCTCCAAAAATAATTGTGCTATGTACGTTGCAAGTGTTGCATTTTCTTTATCGCCTTCAAGGATAATATTGTGAAGAGATTCTATTTGGTAACGAAAACCTAATCTTAGTTCTCACAACTATCCAATGAGCACGTCTAGTAGGAAACTGAAAATTGTATAAATAGAATATCACATATACGCGACATATTTCAATGCTGTTGTGAGGTTGGTGAGTCCCTACCCTCATTGAGCAAGGTTGGTGTTTGCCGCGACCGGGACAGTTGCAAAGCCAAAGCCAATAAGAAGCAGGTCGATCGGCGACGACGATGATGAACGACAAGACAGTTATATGACTCGTGATGTGGAAAACTGTGAAAGGTGGTTAGAAATTCTTTGAAATCGTGCCTAAAGTTTTCTAAGATTTAGAACTTTAAATTAAGATATGACTGAGAGAGTCGGTGTTGAACAGGTGGGATTAAAGCTCAAATAATCAACTTCATCATCATTACCAGTACACTTAAAGCTCTTCCCATTACCCACCATGGTATGAATATTTCCAACGAATTAAACTGCAATTCATGGAACCCTGAAACCATGACATTGACTGGTTTCTGTTGAAGAATACAACAATTCTGAATCGGTAAATTCACAAAGTTAAATATAATTTATATTGAGTGTTTTTACTCTTTAAATGACTTATATTTTGTGATTTCACTTATAATGATACCGAAATTTTTTTGTGAAAAATTAAGTCATCGTGTGTATGTTGTGCAGTTAATGAACGATATCGATATAATTAGTAGCGAGCTACGTATCGTTTTTCTAATAATTGACACGAAGTCGATGCTAAAATGTGGGTAGATATGAACGATTGTGACAGCAAGGAATTGACCCCAGCAACTTTAATCTAAAAAGGCAGAGAATTGAAGCTTGAAGAGATCCTGAAAATAACGACTTTGGCATTTCGACCGGCCTCAGTCTTTATCTTTGATTTGCAATACGTACTATTTTTTATCCTTTTGACTATAAGTTCAAATTAATCATCTGGAATTGGATTATGGCCCCCTTAAGATTCGATGCATTGGGGCTTAATCAATAATCAATCGTTTTAGTAGGATGAATTTGAATATTAAGTAGGGTTTCGGTTCATTTTCTTTCTAAACATGCGCGTGCATGCAGTTCATCAACCAGCCAATGGGCCACATGTTGCGCGTGGTTCAAGGAATACACGTACGCAGGCTTGCGGATGGTTCTTAGGCATTGGCCAAATTTTCTCTCGAATTTTTAAAAAGCTGCCACTTTTTCTTATGAATTTCAATTTAATCGATTATTTATAAACTTTTATAATAAACTAATTTTCTTCTTGAATTTTAATTTTAATTAATTGTCCCTAAATTTTTATAATTGATCAATTTTTCTTTAAATTTTAACTTTCTCCCTAAACCCTAAACCTTAAAATTCAAACAAAAAAGTGCACGAAGTGAATGGCAGAAGGGAAGAAGAAAAAAACCAATATGTTGTGCATATTAAGAATAAAATTACTTTTTTACTATTATAAAATTAACAGAGAGAAAATTAATCACTTACAAAAATTCAGAATAATTGACTAAAATTAAAGTTAAATGCAAATAAAACGAAAAGCAAGCCACCGATTTAGAACTGTTGACTATTGAATGCTTTTTCTAGTTGAAAAATTAATTCACCAAATCGATTCATATACTTGTCTTCCTCTACACTTAAACTGGAGTTCGTTATCTTTTAAGGACATGGGTCTTCTCCGGATCCATGTATTATAATCCACCAAATTCATGTATTCGGATTATTAAAATTTGATCTAACAACTAAAGTTATTATAACTTTTAAAATGGATCTCTGCTTGTAGCATTTGGATCAAATTTCAATGGCTTGGATATATAGATTTGGTGGATTAGGATAAATGGATCCGGAGAGGACCCATGTCTATCTTTTAAACAATTTGCATGTGCTTGGACTCACTTCGTAAACTTGCGAGATGATCAATGTTTTGTGTTCACATTCCAGAAAATGATATGCACTAATGTGTCATATTGTCATGTCATAAGTAAAGCAGTAAACATTTGTGTGCTTATATTTCTCATCATATAACACGTGAGATATAGTTATATACAACGAATAACTCATAAGAGATTGTACACAGAAAGTAAAGATCAATAGATAGCAGCAAAGGAAGGTAGGTTCAATGGGTGACTATGACCCCAACGAGGTGATTTTCTTCCCACTGCATTTCGGTGTTGACCCGAAAGATATGTTCATGCAAAGAAAGGCAAAAAACCTTTTCAGATCGTATCTCTTTTGTAAATAATTTAGGTTTCTTTATTAGATACATTACTAGGACCAACACAAATTTGAATTTTAGTGCATTTGATGTGTAAACATATGTGTTTCGAAGTGTTTTTCAAATGATCATCGAAAAGTGTTTTTGATGAAATTGGTCTTAGAATTAATTACTGATAAAAATGCAAGTGAATAATGAAAGAGCATTTGAAGTACTTCCTGCAAGAAGCACATAACTAGTGTTTTTTCTAAAATGCACTTCCGGTGCATGTTCAACTCAAAGCACTTTCACCAAAAATGTTTTTAGTCATTTTAAAGTCTCTTTCAAACATGCCTAACAAATATATGTCTCAACTGCCCTTTTTTAATGTGTCAAATGCATTTTTGGGAGTGGTAAAATATTTAATTATGATTAATATACTTTAATTTTTATTGAGAAAAATGACTTTTAGATATAATGCATATCTTCCAAACGAATCATATGACTTACAACATAAAAGATTTTATTGAAAAAAATTATAAATGAAAAGTAAAATATTTTTTGGAGGTATTTTGTGCGCTCTCATTGCGATAAATTTCTAGCTCCATCTTTGTTTGAGATTACTCTTGGGCGGCACAAGTTGACAACTAAAAAATGCCAAAGGGTCACTAACTACTAATCACATCCCTTAAACAAGTATACTAAAAAATCCACAAGCAAGATGAAAGAGACACATACTACAAGCTAACGATAAAAACAAAAACTAAAAAACGACACGATTATACTGTTTCTGGTGAACGACACGGATTATGTTTTTTTTAATTACACAAACTTGGTTAGAGTATTTTATTTTTCTCCACTTGGCTTAATACGGATTAACACTGCATTTGTTGGTCATCTTGACATGTACAGTGAATGGTCGCCGCACTTATCATGATGAAGTGTTGTGTTTAGTTCTTCTTTTAAGAGAAGATTAGGTGATTAAATCATTATTTAAACACAAACATAATACAAACAAAGAATTATTGTTAGTTTATGGAGTTTGGAAGATGGGTTTGGTTTATTGTTCATATTTAAATATTTGGGGACAACCCAGGTTTCCAGTTGGAGTGCTGTTGAAATGGAAGTCAAATGGAATATGGCTTTTCAATTGTTAAAGAGTGCCACTATTTCTAATCACTAATTAAGATTTATTTGTAATCACATATTACATAATATAATAACAAGAAGAGAGTTCTTCACAACATTTCAAAACAGTCATTATGTATTTCAAATTTATCCTAAGGCAATTGAAAGTTCGTATAAGAAGCGCATGATAATATTTTAGGCTGTTTTGGGAAGTGCTTTTAAATGATTGAAAACGGTTCTATAGAAAGTAATTTTGAAAACTAGTGCTTCTTGCAAGAAGCACTTCAAGTATTTTTTCAAAATTAACTTACATTTTTACTAAGAATTAGTTTTCAAAATATTTTCTCTAAATGTCCTTTCAACATTTTATAACACTTCTCAAACAAGTCATTTGTGAGTAGCAATAACAATACATTAAAAAGAACTACAGAAAAGAAATATGAGTTTGAAAGGGCCAATTGGGCTTTAGTCTTTAAGCCCAATAATCTGCCTAAGGCCCATTCCGTTGGAGTTGAATCCCACGGTGACCCAATTGGGCAGAAAGCCGAAACAACTATCATATAGACCCAACGTTAGGTGATCTATACAATACTATGTGATGATTTAGGGTTTGTTTGGTATTCTATTTGAAATTTTTTATAATTTCTCAAAACATTTCTTAAAAAATTTTCTTGAAAACAATTTTATTTAAGACTCAAAAAAACTTGTTTGGTATGCAATTTAAAATTTTTAAATCTTACAACTTAAACTTGACAAAGATATCCAAAAAGAGTGGGTCGAGAGAGAAAGAGGAGAGAGAAGGAAATAAAGTAAGAGATGATTGGAAGAAAAAGAAAGAAGTGAGAGAATCAGAGGAGATAGAGAGGAAGAGGAGTGAACCGAGAGAATGAAGAGAGCAGATTGGAGGAGAGACGAAAAAGGTAAAAAAAAAAAAAAAAGAAGGGGGAGAGAGAAAGAAGAAAAGAGAGATAGATTTGGAGTGAGAGGGGAGGAGGGAGAGAAAAGAAAGGAATGATTTTAAAGTTAAAAACTCTAAAAACTCATCTTTTGTGTTTTTAGAGAATAGACTATATTTTTTTTGTTAGTCTTGAGTTCAGTTTTTGAAAATAGTCATACCAAACAAGTTTTTAAGGCCTAAAACTTGAAAATTGTTTTTGAGTTTAAAAAGTTAGATTCAAGTAGAATATCAAACAGACTCTTAAATTCTTGTAATCCAGCAACAACCATTGATTAACGAAGTCAACACCCACAAACTATTGGAAGTAGAGCTCCAATTTCCCCTTATTTTTTTCCCTCGTTAAAAGGAAAAATGAATTTATGTGCTAATGAAAATAGATTAATGTTTTTTGTATCAAATTCGAAGATAAAAGCTTGTATTGAGTTTATCAGATTACGTCTTTTTTATGGCATCTCTCACAAAAATATGAAATCCTTATATGTTTTATATCTCATCCGACTCTATGTAATCCCATTCGATATGAAAATTCCATAGTCAAATAGTCCTATATAATATTTTTGCGATTTTCACCTTGGTCCCTGCCCAAGCTCTAGAAAGTCCGGTACAAATTTAGATAATCATGACAATTTCTCGTCAACTCCTTGAGAACGTCATATATTTCTTAGTTTCATGGTGCCTCTCTTCTAAAGAATAAAGAAAAAGTCAACAGCATAAAGTAAAGTGAGTTACAAAGTTCAAAGTTGAAGTAAATTATTTTAAGTTTCAATTGGCAAATTAGAGGAAATATTGAATTTTAGAGGATAAGTCAATAATTAAGGCAAGATTATGATTTTCTCGTTTTCTTCGGTATAAGCAAATCAAAGAGCAACGCACTGCCCGTGGTCAACGAGATGGCTCCTGCAAACAAATGCACTTGTTTGCCGAAAAGCACGAACTTTTGAACATCAGACGTTGAATCCACTCGACTTTCCAAAAGCCAGTTCATCCATAGCCATGATCCCTTCTCCAACTCCGAATTTTCGACCACCCGGCCCTCCTCCGTTTCGCCGGAAATCTATCTCTCAGATGAAACATCCACAAAAGCAGAAAAAGGACTAAATTTCTCTCCGTAGGTCTTTTACAATGTGATTTCTTACAACAACAACATGCGATCAAGAACAGCTGTGGAACTTCTGAAGGCCATGAGTGATATCGAAACGCAGTTGGATAAGGCCAGTCTGCCATTTCTGCTTTCTGCAAAGTGCTTTTGCTTTTGTGACATTGCAGCACTTTGAAGCTCTATCCAGATGGTTTTCACTGCATTCTTCAAGGGGAGCCCGATGACAGAATTTGCACTGTCCTTGACGAAATTGTAACATGGATTGATTCCCGGTGCTTAATTTTATTCGTCAGACATGACGCGTTTATTGATTTTTGGTCTCATTGATTGAATTACCATTCAAAAGCTGGATATGCCATGGACTATATATATCCGGGTTTTGGTCTTTCAGAAGGATTGCATGGTTACATCCCAAGCTTTGATCAATTAGCTGATGATGTTATTGAACAGTATACACCAAGATTAAAGGTGTTACACTGATTAGCATCTTGATCATCAGATACTACAATCCTACATTATTATCTTTTAGCGTAATTAATTGAAAAAGGTCTTGCTTTGCATATTTCGACAGGAAATAAGTATTATCAGGGATCTTAGACTGATTAATTCTTCCTAAAATTTGTTGGAAATTCAAATAAAAACAGGTTGTTAAAGCAAGCTGTTAGTTTCTTTCCAGGTTGTTCACCTACAACTACAAACATCATTGCTCCCTCCATCTGTTAGCCGAAAGCTGATTACAAGACAATAGTGTGCTGCCATGTGATGTGCTAGCCGAAAGTGTGTTGATTGCAAGCTGGAAAGATAGCTGCATATGTGTGCTAGATTGTCCAAAGTTCATATGATCTGTTTGTGTGTGCTGTTGTGTTTATTTTATTAAAAGCACTTGAGTGGTCCTTCATTTTTTGCTTGTATAAATAAGCCTCTCGTAAGGCTTTAGAAAATGTCTCTGATTTGTCATTCCATTTCAGAAGTGTGTTTGCAAACTCTTTTAAATATATCAAAGTGCATTGTTTGCCGAAGCTTGTAGCTTCCCTCATTTCTCTATTTCTTTGTCCAATTTTATTGAGAGTGCAAAGTGAGAGGTGTGATAGAGTTTGTAAACTTATTACCCACATATTTTGGTATTGAGTTAGTAAACTTTTTTGAATACCAACAATTGGTATCAGAGCCAGAATACCATTCTGGCAAGTGCAGCAGTTATGATGTCCAACTTAGTGCAGCTCCAGGTTCCCACATTGAAGAAAGAAAATTACGAAAGATGGTGCATCCAATTCAAAGCATTGTTTGGATCACAGGAGCTATGCGAAATAGTCAGTAGTGGGTATGTTGTACCCACTGCCGAACAAGAAGCCGCATATACTGCAGAACAAAGGAACACTCTCAAGGACTTACGAAAGAAGGACTAGAAAGCGCTGTATCTTCTATACCAGAGTCTGGAAGATTCAATGTTTTAGAAGGTTGCAGAAGCAACAATGAGCAAGCAAGTATGAGACATACTCAGTACAATCTACAAAGGAGTAGATTGAGGCAAGAAAGTGAGGTTACAGTCACTTTAAGCAGATTTTGAAACTGCTCACATGAATGAAGGGGAGAGCATCTCCAACTATCACTCAAGGCTCATTGTGATAGTAAATCAGATGAGGAGAAATGACGAGAGACTCAATGAAGTACGAGTTGTGGAGAAGATACTCTGGTCACTCACATATAAGTTTGAGCATGTGGTGACTGCCATTGAGAATCCAAGGATTTGGAGGCGATAAGCGTAGAGGGGCTACTAGGATCCCTCATAGTTCACGAGCAACGCATTCAGAAGAATGCAAGCCCCACAACGCTAGAGCAAGCTTTGGAGTCAAAGTTGAATATTGACAAACCAAATGGAGGTCGTGGGCAGTGGAACTCACATCGTGGGAGTTCATCCAACCGTTGAAGCTGTGGAAGAAGATCGTTAGAGAATAGCCATGGAGGAAGAAATCTATGCCATCGAGAAGAATGACACTTGGGAGTTGACAAAGCTCCCACCAAATCAGAAAGCTATTGGTGTCAAGTAGGTTTACAAGATCAAACGCACTGCAGATGGGAGTATGGATCGATACAAATCAAGGCTTGTAGCAAAGGGCTACAAACAGAAGTATGGAGTGGACTATGATGAAGTCTATGCTCCAGTTGCAAAACTTGACACGATAAGATTACTAATCTCTCTTGCCGCTCAGCATAAATGGAAAATTTATCAATTAGATGTCAAGTCAGGCTTCCTTAATGGAGTTCTTGAGGAAGAAGTGTACGTGGAACAACCAGAAGGCTTTCAAGTACAAGGAAAAGAAGATAAGGTGTATTGTTTGAAGAATGCTTTGTATGGCCTCAAGCAAGCACCACGAGCTTGTTACTCAAGGATTGACAACTACCTTCACCAAAATGGATTTCAGAAATGTCCATACGAGCATTCATTTTACATGAAGAATGGTGCAAAAGGGGAGTTCTTA
Organism: Malus sylvestris; assembly: GCF_916048215.2. Lineage (NCBI taxonomy): Eukaryota > Viridiplantae > Streptophyta > Magnoliopsida > Rosales > Rosaceae > Malus > Malus sylvestris. The sequence goes on from NC_062272.1 coordinate 2,451,175, forward strand.
ATTATTTGTCTCTATGTAGATGACTTTTTGTTTACAGGAAACAATGAAGCAATGTTCTGTGAGTTCAAGCAATCCATGTTCAGTGAATTCGAGATGACTGACAATGGATTAATGTTATACTTTCTTGGCATAGAGGTGAAGCAAGAGAGTGACGGTATCTACATCTTTGAACAAAAGTACATGAGAGATATATTGGAGAAATTCAATATGGACAAATGCAATATTGTCAACACTCCAGTTGCAACTGGATTGAAGTTGTCTAAGGAATGAGAAGATGAGTTTGTAAGCTCAACCATGTACAAAAGCTTGGTTGGAAGCCTAAGGTACCTTACAATCACAAGACCTGATATAGTTTATGGTGTTGGACTCGTGAGTCGATACATGGAAACACCAAGGGAGTCTCATTGGCTGGCTGCCAAGAGAATTTTAAGGTACATAAGAGGTACTCTAAACTATGGTCTGTTTTATAATTTTGGTGAAGATGCAAAATTATTTGGTTATTCAGTTAGTGATTGGGGAAGTGACCAAGATGAAAGGAAAAGCACAACTGGCTATGTGTTTTTTTCTAGGATCAACAGCTTTCTCATGGACTTCAAAGAAGCAATCAATTGTTGCTTTGTCATCATGTGAAGCCGAGTATGTTGTTGTAGCCTCAACAGTGTGTGAGGCAATTTGGTTAAGAAATCTGTTGAAGTCAGTGTGTCATCCACAAGTGGAATCGACTGTGATTCATGTGGATAATATGTCTGCAATCAAGCTTGCAAAGAATCCTGTTCAACATGGAAAGGGTAAGCACATGGATACCAGGTTCCATTTTCTGATGGACCATGTGAAGCAAAAGACAATTGAGCTTGTCTATTGTCACACGAAGGAACAAATGGCTGACATCTTCACTAAGCCACTGTCAGTTCAGCCATTCAAGTTGCTATGTGAAATGCTAGGCATAAAGGCGTTTTGATTTGAGGAAGTGTGTTGGAAATTCAAATAAAAACAGGTTATTAAAGCAAGCTGTTAGTTTCTTTCCAGGTTGTTCACCTACAACTACAAACATCATTGCTCCCTCCATCTGTTAGTCGAAAGCTGATTACAAGACAGTAGTGTGCTGCCATGTGATGTGCTAGTCGAAAATGTATTGATTGCAAGCTGGAAAGATAGCTGCATATGTGTGCTAGACTGTCCAAAGTTCATATGATCTGTTTGTGTGTGCTGTTGTGTTTATTTTATTAAAAGCACTTGAGTGGTCTTTCATTTTTTGCTTGTATAAATAAGCCTCTTGTAAGGCTTTAGAAATTTTTTCTTGTATAAATAAGCCTCTTGTAAGGCTTTAGAAAATGTCTCTGATTTGTCATTCCATTTCAGAAGTGTGTTTGCAAACTCTTTTAAATATATCAAAGTGTATTCTTTGCCGAAGCTTGTAGCTTCCCTCCTTTCTCTATTTCTTTGTCCAATTTTATTGAGAGTGCAAAGTAAGAGGTGTGATAGAGTTTGTAAACTTATCACCCACATATTTTGGTATTGAGTTAGTAAACTCTTTTGAATACCAACAAAATTATGAACGACAGGAAGACCGGAGTTGAAGGGGTTTCCCCGCTTTATACTGGGGCAGTCCATGCGTGGCGCGGTTACTCTCAAGGTGCACTTAAAGGAACCATATGCATGGGATGAAGTTCTTGTGGCACCAATGTGTAAAGTAAGCCAGTTGTTGCTCCAATATACACATTAGCCGCACTACAAACTAGGATTCATTCATTTTGATTTCAACTTTCCTTTATCATGAAGTTCTGTCGTACCTTGTAGCTCGGTTGAATATAAAGGTTTCCATGTATAGAGCAAAAGGTTGAGTCTCGTTGTTAAGAATCATTGTTTTCCTTGTGATGACCTCATTAGGCTTTTATGCGAGCACTCATTAGGAATTTACAGGAATCATCTGCCAATTTGCAGACATCGCAATGTCTTGACAAATCAAGAAAGCAGCCATTCGAATATAGTTTCTTGTGTGCAGAATTTTCTACAAGTTGATTCCCGAAGTTGTAAAACCAAATTTTACTTTGTCTAGAACATTGTTTTTCATTATGGAAAATTTTCTTACCTTGAGTTGCCGAAAGATTGCAGAGGACGTAACACCTCCAGCGGCCGAGCTGAAGATATTAACTTTCATGTCAAAAGTTATGCGGAAAGAAAAGCTTGTCCCACATAATGAATTAGTGGAGCTGGCCTTCAAAGACCTTCGAAAAGGGGAAATGGTTCGTCTTTCATTTCATCTATCCACGTGAATTCACTTGTATGAAAAATGTGATGGATACAAATTGGTGTAATATCAAAACATATTTACCTGCTTTCAGAGGATTCGAATTTTGGTATCCAATGGAGATAATTGAGTCAATGTTTGCTCATCCCTTGTCAGGCAGTCTACAATGTGATATGTTACAACGACAACGTGCGGTTAAAAACTACAGGCTACTTACGATATCGAGATGCAAGTGAAGAAGGTCAGGTTCAGTTGTATTTTATGTCGGATGTGCATCCATTCTTACTTATTGCTGCTTGATGCGTTTGTTGTTATGTCACGGACTAACAAAATTGGAGATATGTCAGGTTTCAGCGCCACTCCTAGTTCTTCATGGAGCTGCAGAATAGGTGACTGATCCCCTAGTGAGCCAATTTCTCTATGAGAATGCCTCTAGCAAGGATAAAACCCTAAAACTCTACCCGGAAGGTTATCATTCCATTCTCAAAAGAGAACCAGATAACACCATTTTTACCGTCCTTGACGATATTATCTCTTGACTCGATTCCCAGTGTTTCCCTACCTAGCTGTTCCCGTTGATTCTGTGTAATCTACCATTTGATCCATTGGTTTTGTTTTTCCTTTTACTATCTCTGGTCAAAAACTGCATATATGTTAGTTTATCTATATTTTAAACAATATGGGATTGTAAGCTCATTCGTTGTCTGCAACACGGTGATCACAGATTCGTCATACATGCAAGTTGTCTATAATCATTTGTGGCACGTTTACGTAAGGGTAATCGGCATTAGGAAACGGAATTGAATTCCAATTATGGAATACTCTAGTGTTTACCAAATTTGAGGTAATCAAAATTTAGTGGGTCTCACACAAATTTTGGAATTCAATTCCGAAATTTAGAGGAATTGGACTCCTAACAATTTGATGGTATTTGGATTCCGGAGGATTAAGGGAGTGAGGAATCCATTTTTCTTACCCATTGTGCCCATGCATAAAAGTTGAAATTCTAAATAAACCCAAGCTATCGTCCCCAGTGTTATCCCTCTCCTTCTCTCTCACCACCGTCGCACATCCCTTGCCCTTCCCAGGACACAGACCCAACCACCATCATCTTCCACAACAATTAAACCACAAAAGTTGATCAAACCACAAACCAAGAAAAATCCTAAATTATCCGCCACAAGCGCAACTCGCTCACAGGACTTGAGAGCTCTGAGCGACTCCTTGAAACTTTTCAGCACCGACTGGGAGAGAAACCTTTCAGTTTTCGAAATGAGGTTGTCCTCCGAGTACTCATCCGTCATCTCCAAATACTTTCCGGCGCAACGTAACGGCACGACGTTGGAGGAGCTCAGGTCGATCTTGACGCCGTAGCAGAACTTGGCGGCAATCTCGAAGGTCTCGGAACCGCCGGGGAAGTCCAAGAGGGATATTTGGCACTGGACTTCTTCGATTTCGTCGGTGTCAACTTGCTGGTAGGGGTTGGATGGGTTCGTCTCTTGCTATGTGATCAGGATGTGAAGCTTTCGACTTTTCGACATGAGAGGGAACTATAAAAATTCAGAAAAATTTGAAGCTGTTAGCTGAAATTTTTGGTGGTGGAAGGAGTTGAAATGCAGAATGTGCTATCCAGGTGTTCGATGAAATGACTTGTGAAGATGGAAGGTCATTTATACTCTAAAAAAAATGTAACAATTTTACTAAAGAAAAATTCTCTCTAAAAAAAAATGAAAGAGTAAAAGTTTTACTAAAAATAATTAGCAAATAAAATAGATTAGTTAAGCAGGGGTACTTTAGTAATTATATTAAATTTTATTCCGATTCATATGAATTAGTAAACAGTTTATATAGATCAATGTCATTTGTACTCCGATGCCAGATAGTTTTGGTAAACAACTTCAATAGGAATCTAATTATGATCCAGCTCATTCCAATTCCCCCTCAATTCAATTCCTCCTCAATTCAATTCCTCTCAATTTGATTACGGATTAGTAAACGCACCGTTGAAGTAGAACAATGAGCGCTGTTGAATCTTACAATACTAAACTCTCATTATGCCTGTCTAACGAACTGTGATCACCAGCCTTATCTCACGACATGTGAGAGGTAGTTTTTTTATCACGCGTGCTCGGGTGTGTTCTTGATTTTTCTTTTGAAATTGGTTTTTTTTTTTTTTGACGGATCTTTTGAAATTGGTTATTCACTTCATATCCCTTAAAAAATATAGTTGTTGCTGTAGTACGTGACTTCAATCCATTACTTAGAGGTGAATATAAAAATAATTATGGTCAATGTATTTATTTTAGGGCCACACGCTTATTTTTAAATCTTTATTTTAAGAGCACTATAATAGATGAGTAGTAAAAAATTAATAAGGATGTGTAAGAAATATAAGGGTTTATGAATAAAACTATCTTTATTTTGTTATCTTCATGACATTTTCCTAATCTTGTCTTATTATAAATTTAGATTACGGGAAAAATTTAAAGATTATTGCTACAATTAAATCTTAAAAAAAAAAAGGAAAATTAGTTCAACAAAAAAAATAATAAAAAAAAATCAGCAAAAGAAACTGTACCACATTTTATGTTTTAGTTCGGTAGGGAACCACTGATCCAGGGCTCTGACCCAGAAGCTGAAGACAAGTAGTTGATTCTCTGCGATTATCCCTTAGAAACTCCAAAAATCGCAGTCTTAAGGAGTTTATTAAGCGATCGGCATTCCACAAGAGGGCTCGTCGTCTTCGTTAGGCATCCATGTCTCTGTTAAACCAGCTCTTCAACCGAGGCGTTTTCGGCACAAAATGGTTGGTGAATCCCATCCTTTTATGTGTTTGTTTAAATTAGTCAAATTAATCATCTGGGTCTCCTTGTTCTTTGCTTATCACGATTTAATTTCGTAACTAATTATCCAGAATTTTTAGTTCTTTTGGTCAAATTTTAGTTATCAATATGTTGTCGAAATTCTTGATTTTGTGAGGTACCCAATATTCAACAAAGCATATTACCATCTGGGTTTCTTTGATTATTTCATTAGTATACCTGTGGAAATACTTCGATCGGTTTTTTCTTTTTTTTTCTTTTTTTTGCATTTCTGAGCTGTTGGCACTAAATGGTCATTGTTTTTAGTAAATTGGTTGTTTGTTAACTCTGCCGGGTGTAAAAATTTGGAGACTTGGAGTCAAATTTCTAAACGTTTGCAATGCTGTTGTAATAAGGGGTCTAAATCCTTAACCTTGCCGGGTTTTTTTTTTTGTAGCAAAACATGTTTGAATTTGGGTATTTCACGCATCAAATTACTGCAAAACAAGAGAGATGTGCAGCTCAAAAATATGCGCAAGGAGATTGCACAGTTTTTGCAGGCTGGCCAAGAAGCAATAGCCCGAATTCGGGTACAACTTTCAAAATTGTACCGAAAAAATTTCGATGCCTATTTGGTTGGAGTTTGTTGCATGTTTGAATTGTTATGGATAATTGTGGTGAACATTTGATAATGGTCAGGTGGAGCATGTTATACGAGAGCAAAACATTTGGGCTGCTTATGAGATATTGGAGCTGTTCTGTGAATTCGTCCTTGCACGGGTTCCCATTATTGAAAGTCAGAGGTAAATTCGTTAATTGCTGATAATAGTTTCGGCTTTAGATAACTTCTGATACTTAGCCTCTCTTGTTATATATGCATGTAAAGACTTGGTGCATTACTTAAAATATGTCTTTGGAGTCTGTCATTGTTGTTTGTTTTAAACAGTAGGACACGAAGACACGAAATACTAATGCAAGTTGGAATACTATGAGCATTGCGGTTTCCTTTAACCCGCAGGCATATTGGATCTGTGTTATTTTTGCGCATATTTATATCAATATATTTAGTATCTAATGACAGGGAGTGCCCAACGGAATTACGAGAAGCTATATCGAGCATAATTTTTGCTGCTCCAAGATGCTCAGATGTTCCAGATTTAATGCAGATCACAAATTTGTTTGCAGCAAAATATGGGAAGGAATTTGTATCAGCTGTGTCTGAGCTTCGTCCTGATTCCGGTGTCAACAGAACAGTTACGTGGTTTTATTGCATATGTAACAGTGAGTCTTTGAAGAACAGCATCATATTTGTAAAAAGAAACTGATACCACTTTTTCAATTTGTTTTATATGATTTTGGCAGATAATTGAAAAGCTTTCAGTTAGTGCTCCCTCCGGAGAGGCAAGGCTTAAGGTATTGAAGGAAATTGCAAAAGAGTACAAGCTGAATTGGGATTCTTCTGACACTGAAGCGGAGTTTAGTAAAAAGCATGAAGATCTGCTGGTACTTTTCCAACTTAAGTTCTTTTTCCTTATTCAAAGTGATCAGTTGTAGCTTAATCTTCTGACATTATTTGTGTCATTGAAGCCATGATTAGGCACCTTGACATATATAGTTTAGTTTTGTAATCGTCAATGGATGCAACTTCTCATGATACGTGAATTCCTTGTTGTGCTGCTTGTGCTTTCAGTCACAAGCATATTCATGATACAGGAATTTCTTGGTCTTAATTTGTGATCTTAGTTAACAATTATCCTTTTTATTGTTCTATATGGGATTTAGTGGTTTGATAGGGAATTGGATTTTCAATTGGATAGATTTCAAATAACATTTGAAGTTGGACTCACATCATGAAACCATATGTTATTAGGAGATATTTATTTTATTTACACTGATTACAAAAATTTTGGACTTTTTCTCATTGTTTGTAGGGTGGACCGAAGCACATAAGTGGTGCTGCTGCACCTTCTCAAGCTCCCGCAAAACAAATCACATTTAGTTCCCTGCCTGCTAATGGGGCACATTCTATTGTGCCTGCAGATATTAAACAAGAACCTCAATACCTTAATGCTCCAAGATCTTTAAGCAAGACACCATCGTTCACTAATGAGATTCAACCATCAGCGAATGATGATAAAGCAAGACCAGTTAGTGAAACCAAAGGGGAGACAAGACCACAATCGTCTGATATCCTCGAGAGAGCTCGAGCTGCCATTGCCTCTGCTGAGCGTGCGTCTGCTGCTGCCCGTCAGGCTGCAGAGCTGGTTAAGTCCTTATAGTGCTCAAGTGAATCATTTGGATACGTTACTAATTGCAAAGAAAGTGCTGAGGTTTTAACCGTACCCATGAATACGATTTGTATATTTGTATCTTGTGATCTGAAAAACTCAAATTTTTTTCTCTATCATTCACCAATTGTTATTGTTGCAATCGCTTTTGCTACAATATATTTTGTGTTGTGATTGACCGGAGGGCACCTGCTCTGGCTTTTGCACCGACTCCTAAGATTCTTAAGCTTTAAGGCTCGTCAATGAACCGTGAGCCATTAGTTGTGCTTGTGATTTGCATATTTTCATTCGTCAGATGGGAGTGGAAGGCCATCTGATTACATACCAGAATTAAGTCAGTTGTGTGGATTTTTCTTTTTTTCGGAATGTTTGATTATATAGACTAATCATATCCAGATATTGTCCTTGATAATTATAATATAGACCCGGAATGCTGCAATGCACGCATCAAAATTTGGATCGAAAACGGGTGTTTGTAGCCCTCACTGAATGAGTAAACACAGAATTAATGTCTTCCAACAACACCGGATGCTTATGTATTCGCTTGTTGTTGTGCCAATAAGGTTCCTCTTTTCTTCTATTCATGTGGCGTTTTTAATAATATATATGCTCGGGCCTTGCCTAGTTTAGGGTTTTAATAACGGAAGAAGAGATTGCTGTGTGGTTGGATCGATGTTCAAAATATTCGTTTCACACAAATTTGTAAAATATGAGAAAGTCTAACTAGTCAGGACTCAAACATTGTTTGTTTAATCATGTAACATTTGTATATTCTCTTTAAAGTAAACATAGATTACTTATTACACTAGTAACTCGCCTGGTAATTTACTTTCTTTTTTCCGAAACTAGAACCGTATATATGTACGAGGAGAACGACGGTAACATGAAATTTGCAAACATTGATTGGTTGCAAAACAACCAAAAAAAAAAAGAAGAAGATGAAAGCCGAGGAATTGGATCATCTCTGAGGCAAAGCCTCGGGATCCTCTTGACCTAATAACACAGACTGTTGAATTTTGATCCAACGACTATAAACAGGAGGATTTCTCTAAAATTATAATAATTCTAGCCGTTAAATCAAAATCCAACGGCATGTGTTAGTGGGTAAGAAGAATCCCGAGACTTCGCCTCGGAGAGGATCCAATTCCGAAAGCCAAACCCTAAACTGTACAAAAGGAAAAAAGTTTGACATGGATGATCTGAACAAACCAAAACATTCTTGTTTGCTTTCCCAGAGAGTCCAATCCGATCTACAATGACACTGCTATTTATCTATAACAGCTGCTGCCACAGCCTGATGAACCTCGATCTGATAACCCTAGTGCCCTAGCCTAGAGGCTAGACCTCATTACACAAGGCTGCACTATTGCATATATAATAGACATGCTATATATTTAACCTAGCTAGCAGCTAGGCTAACGATAAAGGTGACAGTACAGTGGTAAGGAGAGACAGTTTACATGACCTGATGGTGGGTATAGTTGTACAGGACAGAGATCCTAGCCGGATCTTCCCCAACAAGTCCTAAGGCCATCTCCAACCGAAGGCTGGCCAGGGGGCTCGTTTGAGCCCTCTAGTCCTCCAAGATTCCCCAAGATATTAATATTTTAATGAAGAGTACAGGGCCATATTTGCCTCCGTCTCCAACCGAGGGCCAGAGGGCCAAAGGGCTCGTTTTAGCCCTGTCACAAAAAACCGTCTCCAACCGAGGGCCAAAGGGCCATAGGGCCAAACATAATTTATTATTTAAAAACTACAATTTAATGTTGTATAAATGGCCTAGGAAGTTATATGAAAAAAATAGAATTGAAAAAAAATATGAAACAAAATTTGATTCATATGAAAAGGAAAAAAAAAGAAGTTTACATTCATTAAAAAAAAATTAAAAAAAAATTAAAAAAAAAGAAGTTTAAATTCATTAAAAAAAAAAAAAAAAAAAAAAAGAGGCCTAATAATACAACGGCTACTAGCCGTTATATTAAAAAACATTTCAAACTATTAGTGTCGGTTATAACCGACACTAATAGTAGAACTATTAAAAAAAAAATATCTTTAATGATGTCGGCTATAACCGACAGCAATAGGAAATCATTAAAAAAAAAATAGCCAGCCCTCTCCGATCCTGTGGGGCCCTCCCAGATTCCAGAGCCCTCTGGCCTAGCCCTCGGTTGAAGACGGTTTTAGGGCTATTTTCGGCCCTCTGGCCCTCTGGACCCTTCGGTTGGAGATGGCCTAAGGATTCGGAGATTTGGACATTTGAAATTTGATTCAACGACTACAATTATTATCATTTTTAGAAGATCCCTCTGTTTGTAGCTGTTTGATCAAATTTCAATAGTCTGGATATCCGGATCCTTAGGATTTGGTGGGGTGAGATCTAGCTGGAATCTCTATTCAGTTGTACATATATATATATATATATCATAGATAGAGAGTCACGCTTCTCTCATGCAAAGACTAGGATTCTCTCCCCTCCTCTTCTCTCACATTCTCTATTTTGCCTTTCTCTTTCTATATAAATTAATATAAGATGCTAACGTAGCTTAACCGTGACCGTTTAAATAGAAAAAGAAAGAAAAAGAGGGAAAAAAAAAGGGGAGAGAATCCTACCCCCTCATGCAAACACAAAACCCACGTCGATTTCTCAAAAGACAACAGTACTCTTTAATTAAGTACTCATGCATGAAACTTCAGCAAACACTTCTGAAGGGCACACTTACAACAATTAGCCGTACGTTTATATTCACTGTGTCTCTGTGTCTGCGTCGTGACAAAGATGTAACATTGTTGGGTTAGCATTTAGCAGCATGCATGAGAGAGAGAGAGAGAGAGAGAAAGAGAAAGAGAGTTATAATTAGACAGCTATACGTATGAGGTAATATATATCACACCAAAAAAAGAACACCTGGTTTGAATCATAACATGCCATAAGAGGTGGTGGTGGTGCTCAACCGCGTGATCTTCACCAACAACCCACATTGATATTGTGGAACTGAACAGTCGTTTTCGTCTTGAATTTCGTTTTAAAACCCTAATTCTCCATTGGTCGCTTGCTTTAGACCTCCCAGCTGTACCTTCCACTACGAATAATCATTGCATCCCCATGTGGGGATACACACATACCCTATAATGTATCTTGATCATATAAAATTAATAATCGAAATTATTTAATTTATTAATCTTCATTTAAGATCACATGTACAAAAAAAATAATTTGAATTGGAGATTTTTCAATCACCTAAATGTATCAAATAAATGAACGGTTCTATATGTTACTTAGTACCTACATTGTTGATTTATTATATACATTTAAATAATTAAATGATCTCCGATTGAAATGATTTTGAATGGGTGATCTCCAAATGAGAATTAAGAAATTAAATGATTCTGATTTTGAAATTTGTACGATTAATATACGTTATTTGCAAGGAAAAATGAGCTCATCCCTATGTTGTGTTTGGCTCATACATTTGTGAGTAATTATGAGTCATGTGTTGACAACAATTGAAGACATGGTGACTACCACAAGCAAAGTTATACTTTATAGACTAGGTATAGACTTTGGTGCATGCTAGGTAGGCTAGGTGATGATTATGTCATGTGAACTTAAGACTTTTTGATCTTGGTTGTTGGCATAGTTGCTAGTGTATGCCTATAACTGGATGCAATATTTGTGCATTTAGTAATGCTTAGAAAGTGGGAAGGTAAGCATCATAGAAGCATCCAAAGGGAGAGCATCCGGCTCTCCCATGAGAAAGGTTGAACATGGGTTGAGAGAAAATCAAGAGAGCTAGAGTGAAAAGTATTCTAGTGAAAGAACTCTTGGGGTAGAGTGAGACTCTTGGGAAAATTCTATGAGTGGGTGTGCAAGGGATTCGGGATTGAGTTATGTTGATTTAAATCATGTGTACTTGTACTGTTATTCTCATAGTAAAGAGCAACATCTCTCCGATGATGTAGGCATGATTTTTGCCGAACCTCGTAAATTTCTCAGTGTCTTTATTTCTTGTATTTTATTCTGTTCAGCTTAGTGTGATTTGGTGAGGTTGTAATCTGAATCTTGTTTCCGCACTAACGAACAGGCCAAGGTACAACAATTGGTATCAGAGCATCGTTAGAGGCTTTGGTTTGTTGGAGGTCTAGATTTATTCACCATGGAATTTTCAGTTGAGCAGTTTAATGGGCTGTTTTACTCTTGGTAGATGAGAGTAATGAAGCTCGAAGAAATGAAAGACCTATTCAGGGATGCTTGGATCAACTGCGAAAGTTGATGTTGAGGAAGAAGACAGAGGCCTCTTTCTTCTTACCTCACTTTTAGATTTGTACGAGAACCTTGTGAAACTTTATTGCATGGAAAGATACAGTAAGTTTGGAGCAGGTGCAAGCTTCTTTGGTGTGGAATGATACACAAAGGAGACCATGGATGATGGTGGGCACGAGACTGCTTAAGCTATTCAAGGTTGAAATCGTGGAAGAAAATTGGAAAGAGGATCTGAGAGAGACAACAGGTTCAGATCCGGTTCCGGAGGCAAGGGTCCACAGTGCTACGGTGCAAGGCCGGGTTGTAGCAAGTTTGTGGCATAAGGCTTCGAGTATGCCCTCTAGGTACTCGAAGCAATACTTCTCCTGGTGATGTTTAGTCAAATGTTGCAGGGGTTTTGCAGCATGTGGAGCTATGGGATTCACAGGTGATGAGATGGTCCTGAGGAAGGAGGAAGTGTGGGAATTTTGTCTGGCTCGATGGGTTGTTGCTGGAAACGGGCGCGCTAACGAGTTTCCAGGTTGCAGACAATGAAGAGGAAGAAAACCTGTTAGAGGAGACGAGGGTGTGTCGAGATCCTGTCTGAAGCTAAATGGTGAATTTTAGATTGCAGCAGCTGCACATGCATTAGCCTTGACTGAATCGGAACAGGACCAACGAGGTTCATTCAGGGTGTGTATGTTGGTACGTAAGGCTAATGGGCTTTGGTGATGGATGCAAGGATTTTTGCATGGTGTATTCGCCAAAGTGGAGATTGTTGTGCTTGGCTCATACATTTGTGAGTAATTATGAGTCATGTGTTGACAACAATTGAAGACATGGTGACTACCACAAGCAAAGTTATACTTTATAGACTAGGTATAGACTTTGGTGCATGCTAGGTAGACTAGGTGATGATTATGTCATGTGAACTTAAGACTTTTTGGTCTTGGTTGTTGGCATAGTTGCTAGTGTGTGCCTATAATTAGATGCAATATTTGTGCATTTAGTAATGCTTGGAAAGTGGGAAGGTAAGCATCATAGAAGCATCCAAAGGGAGAGCATCCGGCTCTCCCATGAGAAAGGTTGAACATGGGTTGAGAGAAAATCAAGAGAGCTAGAGTGAAAAGTATTATAGTGAAAGAACTCTTGGGGTAGAGTGAGGCTCTTACGAAAATTCTATAAGTGGTTGTGCAAGGGATTCGGGATTGAGTTATGTTGATTTAACTCATGTGTACTTATACTGTTATTCTCATAGTGAAGAGCAATATCTCTCCGAGGATGTAGGCAAAATTTTTGCCGAACCTCGTAAATTTCTCGGTGTCTTTATTTCTTGTATTTTATTCTGTTCAGCTGAGTGTGATTTGGTGAGGTTGTAATCTGAATCTTATTTCCGCACTAACGAACAGGCCAAGGCACAACACCCTAAACGTTATTTGCAAGGGAAAATGAGCTCATCCCTATAAAAGAAATTCAAACCAATCAGCTCTTCTGGGGAGTTCCCTACTAGCCCTGCCTTCGTCATCACCACCCCGCCCCCCCCCCCCCCCCCCCGCGACATACTGAAAACCATGTCTTTTGAACCAAACGCAACGTCCATCTTCCAAATCTAAACGCTTCACTTTATATTGAAAAAGGCAGTACAAATTTCACCTTCAACAAACGTAGATTTATTTCAATAAATTTTTTCATTAATGAAATTATCTTTTTATACTGTATTTCTCGTCAAATATATACACAAAAATATCTTCATATTATAACTAACTAAATTTAAAATATATGGATAAACACAACACATGCAAAAGTACGACTTACAACTATCCTGGCCCCTAGCCTATATGGTACGTGTGGACTAACGAGGGCTAGGTGTTTGATGATTGCGAAGTAACCAAACAAAGCAGTTCTGGTTTCGTTGTAGCTATGGCTCACTTTGGACTACATATAGTTAGAACCATCTTTACTTTTTAGTTGGCCAAATCGGTTAATGGTTATGGTAATAGAGTATTCAAAATATACTCTATGTGGTAGAAAAATTATGATTTAAACTCTCGCTGTTAACAAATCTTAAAAATGAAGTTTCTATTCAATATCTTTTAAATGCAGAAATAAATATGTATTTTTGTTCAACCCCACGCTTTCTTTGTTCATGTTCGTCTCTATTCTCTCTCTAATCTGTATCTCCACCAACATTTTCAGATGAATATATAATGAATAATGAATCAGCCCATCAACAAAAAAAAAAAAAACAAAAAAAAAATTTAAAATAAACCAGCCAAACCAACATTTTTTTTTCTGAAAAAATATTAAAATTGCAGAAAATTATCATGAATCAGCCTCATCCAAGAGAGATTTTTATGTTACAAATGGATAATTTTCGAGTAATGCTAGGGAAACTAAATTTTGAGACTAAATTTGCAAACTAAATGATGTGTTACCAATATAAATGAGCACATCTATTAACGCTTAAGTAATAAACCAATTATTAACTTTTATATCTTTTAGTTTCCAAATTTAATCTCTCTAGCATTAGTTTGTTTTGATCGGTTGTTTGGAGGGTTCCTTGAGTCAGCTGCAACATTTTCTCACCGCGCTGCTTCTTCATCTTTTCCTACGAAAGATGGGAGTTTGCCATCCATTTTTAGAAAAGAAAAGGAACAATAGTTAGCAACTATGTTTTTCACTTTTGTTCATGAGTCTCTCGGCAAAAAAAAAAATAATAATAATTACAAAGTATAAAGCTTCCTGCTAAGACTATGAAAGTAGGAGTTAAAAGAAGTAAAATGTTGCAATTTTTTTTAATGACTTCAGGAACTGTAATTCTCCATCCAGATCAGTAAAACAACAATTAAGCAAATAAATAAGAGAACCAATAGAATCCTCTATGCATGTATCGAATGTTAATCTCCAACTATTTTTTATTTTTTACTGTTAAGATTTAAGAAACGTTCATTGACATTAAAAATATGATAGCATGTTTATGTCCATTGCGGCCGACCTATATACAAAAACAATGATGAAATAACTTTTACGTACCCGATCTTTTTCCACAGCAAATTGTACAAATGGGTCGGGCAGTGGCACCTCCTCTGTGGGTATACCGTTGCAATCCACGATTTATGGAATTGTACTCACAAATTTCCTGCCATACATGAGTACAATTGGATTAACAAAGAATGAACAGGTTTCTTTCAATGAATCTACGTACTAACCGATCGATCATCCGAAAAAATGATAGACATACTTGATAAACCGGATCATCGATCATACAAGTTGCAGTGCCAGTTCCAATCCTCATGAGAAATTAAAAACAAAGAAAATTTAAATTACAGCAGTACCTCTAGTACTATCATCATTTGAAAAAATTGCATACGCATGTCCCATAGTTTCCTGTAGCTCACAATTGAACAGGAAGATGTTCACATGTCACTATTTAATGTGATTATCTTAATTTGTAGATAGCTAACAAGTCAAATCAATTGCAGCTGTGTGGCCTTTTCTCTAACAAATAATGGAGCAAATGCCAAAGGGGTGTGATATCCACACACCCCATTTTACTTCTCACACACCCTTCTAATTTTTGATCGTCGGATCGGATGAATTGAAGAAGATCAGCGGACAGAAAGTAATAAGGGTGTGTGGGAAGTAATTTGGGGTGTGTGGATAGCACACCCCAATGCCAAAAAGTATAAAAAGAGAAGAAAAAAAAAACAAGTAACTAAATTTATCGTGAATAATCCAAGTAAGGCAATCCACGAAGTATTCTAAAATGTTTTTTGCACCGTTAATTAGGGATTTTTAAATGGATGTATATATAAATATTGATTGGAAATTCGGGTTACATTGATACCAAGTGAGAAAAAAATCCATATTCTAACCAAATTACTAAATACGACTTCAACCCAGCTAATATGACCTATGAAAGGGAAAAAAGGGGAAGAACTACATTAATCAACCTTGAAGATTAAACAGATGTTTTTATAATGTGGACGTAAAATTATACTTCTTTTTTCTTAATGTACACAAGATGGGGGAATTGATCGAAGATCGAATCAAAAAGCGTAATAAATCAGCATCATGGAGAATGCAATTTGAGGAATGGATCAAAGATCAAATCGAAAGATGTAGATCAAACGGGTCACAAGCCTAACTCACGGCTACCGTAAAATGTGCATTTTTAGCTGAATTCTATTGTTTACTATGTTTTATCATCATTCTAAGATTTTAGGACGTTTTCGGTATTGTTGCTATTTGTTTAATTCGTTTACTATTTGAACTCCTTGAAAGTGTAGTGCTTATTAAGAGGCATTATATATACCACCTTTTAGGTTCTAGGTTGGTTTACTTGTGCTTTCTGGATATCATTTAATTAATACTTTCTTTTTGTCACAGCTTGGTAGTAAGAAAAACTATAATTGCCAAACATTATTAGGAGTTTATTGTCCTGGAGATGGAGATTATGTATTGCTAGCTGTAGCTAGGGTTTAGAATTGCTAAAAAGCAAAAAACAAGAGAAATTTCCAATGGTCCAATTGGTTTGCCTAGCTAGCTGCTACAGTCGCTTTCTTCTTTGTAAACACTAATGGAAGCCATTAATGCATGAACGTTGAATGGGCCGGGGCAGTGTCGAGTTAAAGTATTTTGGTACTTGAAAGAAACAGAAAAAACCTAACTGGCTACTTACTTTCCTCACACAGTACCAGAGTACACACAGAACTCGCACGCACACACAGAGACGGAGATATCTCAGACCATATCAGATCATATGATCAGGAACTATTAGAAAACCAAATAAGTGAAAGAGATAATAAAGATACAGAAACTGATAGAGTGATGGATCAGTTAGATTATTAGCTATACGTATAGTCACAAAGATCAAATAATTCACTGTAAAAGCTGATAAAATATTCAAAACAGCTTTAAACATTCTCTCAAAACTGTATGTATACTGTATGTATGTGTGTGTGTGTGTATGTATATTGCGTGCATAAGCAAAGCTGGTCTACTCTATCTCCGATTAGCCCGTCTACTTTTACTGAGGCTATATATATATATATATATATATATATATATATATATATATATATATATATTGTAGTTTATGCATGCACGCTCCACCTCTCTCCCATATTTTCTGTTTCAGCCTCTGATCTCTCTCTCGAGTATTAAGTTGTACAATATTATTATTAGATTTAGCAACTTATAGGAGTGTAGTTTCTTGTTGGAATGACTTTTATCACATAAGTACTTTGTCACTTGCTTCCGTATAAATTTTACAAAAACATGTGTAAGTTTTTGTTTACATGACGTTGTATATATCATTAACACAATACACCAAGTTAATGATACATCCGGGCCATGTAATGTGCTTTCCTAATTATTGGTCTTCTCTGGTTGTAAAATAAGGAACTTTAATAAAAAGCTCTTGGTACTATTCACTTTAACGAAAGATCATATTTTTACATTAAAAAATCAATCATGATACTATTCACTTTACCATTTATTTTATCCTTATCGTTAAAACTCAAAGTTTTCAAACAATTTTCATTAGTTTTCCTTATAAAATATCATGGTTGTCCATGTGAAACATCCAATTATCCGTGATCCATCTCTCTCTCTCTTTCTCTGTGCCCGGATCTTTGTCAACCTATACAGTCTCGTACCTTTCTTCATTAGAGATATTCATCTCTTGGGGTCGCACCAATATTGAGGAAGAGACTCGCTGTACTAATACACTTTCAATTTTTTTTTTCTTCTGATAATTAATTAACTTAACTATATTTTTAGAAAGATGATTACAATTTCATTATCATCTATAAGAGTGAAATATAACAAAAGAGTACACTTCTTAGGTTAAATAAAAACGCATGCATACCACTAGGGGAACCCTAAACTCTGTTCATAAACTGCATTTCTATATAGTACAGTTGATTGATCCTTTTTTTTTTTTGGTATTTTTTTTTCTTTTTCCGTGATTATATCTTGTATTTTAAGTTCTTAAAAGAAAAGAAATATAGGTTTGTTTATATCATTTGTCGTTTTTAGTTGATATACACTGCTGCTGCATATATAGCAGTTAGTTGTCAGTAAATTATTTAAAACAAATACCATATCCAATGAAAGATACCTACAAATTAGATAATCAAATGTTACTTGACTTTATATCTTTATTGTAACATTTAGGGTAGGGAGCCAGCCTCTGTACTTATGATCAGTAATTGAATGTGCTAGAACATCCATTTGACCTAGCTATAGCTCTGCTCTGGTTTGTGATTTGTTCTGCAACTGAAGATTTTGAGGTGGTGAAATGTCTTTGGGAGGTTTCAAAAGTAAAGGAGAAAACGTGGGGTATCGTCGGGACAAAGTTCTAGCTTCGTCATGGCACTATCGGTAGTTATTCACTAATTAGCAAGTTAAGTTTCACCATGTTAACGAAGAAGCATATGAGTTTAATCAAGTTTGTTAAAACAATGTGTTCTCCCACCCAAGTTCGAATTAGTCTCTATCATTTGTAAACTTTGAAAGAGAAAACCATGCTAAGGAAGATTGATAAATTACAATCAAACTAATTAATAATTAGGATCCATAACCTTGCAATAGAATGAATAATATAACAAAAAGTAAATAACTCGAAGGATCTTCAGTTGTATAAAAATGTGCTTGTGGGTCCAGCTAGGTTTTAGCTGCTAACCAAATCAGGTTGAACACTAGCTTGCTAGCAGTACCCAGAATGGGCCTCAGATGTAGTTCCGATAGTTAACAATGTGATTTCTTATCTGCAAAAACGACTAGCGGTAGTGTATGGTTGCAGTCCAGCTTAACCTTTTACATAAACATAATATAATATATACATCTGTGTATATATATACGTCTCTGTGTGTGTGTGTGTGTGTGTGTGTGTGTGTGTGTGTGCGTGCGTGCAGGTTTAGTCTGCAACAAACTAGTTAGCTATATATATAGCTAGGGCTAGGGCTGCTCTTTTTGGTGTCTTCTATCTTCAACTATCTGTCTCTTATGTAGCTCCTGGTGCCCCACCCTCCTCCCTACCAATCTTCATCAGTCACTTCAAGTTGCACTTTTAAGCACCTGAACCCCTAATCGCCTTCAATCTTCAGCCTCAGCAGTTGGCCGAAAAATAGGTTGGTCTATCCATATATCTAAGCCAGCTGATTCTTCCTCCATACTCACACCATAGCTAGGGTTAGCGCTGCAGTAAAGTGTTCTGTGTTCTTCATGGCCTTGTGGCTTTCATTTAACGAGATTCTCAATCAATCCGGAATTTAAGAGAATATGTACCCACCATGATTATTTAATTGGTTTCAGGTTCAAATTTTTTCTAAAGTCATCAGTCCATGTCTCAGATTGCTTAAGTCTTATTTGTTTTTCTCTTAAAATCAATGTGATAACATTCTATATATTAGGTCAAAATTATTAAAAAGAATCTGCATTTTTATTTTATTTCAAAGTTGCTTATCCTAAAAACATATAAATTATTGCGGACAAATATATATATATATATATATATATATAGTAAATATTTCAACACAATGGTAGGGTAATGTTTTCACATGGGAAAAATTATAATTTTCGAGAGAGAGCAGAGTGACCGTGGAAGAAATTTAAGTTTGAGTAGAAAAAGTACTGTACTTGTATTATTGAATTTGAAAATGTGTGATATTTTCATACAGTAATTTATCCATATAATGTGGAAAATAAGGTTATAGATGGACTTTTATACTTGACAAGAAACGTTACAAATGGAATTTAATTGATCAGCGTAAACAAATATAGAGGTGTCAATACATAGCTCTAGTGACCAAAAAATTATTGTGGGAGTGGATCTGCACAGTCAAACAAGAAGAGTAAATCCCTAAACGGCTTTCACATGAACAAAACTACAAACGACACCAATATAAATCTACTCCACAACACGACAGACGCAACGAATCCAAATTGGTGACAACACCATTCATCGCTCTGAATAGCGAAGCCACATAAAATTATATCAAAACGATGGTAATTGGTTATTTGTTTCATGAGAAAATTAAATATCTATGAATTATACTGAAGTAAAAATATAATCACTTTGTAAATTGAAAGATTTTCAAAAAAATTATAAATTTTTAAAAAAGTTTTCACAATGAGTCTTATATCACTTAGTAAATTGAAAGTTAAACCTATTTGATTAGGGTAATGTTGGATATACTAAAATTTTAAACTAAATGATGTGGTTGTTGATGATTGGATTATTACTTAAGTATTTATTAATGTGCTTACTTCCTATTGGTAACACATCATTTAGTTTAAAATTTTAGTCCCTAGCATTACCCATTTGATCAATTGTCTTAAGACCCTGCCTTCTAGCTCAGCATACATAAGCATTCTGTTTTTTTTTTTTTTTTTTAATTTTATTATTATTATTTTTTATCTATACTAAGAGAGAGAAGGTGGGGCTTAGCCTCACAATGGGTCAACAATAAATAAATAGTTCAAATTCGCCTTTAACAAGAATCAAAGCTAAGAACTTACAAGTAAATAGGAATACTACTAAACCGTAGTATTAAGTGACAACATTCTTTGTAAGCTTGGTGTTCGTATAGGCTAAATATACATGGTATCAAAAGTTCTTACGAACTAGTGAAGCCTCTCAAATTTTCTTTCTCAAACCCTAATTATGTCGTCCCTGGTAATTATTTTTCTTTTCTCAAACCCTAATCATGTCGCCCCCGGTAATTATTTTATTTGCAACTATTTTCTTAAAAAAAGAAAGAAAAAAAGTCTACAATACTAGGGAGTATTGATTATTCCGCCACAGAAGGACTTGGATCAAATCTAACGACTGTCAAAGAAAATTGGGAAGTCTTTGGATTGTGGATCTAAGGACTTAGAGATTCTTTAGCTGATTCCCTTCTTCGCTTGCACATAACCTTCCTGGTAGTGATGTTGTTCATTTTATGCATAGTAAGTATTTTCAACTAGGACTATTTTTCTTAAGATATGTGTTAACACATGACTAATGTACCCAAGATCGGGGAAATACCAATAAACAAGGCTAATGTTCTCCGAGTTACATGCAATCAACTGATCATACATGCATATAGTTCCGTTTGATATATGCTAACAGTGGGGATCTGGATTATGCTTTGGAGTTTGGAGGGGTATAGTTTAAGAGACAAGAAATGTGATTGTTTCTGGTGAGGGAAGTTGCAGCCAAAAACAAGGTGGAATTGCGAGTTTCTCAACAGGTCATATTGCCCCCTAGATTGCAAGCATGGTGTGACACTGTGACCATATATGACCCAGAAACCAGAAGACCCTAATTTTTGGGGTGGATCAGAGATTACACACTACACCACGAAATCTAGAGAGAGAAACAGCCACCCTAATTTCCTTTGGTCAAAACGCTGAAACCATATAAATTAAATGCTCTAGGAAAAGGCACTGGAGGGAAGCAAAAGAAAAAGAAAGCTAAAGGAAAGGAAATTGATTGGCATGCAAAACGAACACGAAACGTTAAAAGGGGGTTGGCAACTTTCAGTTCAAATCTAACTTGTTGTCCCACAATCCATTTTTCTAGTTCCCCTTTTTAGACTTTTGGTGTGGAGTATACACACTCAGATTTTCAATGTTGAAATCCTTCAACAAGTTACAACAACATTTTCTTAATTTCCACTCGAAGCCAAAGTTGCTGAGGGTGTCGATGAGCTCAAAAGCTGTCCCAGTCCCCCCCCCTGTAGAAAAATACCAAAAAACCTCTCACTCATCTCCTTCCTCTGTCTCATGACCCCATTTGTCAGCTTGTTAAGTCTCTCTCTTTCTCTCTGTCCGTTCTGGGTGGCGTGTCAAGGCAGAGACGCTAATAATAATGCTTCAGACTATCACTCACTCAACAAAAAGAAAACAAAAACCCAAAAAAAGAAGAAAAAAAAAGAAGTATTTTAAATAATATTAGAAGCCATGTTGAAATCGATTGATCGAAGGAGGAGTCCCTGCGTAGCCCCTGCTCCAATTCAATCCTTCTTCCTGATTCACGTGCAGCGATCCGTCTTTACCACCACCACCACTACCACTACCTCCACCGCCTCCTGGTCCCACAGGCGCCCCAATGCAAGTGTAGTTGGTGGACTCCGCCGGTGCCACTCCGTAGTTTACATTTGGGTTGCCGTATGAAGGACTGCCAGTAGTGCTGTTGCTAAGAACATGTCCAACGTAATAGTCATTGACTTGATGATGAGGGTAATGGGAAGAAGCAGGGTAGGACATGGGCCGCGACGCAGACGGATATAAGTAGGGTTGAGGCGGTTGTACTTGTACGCCTCCCTGCGGTGCCGGTACCGGTGGCGGCGGTATAAGGGTGTTTGATGAAGAACCAGAAAAAATTCTTGGTGGGAATCTGAGAGGTAATGTTGGATCAACACCACCAATGTTGTTGCCTGCAGCAGCCGGATGATGATACCCTCCTGGGGGAATCGGATGGCAGCATCTATAATAATATCAAACCCAGCACACAAATCAAATCACACTGAATGAATAAATTAGTATATAACCAACTATTTTATTTACTTTTATACAAAAACATTTTTTATACTAAAATTATCTGAAGAAGATTCGATAAGTGCGGAGGGAGAGGACACTGGCTTGCATTACCAACTAATTTGTTAAAAGAAAAGGAAGAGAAATTAAAGCATAAAATTACATACCCTAGGTGAGGAGGGGCGGCTAGGTTATCGTTATTGAAAACCAACTGACGAGCCCGGTTTAGTTGTTCTGTCTCCCTTTCTGATGACCATTCCAACACAAAAATCAAATCACAAATTAATAAATATTATATATATAGGGATCAGATCCTCTCCTGAGTTAATGGTGAAGATTCTTCTGAGTAAGTCCATCGGGCCGTTCAAATTTTATCTAACGGTTATAATTATTATAATTTTAGAGAGACTCCCTATTTGTAACCGTTGGATAAAATTTGAACGGCTTGATGAGCTTGTTCAGAAGAATCCTCACTCTTAGCTCAGGAGATGATCCTGATCCATATATATAGCTACGAATCCAGAACCAAAAAAAAATACATAAATAATAAGCAGATGAACTTTAAATGACCAAGCAAGCATATCAGCAAAAGAAAACAAACGATCAAATCAAATCACAAACTTTCTTTTCCTCATAGATAATGGAATGACCGAGGACACTTCATGGCTGGAATCATTGATGACAATATAAAATTTATACTTTGCTGAAAAGCTGCTTTTGAATTTCTTGTAAAAATTGAATTTATTAAGAGAAACGAGGAGGGAGTACCTTGACGGTGGCGGTTCATGTGTCCCCCGAGGGCCTGAGATTTGCAGAACTTGAGGGAGCAAAACCTACACTCGTAGACCTTCCCGCTCTCGTCTTTTCCATCTTTTGCATTGCTTTTCTTTTTTCTGTAGCTGCCTGCAACTATGTGAAACCCCCAATCAACAAACAAAACAAAAGCAACTTCGATAAGCTCATCAATTAATTCAAGCCCATAATCTCCTTTTAGAGCTAGTGGGGGGTACTTGAAGAGAAAAACAAAACAAGAAAAATGCATCTTTAGACAATAATACAAATTTAAGGGTTATTTGGTTTTGCCTTTGTTTAGTTTGGGGAATGGAAGTAGGATATCAGAAAATTGAAAAGTACCGGAGTAGCTGTCGTCGGCAACTTGTTTGCCATCCCTGCCGAAATGATCCTCAGGCAAGTTGTTGAGGTCTAGTGGGTTTCCTTCGTCAGGTCGCCTACAAATCCATAAATATATAAAAGATTCTTAAAAAAAACCAATAATAGTACTGCTGTTTAACTTTAAAAATGATATATATACACACACAAAGTAGTAGTATACAAAAAAGGGCAGGAGGAAAATTAAGGAGAAGGGGAAGAGAAGCAAGCAGCAGGTGAGAAAAGTGTGGGGAAGACCTACATGGTACCGACAGAGAAAGACAGAAATGAAAATGTGAATGTGAGGCGAAGAAGTATCTCTCTCTCTCTCAGATGGGAAGACGGATAACTAAAGCTTTTAGAAAATTATAAGACTTTCAGTTTGAGACTGCAATATAGAGGCTAGTTGAGTGATGGTGGAAGAAAAAGAGCTTTGAAAGTTCTCTATCAGTTTCTCTGCCAAACCCCTTTGGACTCATCTATATCTTCTCTCTCTCTCTCTCTCGTAATAAAATTATAATAAAAATGAAAGAACAAAGCTAGCTGAGACAGTAGTACTGGGTCTCGTGACTTAAAAAAGGAGGTGCTGCGGCGGAATGGAGATAAGAGAGAGGGCATTAGGCTTTAGGTTATCGTCTAAGTGTCATTTGGTTAGGTTGAGACTTGAGAAGGACGAGGCTCTTAAGTTTTTCCTTCACTGTCAAATGTGCCCTTCTGCTATCTGTCTCTCCACATATTCCTTTGGTTTGTGTTTACAAACATACCTTAACCCTAATAAAAACACACCTAAACTTTAATACAAACATATTTAGTCGTTAGTACTATGATCTAGTGATATTTATTCACTTGTAAGTGAGAGGTCTTAGGTTCGATTTTCGCCAAAGGTGAATTTGAATCACATTATTGCTAGCTCATCGCAAGGCTAAGCCTACCCCCTCCTCTTAGTGTAGATAATATCGTGTGTTCAAAAAATAAAAAATAAAAAAACCAACTCAATTGTATACAACAAAAAATTTATTAAATTAATTAAAAAAGTTACATCTAGCCAAGAGGATTATAGATCTAAAATATTCACTAATCTATGCTATAATATATACATAAACTAAAAATTAAAAATGAAATCGTTATCAAATGTTCGCTTAATTTATGAGTGTTATGCATATGTAACTTATTTTTCAAAGTTTCAAACTTTTTAATTTATGAGTGTTCGCTTATATAACGAATGATATTCCTCTACATAACTGCAAGACCAAGACCATTTTACTTTATTTACCAACAAAAACATAGAAGACCATTTAACCTAATATAATCATAAATTTGCAGTTATTGTTATTTTACCATATACTCACTGCAGATCAAATAACTAAGCAAGCTAGCCTACAAGTGCACATCTTCTAATTACATAAGTACCTGATCAGCAGAATGTTCGTCATATGTATCAGTTAATTAATTAACATGAAGAGCATTATAGAGATTATATGGTCCACTTGTAGCTAATTAAATCCCTCTCCTGGGGGCATATATATGTATATATCTTTGTACTGCGATGGATCATGGAAGTGTTACTTTCAGTGTCTGATTAATGTCAGTATTTTTATGATCCAAGTAGGGATGGGCACAACTCCACCCAATGTCTTGTTTTATTCTTTAAAGGTATCTAGTTTGGTTGATCATCTTCTTTTTCGAGCAACGTGGAAACACAAAAGAAACTAAAGCTGGTAATGTTCATACAATTTAGACAAATGATCTACTTAAAACCTAACTAAAACTGAACGAGATCCACTTAGACTAACGTGCATGCATTCTAACAAACTAAACGATGATCAGAAGACGATGAGCTTAATGACAATGTATAATCTAATTAATCAAGTTATAAATTATATGACGGAGAGTATAGATAGCTAAAAGAGAAGTATGAAAATGGCCACCATAATATACCGCCCTTAGTGTGTGTGTGTGTGTGTGTGTGTGTGTGTGTATGTAATGAATTATATATATGTATATTATGGATTACATATATACATACATATATACTCAGGTGGGTTCATGGACCACACTAGGCCGTGTAGGTCTTGACTTGAGGGGGATCGATCATTCGGACTGGTAATACAAATTTGTAAAGTCCGGCCATGCAAGCATGCATCGGCCGTGCATCCAAATACTGCAAAATTATATCCCTAATTACATAAGGTGGGAACCGGATTCCCTCCGGATCCAATAAAACTGAGTCTGCTGAGCACGTTATCCGGACCGTTGAAATTTGATTCAACGGCTACAAACAGAAACTCTCTAAAAGTTATAATAATTGTAACCGTAAGGTGGTAGTGCATGCACTCGCCATTCTGCCAAACATCAAACATCCTCTTTTTTTTTGGTGAAGAAACATCAAACATCCTCTTTCATTTTCTAAAAATCTAGGAAAATCGTATATTCATCATGATTTCCAGTCAAACATAGTGAAGGAAGAGCACATGCATCAACTAATTTCAGAAGGGGATCTACAACTCCTGCTCATTTGTCATGGCCATTTATTATAATTTTTTTATGTTCACTCTTGGGGCTGGTGGCCTGAATATAAAGAATATTGACCATCAAAAAACAAATTATTAAATTAAAAAAACAAAATTTGGCACAAAAATAAAGGAAAGCAGCTTCTTTTTAAAAGTAGGGGAAACTGTGAAAGTCAAAACTGTGAAAGTCAATATTGAAAAGTGCTTTTGGGTTTAATTTATTCGTTCTGATTTCTGGATGGTATCTCATTGCACGGAGGCCCATACTGGCCCGTTGGATACTTCAAGCCCAATAAGTGAACTTTTGGTTGTTCATATTAGGCCCAAATGGCCCATGAAACTTGATCTGTAAATAACATTCACACTTTAAACGGTGCTACAATTTGATACCTATATCCATTTGCATCTCCATTTTTTTCAATCAAATAGTAACATGTGACGAGAACATTGTTCCCTTTTAAAGGTCATTCTCGTCATTTACTCGATTATGATCTCGTTACGATAAGTTATAGAGAAAATGCGAAAATTTTGATCTCTGGTAAGGGAAAATTTAACTCAAGGACAGAGCTCCTTGGTTTCGTGTTTGTATTAGTTGCGATAAATGATGGGTATTAAGTATTTTTATGGCACGTCTTAAATTCAATTCTCAACGCTGAATAATTACATGATGGTGGATAGAAAATGTTAAAATGTTTTTATGAATTTTTTTAGCCCCGGGGGCGCTCATTGCTAACCCAAATTGCTCCACCGTTATTTGTTTAATGGCTGTCACCCCTCTCCATCGCCATTCTAAGGTTGGCAATTTTTTTTCCTTTTTTTCTTTTGTGATTTTGGATGTTTTGAAACTTTTTGAAGAACGAATCCTCAAATCGTGTCCGTTTATCGTACATCGTGCGATCAGTTTTTGTCAAATACTATTCATATTTAATTTTAAATAAAATTATTTAAAATGATTTATGACTTCATGATATACAACAACAACAACAACAACAACAAAGCCTTTTCCCACTAAGTGGGGTCGGCTATATGAATCCTAGAACGCCATTGCGCTCGGTTTTGTGTCATGTCCTCCGTTAGATCCAAGTACTCTAAGTCTTTTCTTAGAGTCTCTTCCAAAGTTGTCCTAGGTCTTCCTCTACCCCTTCGGCCCTGAACCTCTGTCCCGTAGTCACATCTTCGAACCGGAGCGTCAGTCGGCCTTCTTTGCACATGTTCAAAATCACCGGAGCCGATTTTCTCTCATATTTCCTACAATTTCGGCTACTCCTACTTTACCTCGGATATCCTCATTCCCAATCTTATCCTTTCTCGTGTGCCCACACATCCCACGAAGCATCCTCATCTCCGCTACACCCATTTTGTGTACGTGTTGATGCTTCACCACCCAACATTTTGTGCCATACAACATCGCTAGCCTTATTGCCGTCCTATAAAATTTTCCCTTGAGCTTCAGTGGCCTACGACGGTCACACAACACGCCGGATGCACTCTTTCCATCCAGCTCGTATTCTATGGTTGAGATCTCCATCTAATTCTCCGTTCTCTTGCAAGATAGATCCTAGGTAGCGAAAACGATCGCTTTTTGTGATCTTCGCTAGATTGCTCCGGTCATTAGTGTGGATAAGTATATAAATGGATAGAGATAGGAAAGCAAACACAAGATGTACGTGGTTCACCCAGATTGGCTACGTCCACGGAATAGAAGAGTTCTCATTAATTGTGAAGGGTTTACACAAGTACATAGGTTCAAGCTCTCATTTAGTGAGTACAAGTGAATGATTTAGTACAAATGACATTAGGAAATATTGTGGGAGAATGATCTCGTAGTCACGAAACTTCTAAGTATCGGAGTGTGGTGTCGTCTTGACTTGCCTTATCTGTCTCATAGGTAGATGTGGCATCTTCTCTGGAAGTACTCTTCCTCCATCCAGGGGTGGTATCTTTAACTGGTGGAGATGCACAAGGTAATGTATCAATTTCACTTGAAGCTTACTTGTAGTTTCAGGCTTGGTCAAGCGCGATACAAACCATGTAGTAGGAGTCCCCCAAGTCGCCGAGCTAGGGGGTCTGCTGAAAGAGGTGACAGACAAGGTAAGCAATCAGAGCTCCGACTGATTGTTCACCTTCTCCCCATCTTGCAGCAACATGAAGGATAAAGAGAAGAAAAATGAGAAGAGATGATATGAGATACTTTTGCTTTTGAAGAAGTAACTTTCCACAGGCTTATTCTTGAACTGAGCTGGAGGGTTTTCTGGTTTCCTCCAGAGTATAAGGCCGACTGAAGAATTTGAGGGTCAAAACAAGTCCATCAAATCTAGAGTACGTTCCACCCTGCTGATATGGGATACTTTTGCTTTTGACAGAGTAATGAATGTATCGGCACGTGTGCTGTTACGCTTGTCTCCACATGCTTCCTTGTATCCTTCGCACTTGCCCTATCTGTTCCTCAAGCAGATGCGGAATCTTCCCTGGAAACATAAGATGTTGAAGATGAGTACTCGAGAGCAATGCCAGGTAAGTAATCAGGTAAGGGGTTCCAGGCAGTCAGTTCCTGGCTGGGAGCTTGATTCCAAGTGCTGACTGATTGCTCTCTTTCTCCTTGTCTTGCAGGTAAAAACAAGGCCAAAAGAAAAGACAGGGAAAAAGCATGATATGGGATACTCTTGCTTTTAACCCTGATGATATGAGATATTCTTGCTCTAGTATAGCTTGTTTGCAGAGGTATTATCGGGGGGAAAGAAAGCTGAATATTTCGAAAGGCTTCGTTGGGAGTGCCCTCTCAGATATGATGAAGGGTTGAGCATTTTTGCAGGTCTGCCTGTCCGTTGGGGATGGAGGTCGACATATATAGGAGTCTCCCTAACAACAAGTAGTAATGCTATTCCTTTACCCTGCTTGGTCATAGCACGGTAGTGGGAGCTGCCAGTTTCACATGTTTTAACTCTGTCAGAGCACTTTGAAAAAGTGGTCTGTGGTATCTGGCTCTCGAGATTCGGAGAACGATGCCTCTTCGATTTTTGAGAAAGCAATCATGCTGGGGGTATGACTCTCGAGATTCGGAGAGCAGTGTCTCTTCGATTTTTGAGGAAGTAATCATGTTGGGAGTCTGGCTCTCGAGATTCGGAGGGCGGTGCCTCTTCGATTTTGGAGCAAGCAATCTTGTTGGGAGTGTTGTCTCGAATGTGAGTAAAGGTTGGGCATGTTTGCTAGTCTACCTTGCCACGAAGCACAAAGGTTGACACACAGGGACTTTCCAATTATCCAGCAATGGTACTGTTCCTTTACCCTCTCTTCGATTTTGAGAAAGTAGTCATGTTGGGAGTCTGGCTCTCGAGATTCGGAGGACGGTGCCTCTTCGATTTTGGAGCAAGCAATCTTATTGGGAGTGTTTTCTCGAATGTGAGTAAAGGTTGGGCATGTTTGCTAGTCTACCTTGCCACGAAGCACAGAGGTTGACACACAGGGACTTTCCAATTATCCAGCAGTGGTACTGTTCCTTTACAGTTGTGGGTAATAATATGGTAGCTAGACCTTCAAAATTTATGTGTCTAAACTTTTGTTAGTGCTGTTTCTTTGCTATTCTTTTACCTTTCTTGGTCAGAGCGATGTAGTGGGAGCTGCAAGCTTCACGTGCTCAACTTTGGCAGAGAACTTTGGCAAAGTTATTTGTGGTACCCATGAGCTATTGTTGCGTGTGGGAAGTGGGTGATTGACAGTAAGATTCATGTGCTTTCTACTTCACCAGAAGTCTTCGACAGAATGCCCATAATTTCTGCAAAGCTGAGTGTGCGTGTGACAGGTGCTGACAAGGCTAGAAAAGTAGGTGCCTCTTCGATTTCTGAGATCGGCCCTCGTGGTCTCTGAGCAGCCCAGCTTTTGAGAAAGCGAGCGCCTCTTCGATTGATTCGGAGAACGATGCCTCATCGATTTTTGAGAAAGCAATCATGCTGGGGGTCTGGCTCTCGAGATTCGGGGAGCAGTGTCTCTTCGATTTTTAAGAAAGTAATCATGTTGGGAGTCTAGCTCTCGAGATTCGGAGGGCGGTGCCTCTTCGATTTTGGAGCAAGCAATCTTGTTGGGAGTGTTTTCTCGAATGTGAGTAAAGGTTGGGCATGTTTGCTAGTCTACCTTGCCACGAAGCACAGAGGTTGACACACAGGGACTTTCCAATTATCCAGCAATGGTACTGTTCCTTTACCCTCTCTTCGATTTTTAAGAAAGTAGTCATGTTGGGAGTCTGGCTCTCGAGATTCGGAGGACGGTGCCTCTTCGATTTTGGAGCAAGCAATCTTATTGGGAGTGTTTTCTCGAATGTGAGTAAAGGTTGGGCATGTTTGCTAGTCTACCTTGCCACGAAGCACAGAGGTTGACACACAGGGACTTTCCAATTATCCAGCAGTGGTACTGTTCCTTTACCCTTGTGGGTAATAATATGGTAGCTAGACCTTCAAAATTTATGGGTCTAAACTTTGTTAGTGCTGTTTCTTTGCTATTCTTTTACCCTTCTTGGTCAGAGCGATGTAGTGGGAGCTGCAAGCTTCACGTGCTCAACTTTGGCAGAGAACTTTGGCAAAGTTATCTGTGGTACCCATGAGCTATTGTTGCGTGTGGGAAGTGGGTGATTGAACAGTAAGATTCATGTGTTTTCTACTTCCCCAGAAGTCTTTGACAGAATGCCCATAATTTCCGCAAAACTGAGTGTGCGTGTGACAGGTGCTGACAAGGCTGGAAAAGGCTGGAAAAGTAGGTGCCTCTTCGATTTCTGAGATCGGCCCTCGTGGTCTCTGGGGAGCCCAGCTTTTGAGAAAGCGAGCGCCTCTTCGATTTTTGAGATCGGCCTTCGTGGTCTTTGAGCAGCCCAACTTTTGAGAAAGCAAACGCCTCTTCGATTTCTGAGATCAACCCTCGTGATCTCTAAGCAGCCCAGCTTTTGAGAAAGCAAACGCCTCTTCGATTTCTGAGCAGGCGCCTCTTCGATTTCTGAAGCTTCGTCGAGTTCAGATTTTTATAGGGGCTGGCATTAAGTTCCAAAGCACACTTGAATCTCCACCAGTAGAAGCTTCATTCTTGCACTTCTAAGATCTTGATTTGTCCGACCTCTTCTCTCTTCAACACCTTTGAAAATGTCTGGCCCCTCCGACCGTCGTTTTGACTTGAACCTTGTTGAAGAGGCAGCCCCGCCTTCTCCAGACAACATATGGCGCCCATCATTCGTCTCCCCTACTGGTCATCTTACCGTTGGGGATTCCGTGATGAAGAATGATATGACCGCTGCGGTGGTGGCCAGGAACCTTCTCACTCCCAAAGATAACAGACTACTTTCCAAACGGTCTGATGAGTTAGCTGTTAAGGATTCGCTGGCTCTCAGTGTTCAGTGTGCAGGTTCTGTGTCTAATATGGCCCAACGCCTATTTGCTCGAACCCGCCAAGTTGAATCATTGGCGGCTGAAGTGATGAGTCTCAAACAGGAGATTAGAGGGCTCAAGCATGAGAATAAACAGTTGCACCGGCTCGCACATGACTATGCTACAAACATGAAGAGGAAGCTTGACCAGATGAAGGAAACTGATGGTCAGGTTTTACTTGATCATCAGAGATTTGTGGGTTTGTTCCAAAGGCATTTATTGCCTTCGTCTTCTGGGGCTGTACCGCGTAATGAAGCTCCAAATGATCAACCTCTGATGCCTCCTCCTTCTAGGGTTCTGTCCAGTACTGAGGCTCCAAATGATCCCCCTCCGGTGCCTTCTCTTTCTGGGGCTCTACCGACTGCTGAGACTTCTCCTAAGCAACCTTTGTGAAGGCTCCCTCTTGTGTGCTTATTTTGACTCATGTATATGTACATATTTGTAGCTTATCGGGGATATCAATAAATAAGCTTTCCTTCATTTCAACGTATTGTGTTAAATACACCAAAGCCTTCTTCGCTAAGTTCTTTGAATTTTCTTTTGTTAAAGCTTGTATGTTGAAGCTTTCTGAGTGGAGCATGTAGGTTGGGGTAGTGTTCCCTTAATTTCCCGAGTGAGGAAAACTTCTCAGATGGAGACTTGGAAAATCCAAGTCACTGAGTGGGATCGGCTATATGAATCTTAGAACGCCATTGTGCTCGATCCTGTGTCATGTCCTTCGTTAGATCTAAGTACTCTAAGTCTTTTCTTAGAGTCTCTTCCAAAGTTTTCCTAGGTCTTCCTCTACCCCTTCGGCCCTGAACCTCTGTCCCATAGTCGCATCTTCTAATCGGAACGTCAGTAGGCCTTCTTTGCACATGTCCAAACCACCGTAACCGATTTTCTCTCATCTTTCCTTCAATTTCGGCTACTCCTACTTTACCCCGGATATCCTCATTCCTAATCTTATCCTTTCTCGTGTGCCCACACATCCAACGAAGCATCCTCATCTCCGCTACACCCATTTTGTGTACGTGTTGATGTTTCCCCGCCCAACATTCTGTGCCATACAGCATCGCCGGCCTTATTGCCGTCCTATAAAATTTTCCCTTGAGCTTCAGTGGCATACGGCGGTCACACAACACGCCGGATGCACTCTTCC
This sequence comes from Malus sylvestris, assembly GCF_916048215.2. Classification (NCBI taxonomy): domain Eukaryota; kingdom Viridiplantae; phylum Streptophyta; class Magnoliopsida; order Rosales; family Rosaceae; genus Malus; species Malus sylvestris. Next base: position 2,483,487 of record NC_062272.1, read on the forward strand.
ACTTCATCCATCCAGCTTGTATTCTATGGTTGAGATCTCCATCTAATTCTCCGTTCTTTTGCAAGATAGATCCTAGGTAACGAAAACGGTCGCTCTTTGGTATTTCTTGATCTCCGATCCTCACCCCTAACTCGTTTTGACCTCCATTTGCACTGAACTTGCACTCCATATATTCTGTCTTTGATCGGCTTAGGCGAAGACCTTTAGATTCCAACACTTCTCTCCAAAGGTTAAGCTTTGCATTTACCCCTTCCTGAGTTTCATCTATCAACACTATATCGTCTGCGAAAAGCATACACCAAGGAATATCATCTTGAATATGTCGTGTTAACTCATCCATTACCAACGCAAAAAGGTAAGGACTTAAGGATGAGCCTTGATGTAATCCTACAGTTATGGGAAAGCTTTCGGTTTGTCCTTCATGAGTTCTTACGGCAGTCTTTGCTCCTTCATACATATCCTTTATAGCTTGGATATATGCTACTCGTACTCCTTTCTTCTCTAAAATCCTCCAAAGAATGTCTCTTGGGACCCTATCATACGCTTTTTCCAAATCTATAAAGACCATGTGTAAATCCTTTTTCCCATCTCTATATCTTTCCATCAATCTTCGTAAGAGATAGATTGCCTCCATGGTTGAGCGCCCTGGCATGAACCCGAATTGGTTGTCCGAAACCCGTGTCTCTTGCCTCAATCTATGCTCAATGACTCTCTCCCAGAGCTTCATTGTATGACTCATTAGCTTAATACCCCTATAGTTCATGCAATTTTGTACGTCGCCCTTATTCTTGTAGATAGGCACCAAAGTGCTCATTCGCCACTCATTTGGCATCTTCTTCGTTTTCAAAATCCTATTGAAAAGGTCAGTGAGCCATGTTATACCTGTCTCTCCTAAAAGTTTCCACACTTCGATTGGTATATCGTCTGGGCCTATTGCTTTTTTATGCTTCATCTTCTTCAAAGCTACAACCACTTCTTCCTTCCGGATTCGACGATAAAAAGAGTAGTTTCTACACTCTTCTGAGTTACTCAACTCCCCTAAAGAAGCACTCATTTCATGTCCTTCATTGAAAAGATTATGAAAATAACCTCTCCATCTGTCTTTAACCGCGTTCTCTGTAGCAAGAACCTTTCCATCCTCATCCTTGATGCACCTCACTTGGTTTAGGTCCCTTGTCTTCTTTTCCCTTGCTCTAGATAGTTTATAGATATCCAACTCTCCTTCTTTGGTATCTAGTCGTTTATACATATCGTCGTAAGCCGCTAACTTAGCTTCTCTGACAGCTTTCTTCGCCTCTTGCTTCGCTTTTCTATACCTTTCACCATTTTCATCAGTCCTCTCCTTGTATAAGGCTTTACAACATTCCTTCTTAGCCTTCACCTTTGTTTGTACCTCCTCATTCCACCACCAAGATTCCTTTTGGTGTGGGGCAAAGCCCTTGGACTCTCCTAATACCTCTTTTGCTACTTTTCGGATACAACTAGCCATGGAATCCCACATTTGGCTAGCTTCCCCCTCTCTATCCCACACACATTGGGTGATTACCTTCTCTTTGAAAATGGCTTGTTTTTCTTCTTTTAGATTCCACCATCTAGTCCTTGGGCACTTCCAAGTCTTGTTCTTTTGTCTTACTCTTTTGATATGTACATCCATCACCAACAAGCGATGTTAATTAGCCACGCTCTCTCCTGGTATAACTTTGCAATCCTTACAAGTTATACGATCCCCTTTCCTCATTAGAAGAAAATCTATTTGTGTTTTTGACGACCCACTCTTGTAGGTGATCACATGTTCTTCTCTCTTCTTAAAGAAGGTGTTGGCTAAGAAGAGATCATATGCCATTGCAAAATCCAAGATAGCTTCCCCATCCTCGTTTCTCTCCCCAAAACCATGGCCACCATGAAAACCTCCATAGTTGCCTGTCTCCCTGCCCACGTGTCCATTTAAATCTCCTCCTATAAATAACTTCTCCGTCTGAGCAATTCCTTGCACCAAGTCTCCAAGATCTTCCCAAAATTTCTCCTTCGAACTCGTATCCAACCCTACTTGAGGTGCGTACGCACTAATCACATTGATAAGTTCTTGTCCTATTACAATCTTGATTGCCATGATTCTATCTCCTACCCTCTTGACATCTACAACATCTTGTACCAAGGTCTTGTCCACGATGATGCCAACACCGTTTCTCGTTCTATTTGTGCCCGAATACCAAAGTTTAAACCCTGAGTTTTCTAGATTCTTTGCCTTACTACCAACCCACTTAGTTTCTTGTAGGCACATAATATTTATCCTTCTCCTCACCATAACTTCCACTACTTCCATAGATTTTCCCGTTAAGGTTCCTATATTCCACGTTCCTAAACGCATTTTGCTCTCTTGAACTCTACCCTTCTGTCCTAGCTTCTTCACCCTCCCCCGTCTAATAGGATCAAAGTACTTCTTTTGTGTGTCCCGGGTAAAGTTGATAGGAGCATATGCTCCCAAACAACTTTGAGTGGAGTCGTTCGAAAAGAAGTTTCTATGGCCCCCTTGCTCATTTAACACTGCATCCGGGTGCCGATGGAGATACAGCGACCCTTGCTCACTTATCACTGTGCTCAGGCCACACAGCGCGCCACTTACGGGTGACGCCCTAGCTTTAGCGCGATTTTGTTCTGGATTCATTTTCATAAGGATTCGACGTGATCATGGAGTGCCGGCTGTCGACTACCTGACGCCCTCCCCCTCCTCCTTTATCCGGGCTTGGGACCGGCCATGTAAGACATAGGCGGAGTTGACTTCATGATATACGATGAACGAATATGATTTGAGGATCTCGTTCCTTTTTGAAATGGGTTTTGGTTGTGGAGCTATAAAGTTGATTGCTTTGCTGTCGTTATGAGATTTTTGTGCATTTTTTTCGGGTTTGTTTTGAAATCGGGTTTTCTTGAGTTTTTTTCTTTGAACTACAAAGTTATTTGTTTTGGAGTTATATTTGGATTTTATATGTGAATTTTTAATTGGGGTTTTGTGAAATTAATCGAGTTACATTGGGTTATGCTTTATGAATCGTTTTCATGTAAAACGAATGGTGGTTAGCACGTATCAGGCTGCTAGTGGAGCTGGTGCTGCTGCCATGAGAGAGCTTGAGCTGCAAACTAAGGAGGTTTCTTATTTACTTCATCACTCTCATGATTTTGGTCGTCTTTTTTTTTTTTTTTTTTTTTCTCCGGTTTCCGTTTTAAGTAATGTAATTTAATTTCTATATAAAGGTCCTGGAAGGGAAGCCGCCGACGACTAAGATATTCTCGCGGCAGGTAGGTCTATTTGTTGTGAATTATTCAAGTTTGTTGTGGAAATTAAAAGTTTTTTCCATGGTGCGTCATTGAACCGTACGCTTGCCTTTGCCTGTTGCAGTATGCGTTTAATTTGTTTTCGCACAACTCGGCAGTTCTTTCAAATGGATACAATGAAGAGGAAATGAAACTAGTCAAGGAGACACGAAAAATATGGGTTTGTTTCTTTACGATTTTCATCAGTCAGAGTAATTTAATTGGAAAGCAGCTTGTAAGTTTGGAGATTCTAATAACATAGGTGTCTGTATCATTTATTCGTTGTCCATTTCCTCAGAGTGACAATGATGTCAAGGTAACTGCCACATGTATACGAGTTCCTGTCATGAGGGCACATACTGAGAGTATAAATCTTCAGTTTGAGAACCAACTTGATGAGGTAATACCACAATGCTGTTTTTTATGTAGTTTTAAGGCATCAATGACTTTCGCCTTACAAATCTTCAGTTAGCATTGCATGACGATTTGTTTGTCTCTTGCGATTTTAGGCACTCTTGTATCCTATATAGTGAAGTAATGAGACATTCTTGAAGGTGTTAAGATGCCTATCTGAAATTTTATCCCTGTTTGTTAGCCATATGTGTAAGAATATGAGTATGAGATAGAGAAGTTTTAGGACCGGCTATAGGTGTTCAATTAGATAGAAAAGTCTTGTTAATAAAAGGAATGCTAATCCTTTTTAAAGAGGGATTTTGTACAGCGTTGAGATCAGAACAAGGAAACAAGCATTTGTTTCCTATATGGATTTTGGTAGGGAATCCTAATCAGTTATGGTAAAGATTATATGTGTATATATAGTGGCCTCTCTTCTCACAGAATATACGCTCAGATTTTGGACTTAATCCTATTTGTAAGTCGAGCTCTTGATAATCTGCTAGAGAAGACAAGGCACACTGAAAGCTTGCTGCTATGGCTTCGGGTTCTGCAACAGGTGCAGGTATGTTCTTCTTGCTGATTTTCTCATATACATAAACTGAATATTTCTCTCTAAGTTGTAGTTCATGTTTTGGTCTTGGTGATTATGTTCTTTAGTCTTACAATATGTTCATGCCTGAGGGACTCAGTGCCAAGCATTATTGAGTTTTAAATTCCTGCTGAATTTTCTGACGGTCTTATGAATTTCTATTTATTTACTTCTTCTTTTTTTCACGTCCAGGACACAGCAAGGGAAATTCTGAAGAAATCGCCTGGACTGGAGGTTCTTGATGACCGGACAGCGAATAACTTCCAACACCATTGGAGGTGTCAAACAAAGGCGATGTTGCAGTAGGCAGAATTCGCCGTGATGTGTCCCAAGAGGGGAACTATGGGTAAGGGTAACGGTACAAAGTGCTCTCTTTCTAACTGTATATTTCGACAAGCCACTAATGGCATTTTTCTACGCAGGTTGGATATCTGTGTCTGCGGTGATCAAATACGCAAGGGAGCTGCACTTAATGCTGTTCAGATTGCCGAGATGTCGATATAGTTAAATTTCAAGGGCGATGTGTTTCTACATAAATCTATTTGAGAGGTGAGATGAAGTGATTTGAGTTGATTCTGTTTTAGTCTTCAGATGTAGGCACAAGTTCAAATCGAGCAAATTAAGGCAGTTTCATTGTTTATTTTTGTAGAATAAGATATTAGCAGCCGACCTCACTTAGTAAGATACGACTTTATTATTGTAGAATAAGATATTAGGCTTATCAGTAATTCATTTTCAAGTGCAATTGTTAGCATAATATCTTTAAGAGAATATTTCACTCTCTTGCTTTTTTTTTTTCTGGACAAAACTATTTTCTAGACCTCTATAATGTAGAGAAAGGGATATTTGAACATGGATGTCAAGCACACTGCTCAAGCCAACAGGCCCAACCGATGTCCGCGTTCTCTTGCTTTCTTCAGGCATATAGAATTGGTGATGCTCCAAAGTAGGTTATTGACTCCTTTCGGAGCAAGTACCAACTTTCCAAAAAGTACCCTAAAAAAAATTCTAATGCTTTTAGACATCCTCACTCAATCAACTCAATCAAGTATATGCTCTCAACCTTGCTCACCAAGGGCCAAAGTACCCTTCATGGGAGGTATTTGCCCATATCACATTTGAGATTCTGGAAAGTTATTGGCCAAAACTTCTCCTTGGGGCTGACCTTAGGATTGGTCCAAAACTTCCAGAAGGTTCTTGGCCGTATTGTTCAATTCATCATTAGGAGCCCAATTAAGAGTTAATCACCCTGTAACACCAATTTGATTTATGAACTTTTAAGTACAAAACTATAAAATTCAAACTTATAAAAATACAAATTATGTTACATGCAATCGTAATACAGTTGAAATTTATTGCATGTGGTCCAATATCCTAGTGGATACGGTGTCGAGTTTCCACCTATACTTCCAGGTTCAAAACTAATACAGTTGAAATTTACCTATGCTGAGTTGTGAATAAAAGAAATAGAATGACAGAAATCAATTATGCCTATACTTTTTGGTGTGGGTGCGATCCCCATCGTTTTCTTTCATTCTAATAACTAATTATCTCACTTGCTCACTAATATCGCAATACTATATAAATGACAAGAATAAAACAATCCATCATCATCTTGCTACGTGTCATCATGTAATCTTCACAATATGAGGATTTGCTGTCGCTGCGAAGCAGGAGATCATGACACTCGTTATTCTACACATTTGGCGCCTAACAGGAAGGCAGAGAGGAAAGCGTACCTAGGATAACTGGGGTGACAAGGTTTCTTCTTTTATTCTGCTACAACTGCAACAAGAAGTTAGTTACAGTGCATATGATGGACCTATATATATACACAGGTGAGCTTCATTGGCTTTGCTCCTCACAATACAGCAGCATTAATTTTGTTGGTAAAAATCTCAGTGCTCATACATATTTCAAATTCAAGGTACCACCCTTTTTCTAGTCCATAATTCTATTTGGACATACAAAAACCGAAACTTTTTAATAGGTTGTGTTAGCAAGTTAGTCTTTGTGCGTCTAAATATCGTTACTCTTTTCTCATTTGCAGCATTAGCAATCATTTTATTGTATTTCCAAGTATTTTATGCATAGGGATATTGCAAAGAGTTCGTAGTTTTTAATTTCAATTTGTACTTGTGAAACAGCGGTTGCCATCAATACTATCAACATGGTTAAGACTACAATTCAGTTGTATGGATTTTCCTCTGTCGAATCACCGGAAGCAGTGAAGGCGTTTCTGGAGGAATACACTGGAGAAGGAACTGTCTCTGACGTGAAGGTTCGTCCCCCAAATGATGGAAAATCAAGATCATCCGCCATAGTTGAGTTCACACATGCAGAATCTGCTGAAATAATAATCCTATTAGCTGATGATCGATATCGTCGCTTGTGGTACGGGGACTCTTACCTGAAAGCTAGGAAATGGAAGGTTGATAACATTGAATACAGCATGGGACTTGTAAAGCTGCACTTCGGATGCCTGGTTTCCGAGGACCAGTTTTCTGTTCTTTGGACAGCACCGGATGTTCAAGTCAAGTTTGGGACAGAATTTAAGAATATCTACTTCTCGTTCTCTTATGATTCTGCTGCATACAAGCTCGAGGTCTTCACGGAAAGTATTAGCCAGATGGAGCTCCATATCGAGCGTGATCAGCTTAGGAAGTATCTTCTAATCCAGGTTTGTCAGTCACATTTTCTCAATTTTCCCTCTCTTTAGTACAAGGATATAGCTGAAATTTGTGAACCATTACTTTACACTTTGCTATGAAATGTACGATTGTAACTTCAAATTTTAGTTAGTGATCAAAGTTTATAAGTTGATTAATACAAAAGTTTAATTCACCCTGCATAAAAGATTCATAGTAACTTCTGATCCCACGTTGAATATACAATCTGTCATCTTTATTATATATAGCATAATTTACTGTGTAATGTGTGACTCTCAGAGGAAATGACTAACATTTTTTCTCTACCTTTGTTCTTTCTCTTGCCAGTTACTTGGCACCCCTCGGATTTTTAAGCAAACATCTGCCAATGACTGGGTTCGAGAAGTTGACTTCACTCCATCGTGCTGCATTGGCCAATCTTCTGCTGTATGTTTGGAACTTCCATATGGTTCTGTGCTTCCAAATCTACGTGATAATTTTCTTCATTACCAAGAAACTGAAGGACGCTTCGCTTTGGAGATAGGCAACCCTTTCTCCTGTAATTCAGATCTTGTTCCTATTGTTGGTCCACCTGAAGGCATTAACTTGCCGTATAAAATCCTGTTCAAGATCAATTCCTTGGTTCAGCACGGACGTGTTCCAGGGCAAGCACTTGATGTCACTTTTTATAAGCTAGTTGATCCTAGCACAATAAGAATTGACTACATAGAGTGTGCCCTGGACAAATTATTTCGCTTGACAGCGTGCTGCTATGATCCTGTGAGTTGGCTTAGTGAGCAGTACAGAGACTACATGTCGTGCACGCGAATTCCTGAAACACCTGCTATCTCCTTAGATGATGGAATGGTGTATGTGCACAGGGTTCAAGTCACACCATCTAAAGTTTATTTTTGTGGTCCGGAGGTAAATCTTTCCAACCGTGTTCTACGAAAATATCCTCAAGATATTGATAATTTTCTTCGTGTTTCTTTCGTGGATGAGGACTTGGGTACGATACATTCGAAAGATTTATGTTACCGTCCGCGCACAAGTAACACTTCTGCAGAAGAGGAAAGGAGGACGAGAGTTTATGAAAGGATATTTTCTACTATAAGAAATGGCATTGTCATTGGTGACAAGAAGTTTGAGTTTCTTGCCTTTTCATCAAGTCAGTTACGCGAGCATTCAGTGTGGATGTTTGCGTCAAGAAGTGAGCTCAGCGCACAAGACATTAGAAATTGGATGGGGGACTTTAGAGACATCAGAAATGTGGCGAAATATGGTGCTAGGTTGGGCCAGGCTTTCAGCTCTTCCAGGGAGACTTTTAATGTCGATAGGGATGAAATCGAACTCATTCCTGATGTTAAAATCGACAGGAGTGGATTCAAATATTGTTTCTCTGATGGAATTGGGAAGATATCTGCTGAATTTGCTGAAAGGGTGGCAAGAAAGTGCGGGAGAAGTTCTACTCCATCAGCGTTTCAAATTCGTAGAGGTGGCTATAAAGGTGTCGTGGCAGTAGATCCGACATTGGCAAAGAACTTGGCACTGAGGGAGAGCATGTGCAAGTACCAATCCAACAACACAGCACTTGATGTTCTCAAATGGAGCACGTACCAGCCTTGTTTCCTCAATCGTCAACTGATCACCCTTCTGTCCACCCTTGGAGTCCCGGATCATGTCTTTCAGAGGAAGCAAAGACAGGCTTTGAATCAACTGGAAGGCGTTTTAACTGACCCATCAAGAGCAAAAGAAGCACTCGAAACGATATTTCAAGGGGAGGTCACAGACGTTTTGAAGGAAATGCTGTCGTGTGGTTACAAGCCGGATGCAGAACCATTTCTGTCATTGACGCTACAAGCATTCTGCGCATCCAAGCTCATGGAACTGCGGACAAAAACAAGGATATTTGTTTCGAATGGAAGATCAATGATGGGATGTCTGGATGAAACTGGAACGTTGGAATATGGTCAGGTATTTGTGCAATGCTCTCACCGCGTGATTTCCACTGGCAGTGCTCACAGCAACACTACTTCGAGCGAAGAGAAGTTTGTTGTGGACGGGAATGTTGTAGTTGCTAGAAACCCTTGTTTACACCCGGGAGATGTTCGTGTTCTCACAGCCGTGGACGTGGCGGCATTGCACCACATGGTGGATTGTGTAGTTTTCCCGCAAAAAGGAAAGAGGTATGTCAACTTTCTCAAATCTTGTAGCTGATGAAATTTCAAATTCTTTTTGGATTGCATCTGCATATTAGTGTTACTCTGTTTTACAATAATTTGTTGCCTTCAATTGTGTACGTACTCACTATTATTTTTTTCTCGCTGAATTAGACCGCATCCTGATGAATGCTCAGGAGGAGATTTAGATGGAGATTTTTACTTTGTTAGTTGGGACTCAGATCTAATTCCACCTCGGAAAGTTCGACCAATGAATTATACCCTTGCACCAACTATTGAATTGGATCACGACGTTACAATGGAGGTATTACTCAATTTATTAAGTACAATGTAGCCGCTTATCGCTTATCGTTACTAAAAAACATATTCTACAATCGTGTTTCTACGTTATTCACTTAACATTTGGTGTTCTATGCTGTTTGTTGCAGGAAGTTGCAGAGTCGTTTACAAACTACATAGTGAACGACATGCTGGGGATCATTTCAAATGCACATGCTGTCTTTGCAGACACAGAACCACAGAAGGCCATGAGTGCTCAATGTATAGAGCTCGCCAAGCTCTGTTCCTATGCTGTCGACTCTCCAAAAACAGGCGTGGTAGTGGAAGTGCCGCGTAGTCTGCGTGCCAAAAAATATCCGGATTTCATGGAAAAGGTTGAGAAACCTACGTATGAGTCCAGACGTGTGATTGGGAAGCTTTTCCGACAGGTGAAAAATGTTGAGCTTGGATCGCATTCACATTCAGGCTCAATTAAATCCTTCACCGTGGAAGTGGCTGGGAAGTTCTATGATCCTGACATGGAGGTAGACGGATTCGAAGCTTACATCGATGATGCCATCAACTGCAAAAGGGAGTATGACTACAAGCTGGGAAACTTGATGGATTACTACGGCATCAAAACTGAAGCAGATATACTAACTGGGAACATCACCAGTGTGTCGAAATTTTTCAATAAGAGAAAGGACTTGGAGACCATTAATTACGCTGTAAGGTCACTTAAAAAGGAAGCTAGGACCTGGTTTTATGCGAATCAGTCAGATTCCAGCACCGATGTCGATGATGTATCCGCAACAAAAGCGTCAGCTTGGTACTACGTCACATATCATCCTCGTTACTGGGGTCGCTGCAACAAGGGAATGGAAAGGGATCATTTCCTCAGCTTTCCGTGGTGTGTTTTCGACAAGCTGATCCAGATCAAGAGGGAGAAAACAAGTACGAGGAATTCTTTTCATATGTCCGATCAAAGCGGCGTCATGCTTGACAAATTCCGAAGCATGTGTCTTCTGCTGTGATTATGATTTGTAATTTGTTATGTTTTTTTTTAAGCTGTTAAAGTTCATGTAAGTACGGCTATCAAGGGTGCTACTTCCCTTGTCATTTGCCTCGGTTTATTTTAGTTACTTTCTGATTGATTGTAAAATTACATTGTCATTAGCATTTCTAAATTTTCATCTACATTTGTTATTCGCAATTGTAAACATTGTAAGCTTCCTTTTTGCTGAGTCGAATTCATTCAACTCTCGAAATTTTTCAAGCGCTCAACTCTTGCAGATCTTTTTTCGGTTTCCAGTTGAAGTAATGTAAGTTTGCAGATGTTAATATGGATCATTTATTCGCTGTCCATTTCCTCAGAGTAACAATGATGTCAAGTTAACTGCTTCTTGTATACGAGTTCCTGTCATGCGAGCACATGCTGAGAGTATAAATCTTCACTGAAGTGTTGCATGCTCTTGCGATTTTTGGCTATCCTTGCTTCGGTAAATTGGAGCTAAATTTTGACGGCAAATACATGGGAAGATTCGGCCCAGGATTGGCCCATTTGGTTCAAAGTGGAATTTGGCTAGTTTGTGATGCGACGTAGAATCCATTTTTAAACCCAAGTCCGATCATTATCTTTATTGATTGAACGAGTTTAGAATACCATTTTACGTATAAAATATACATGCCATGCGCTTATATACTTCAACAATACATCTATAGTTTCAGCTAGCACTATTGTATATCAGTATTTTTTGCAACGTGTAAGTAAGATATTTCGTGCTTGGACACAGTCACACAGCCATGATACCTAATTATTATAATTGTATTAGAACGCATCAATATTGCTCGTCTAGTGGGGAGCTGCACACAGAATTGCTCCTTGGAAGTCCTTGCTGGGGAAGTTCAGCATGTCGTCTTTTATTGAGGTTACCTCATGGAGTCAATCTCTCACTTCAATATGGGCCAAAAAGAAAAAGCATAGTTCACCAAAAAAAAACAAGTATCCACCACCACTCCCTGCGGTTCACAAGACTAAATGTTAGTAAAAAATACAGAATTTAAAGGGTAAAAGAAAAGTAGAGTTGATTCTCAACTAACTATAGTAATTTTTATCTACCATTAAAGAGGAAAAAAAGATGTAGTTTCCTAATAGAATACTTCATTGGTTTCGAGCTAGCTAGGGTTCAGCCATCATGTCCACCACCGCCGAGTCAAAATCCAGGTGCTGCATTTAAATAAGTAATTTGGAGGAGCGAGTGAGCGATAGAGCTTTGTACGATAAATTAATTCAGGCAAGGAGGGTGGTAGACAAGCACATTTCTTGGGACAAAGAAACCGAACGACCTAAGGGTTATGCATTTGCTGAATACGAGTCCGAGGAGATTGCTGAGTATGTTTTTAGGCTCTTCGTTGATCTTGTCACTCTTTAAAATTGGACACTCAAGTTTTCCCATCTCAGGCCAACACAAGCAGCCCTTGCATAACAATATTAATAATACTATTTCTATGGTGACGACACCCACATCCAGTTTTCCTCACAAACATTACGGAGGTTCTCTCCCCCTGGTAGTCTCTCTAGGTCACGCCATTGCAATATGAGCACCCTAATTAATACTTAGGAGTTATTCTTGTTAATTTTAATTTTTCACTATTAATATTCTTAAATTCATTCGATCCGACGATCGAAAATTAGAAAAATTTGTGAGAAAATAAAAACGAGTGTGGGGCTAGCACTACCCAATAGAATATGATTGTGTTATAGTTCATGCTTGCTGGGGAAGTTCATTTTCTGTCGTCTTCATGGAGTCAATCCACCACTCCAAAACATAGAAAAAGTATGCACAAGACGACAAGAATCATCACGTTGAGACCGGATCCTTGTGAACTACATTACTCACCTAGAAAGCAAAATTAAACATTAAAAGTGAAATTGATTCTTATTTGATAAGCTTTTTCACTCCACCATTAGATAAAATCGACGGATGTTAACCTTTGGATTTTTATGAACGGTGGATGTTAAGATGCTTGCACAGTATTACACCTATAAAAAACGCAGAGGATCCTGGTCCTGTAGGTTCCTTCGTGGCAATGGCCAATGGCATAGGTAACTCCAACGTCAGTTGCACACGTCATCATCATAGTACTTTTTAAGGATATTAGCCAAAGAACAATCATTGCCGCTGATATGGAAGGAACAAGGAAGTAGTTAGTAGGGAGTGAGGACTGAGGATGTGAGATTGACTAGGGATTGACAACCAACAGTAAGTCTCTCTCTTCTGCTTCGATCCAACTTCCAGCTTTACTTTTTTGGTAAAGTTGGTATTTTACTCTGATCAGACTTGAGACTTACGGTATACTTCTCCACTCTCTTCTGGTTCCGTTGCTTTTCGTTTGGATTTTCTCTGATCGCTTTGTTTCCTTCCTGCATCCATTGGAACAATGTGAGTGAATTGTCTCTACCCTTTCTGATTTTTCTCTGTAGTTTTTGTGCATCCATTGGAACAATGTGAGTTAATTTTCTCTGATCGCTTTTGTTTGATCAAGTTTTTATGCAGCTAATATTTTTTTTCCTGTGTAATTTTCTCCTTGGGTTTCTGCCTCTGATAAATCTGTGTCCTTTACTCTTCCTGCATCAATGGGACATTCATTGGGGTATTTGTCCAGTTTTATTTTGTTCTGAATTTTTATAATTTTGGATGTATTGGTTATTTTATGCTTAGTTTTATTCAGTGAAAAATCTTTACTTTTGCTCTCAACTGCAATTACATAACAAAAGGCCTCTCTTTTTTTGGTTGTTTTGCCTCTTTTTTGTATAGCAGAATTATCATCTTGTTCTTTCTGATTGTTGATCCTCTAAAAAATGATCATATACTTGTTAGGTTGTTACATGTTTTACTTTTGGGTGGCTTTGGGTTATGAGGTTCATATTTGTTCTTAGCTTAATTTTTCTTGGATTCAGCCAGACTTTCTGGTTCTTAGGGCTCATTTGGTACTGCTTTTAAAATAGCTGAGAGCGTTTTTTGCGAAAAAATGTTTCTGTGACCAATCTTTAATAAAAGTGCAAGTGAATCATGGAAAAACACTTAAACTTCTCGTAGGAAGCAGTTTAAGTGCTTTTGGAAGCGAAAAACATTTGCCCCAAATGCGCTTTTAGTCATTTTAAAAACAGTTCCAAATGAGCCCTTAATTTCAGAAGTCAATATAACCATACTGGTACATTTTACTCATATGGGATTGTTTGGCAGCATAATGCAGTGAATAAATTCACATGATAAGAGATGAGTAGGACGATAAGGTTGTATGGATTCCCTTCGGGTGTGACTGCAGAAGCAGTTGTTCGATTGCTGGAGAACGAAACAGGAAGCGGATCTGTCTATGCTGTGAGGTTAAGAAAAGCCAAAGATGGGAGAAGATATTATGCTATTGTTCAGTTTGACACAACCAGAAATGCTGAATTTATTCACGACATGGCCAATGCTAAAAACTTGTACTATGGCGCTTCCTATCTGCAATCTTGGGAGGTGGCTCATGATATTGTACCAAATCCAAGAGTCTCTTTGCATACCTTTGAAAACATAAAGCTGGATTTTGGCTGCAAGATCGCAACAAATAAGCTATTTAGTTTCTGGAATATGAACAATGTTTCAGTGGATTTTGGGATTGGATTGCGGAAACTCGTTTGTCGTCTGAAATATGACGCTCTGGAGTATATGCTCGAACTTTCCTATGAAAACATCTGGCAGATTGAGTTGCATCGTACACGCGGTCGTGCTGCTAAGCATCTTCTGATTCAGGTTACTCACCTATTTTTAATCAGCAGTTAAATTCAAATGATTTTCTTCTCCTAATCCTTGTTCTGTTTACGATTGAATAATTTTACATCATCTACATGGTGCATTTGCTTCTAAATATGTGTGACCTTTTATTTTGTCCTTATCGTTAAAATTCAAAGTTTTCAAACCATTTTCATTAGTTTTTCTTTGAAATAACCACTTTATCACTTAAAGGATGACATTACAGATTCGTTTCACTGTTGTCAAAGCATGTTTTGGTCCTCATTGCCATGTATTTGAATCATTTCATGCTGGCTACTGCGGTTGGCGAAAAATTATATGTTCTCTTTTATGAATTAGTAATCTTGAAAAGTTTGATGAATTTGTCTCCAATTATCAGATGCACGGAGCACCTCGGATTTCTAAGAAAGTCATACGCTCTTCAGGACAAGCATATGAAGATCGTATTCTGAACTATTTCATGGACTGTGATGACCAGTGGGTCCGGACAACTGATTTCACTCCATCTCGTGCTATTGGGCAGTCTTTTGCATTAAGCTTGGAGCTTCCTCGTAGTCTCAAACTTCCAGATTTTCGAGAAAACTTTCCTGGGTATGAAGAGATTGAAGGTAACCTTGTCTTGGAGATTGGTCCCCCTTATTCTTGCAACCCGAGTCTGGGTCCTATGGTTTTTCCTCCTCGAGGTGTCAATGTGCCATATGATATCTTGTTTAAAGTACATTCTCTGCTTCAGCTTGGGTGTCTTTCAGGGCCAACACTCGATGTTAAATTTTATAAGATGGTTGATCCCCGCAGAATTGATCGTGCATGTATAGAGTATGCCCTAGATAAATTATATAATTTGAAAGAGACCTGCTATAAACCTTCAGAGTGGCTTTATGAGCAGTACATGAAGTATCTCACGTCAAAGAGACGTCCACAGTCATCTGTCATATCCTTAGATTCTGGGTTGGTATATGTACGCAGGGTCCAAATTACACCATGTCGTGTATTTTCTTCTGGTCCTGAGGTCAATGTCTCAAATCGTGTACTACGCAATTATCCAAATGATATTGATAACTTCATTCGTGTTTCCTTTGTTGACGAGGAGATGGATCGAGTTTATTCTGCAGATTTGCTTCCACGTACTTCTGCTGCCTATGAGGATGGGAAAACTGACATCTACAAGCGGATTCTTTTTATTCTCAGAAACGGCATGGTAATTGGTGCAAAGAAATTCGAGTTTCTCGCATTCTCATCTAGTCAATTGCGAGAGAATTCTATGTGGATGTTTGCTTCAAGACAGGGACTTACTGCAGCTGATATAAGAGAGTGGATGGGGGATTTTCGTCGTATAAAAAATGTGGCAAAATTTGCTGCCAGATTGGGTCAATCCTTTGGTTCGTCCACTGAAACTTTAAATGTTAGAAAACATGAAATGGAAGTTATTCCCGATGTAAAAAACAATAAATACGTCTTCTCCGATGGGATTGGGAAAATATCTGCCAAGTTTGCTAAGAAGGTGGCCTCAAAATGTGGCTTTAATGGGACTCCATCTGCCTTTCAGATTCGATATGGTGGGTACAAAGGTGTCGTGGCCGTTGATCCAACTTCATCAATGAAATTATCATTGAGGAGGAGCATGTCCAAGTATGAATCAGAAAACACAAAGTTAGATGTTTTAGCATGTAGCAAGATTCAACCTTGTTTTCTGAACCGCCAGTTGATAACTCTTTTATCTACCCTTGGGGTTCCAGATCATGTTTTCAAGAAAAAACAAAGGGCAGCTGTACAACAATTGAATGCTATATTGACTGACCCACTAAAAGCACGAGAGGCTCTGGATTTGATGTCTCCAGGGGAGACTACCAACTGCTTGAAGGAATTGCTTATATGTGGTTATAAACCTGATGTTGAACCATTCATTTCAATGATGCTGCAAACATTTCGGGCATCAAAGTTGCTAGAGTTGCGGACGAAAACAAGGATCTTTATTCCAGATGGACGAGCAATGATGGGATGTCTAGATGAAACCAGAACATTGGAATATGGTGAGGCGTTTGTGCAGTTCTCTGGTAACAGGCATACTGTAAGTGCATCAAACCAGCAATTCATTATTGTGGGGAAGGTAGTTGTTGCGAAGAACCCTTGTTTGCATCCTGGCGATGTACGCGTTTTAAAGGCTGTGGATGTGCCAGAGTTGTACCATATGGTTGATTGTGTTGTTTTTCCACAAAAAGGACCAAGGTAAGAATGTGTAATGCATCATGAGGTCGTGAATCTAGTCCAAAATATCCATTCTGTGTCTTTATGTGTTTGCAGTAGATTGTTTAATGTAAAAATCAAGAACACTGATTTCGATTGAAAAAATAAATATCATCACATCTTCCAGTTAACATGCATATAACCATTATGTACTTGAGTCCATGGAATGCAATTTCTGCGGATATCTTTTCTGCTGGAGATAAACCAGTACGGCTTTGCAGTTTATTTGTACAAACATTTGTTTCAAAATTTGGACTTGGTTTCCTCTGTAGATGCTACTTCTTAGAAATTCTTAAGTTACTTACAAAGTTCTACTTTTCCTTGGTTTTTCTGCATAATCGAGTACAAAAACTTTCTGATAAACATTACTTAATGATTGAAATATTGTTTATATTGTTAGGCCTCATCCAAATGAATGTTCAGGAAGTGATCTTGATGGAGATATCTACTATGTTTGTTGGGACAAAGAACTAATTCCTCGGAAGCAAATCAAACCCATGGATTATACCCCAGCACCAACTATAGAATTGGATCATGATGTCACAATTGAGGTAATACTCTTCAATAAGCAACCTACTAAGCAGCATCGCCCGGGGGGCTACCTGCCTTTGCTAACTTTTCATGTTGAGAATTGACTTGAATTTTAAAATTCAAGTACTAAATACGAAATTCTTGAGTTATCATCATATCATGTTGCTGTACAAAACTTGGAATTTCTTCAATAAGTAATTTGGAGTTTTTTTTTTCACATTGTAATTAAGATAGCCAATCCAAATTTTGACTCTCTGTTGCTGGTACATCGTAGTATAGTACTGAACATAATACTTCTTCTAGTGGTGTTTTTCGAGTATTGAATTTGATCGTTTCTCTTGACCCACAAAAGGAAAAACTGTCTTGATGATAGCTTTGATGTCCTTTTGTTTTGTTTCACTTTGATGTTTGCTTGCAAGGGAAGCTTAATTTTAATTTATTTTGATGTATTTGCACTTCAGTGATTCTAACGCTTCGATTCACTTTCCTTTTCTTTTGTGACATGCCATACAAGGCAGTTTTCGTGAGAAACAAAACCCAGTATACTTGATCTTCATTCTCTTTTGGTGCAGGAAGTTGAAGAATATTTTGTGAACTACATGGTCAATGATAGCTTGGGCATAATTGCCAATGCCCACACTGTGTTTGCAGACAAAGATCCCTTAAAAGCAATGAGCAAAGAATGTATAGAGCTTGCAAAGCTATTTTCAATTGCCGTTGACTTTCCAAAAACTGGTGTGCCGGCTGTAATACCTCCACAGTTATACGCCAAGGAATATCCAGATTTCATGGAAAAACTTGACAAACCCACCTATCAGTCATCCAATGTAATTGGAGCTCTTTTTCGTGAGGTGAAGGACATTGCGCCTCATGAAGGCTCTATCACATCCTTCACTCGTCGAGTGGCAAAGCAGTCATACGACCCTGACATGGAAGTTGATGGCTTCGAGGATTACATTGAAGATGCTATCTATTACAAGGGCAATTATGATTACAAGTTGGGAAATCTGATGGAGTATTATGGGATCAAGACAGAGGCTGAAATACTTAGTGGGAGTGTTATGAGAATGTCAAAATCTTTCACTAAGAGGCGGGATGCAGATTCTATAAGGGTGGCTGTGAGATCGTTGAGGAAGGAAGCTAGGGCGTGGTTCAATGAGAAGGGAACTGGTTTAGATTCCGGAGCTGATGATGTTTATGCCAAAGCTTCAGCTTGGTACCATGTCACATATCATCCTGATTATTTTGGTACATACAACGAGGGGCTGAATCGTGACCATTTCATCAGCTTTCCATGGTGCGTTTATGACAAGCTCGTCCTCATCAAAAAGGATAAAGCAAGTATACACATGTCATCTCTAGGACGCCAATTCTGGGATGGGTTGCATTTGAGTTGAGAAAGTTGGGAAGTTTTTTATGTTTGTTTCTTGATGATGGGGTAAGCTCGTAAATTGCTTATGCTGATGGTAAAAAATTGAGTGCATTTTGCTTATTGTATAATATAATAATGGGTTGATCTTCGTTTTCTTGTTTCTGACACTCGAAAGTTGGTTTGAAAGGTCGACGTACTTTTCTGGATAGAACGTTTATTGAGATGCAAGTATGCGATAGCATAAGATATCATATGTAAGGATAAATGCTTGTAATTATTTGAGTTTCAAGTTTCTTGCAATGTATGAATTGCTTTGTAAATTGATATTTTATGAAAAGTCTCTTGCAATTTATGAAATGCTTTGTAAATGGATGTTTTATGAAGTAATTTATAAAATATCCCTTCCTAAAGCATTTCAACGGCAAAATCATACATTTTTTATGGGCCGTCTACCTAAAACAGTCATACAATTCTCATACAACATTAGAAATAAGTATTAAATGTTATTTCAACCTTCTTTTTACTCATCGAATTTATATGGAGGAGTCTTAAAGGATGATATGAAAAATTGCATTATGTCTAAATGTATATCAATCAAATTATGGGAAAACTTTTACACAATAGCAAATTGCAGAAGACATGCAATTTGTCACTACCCTTGCTACTTTATTTAGAGAAATTTTTAGTTGTAACGGGAAATATTGGAGGAAACGAACGGGTAATGAATTTCCCAGTTTCCAAAAAAAATATATATATATATTGAAGGAAACTAAACATATTAAACTCTCAATATTAGCTCGCAGAAAAAATGGTTCCGCATTTGGGTTCCATGATTAAACTCATCCAAATGAATGTTCAGGAAGTGATCTTGATGGAGATATAGACTTTGTCTGTTGGACCAAGAATTGATTCCTCAGAGACAAATCCAACGTATGGATTATACCCCAGCACCAACTATAGAATTAGATCACGATGTCACAATGGAGCTATTACTCTTAATCATGTGGCTATGCTCAATTTTAATTTTTTTTCCCTAAAGAGTTGATTTGAATTTTAGTGACGATTAAAAAATAGAAATTCTATAATGACGGTTAGTTTGAAATTCTTGGATTATCATGTTGTTGTACAGAATTTAGTGGAATAATGATTTGTTATTATAATGATGGTTTCTGTAGACCGACAAAAGGAAAATAAATAAATAAAAGTATCTTGATGATAATTGGGATAAGGCTTTATCAAGTACACACTAGCATTTACGTTTGGTGATGAATTCCAATCTCTCTCCTTTTGCTCCCTTTTATTTTCTTGAATAAGATGATGAAGCAATAATATTCCAGATTCAGTCAGAATCATTTGCGTTTGAGAACAGCAACCAACTGACTTTTCTCGTCGCGTCGTGAGTTTACGAGATCGGAAATGTCTAGAAGTTTATCGGTCACTCGTCCGAACATTTCATCGATGACCTCACTTCCAAAGTGTCTGGCAAACATCCCCTCCATTGCAGCCCTTACATGTTTCACACCAAAGTTGGTATGTCAACTGGACGACCTTTCAGCCATGCTGCTGGGTTTGACGACTCCATTCTCCCTATCTTAAAGCACCCGTCTTTCTCTACTATCTCCTCCATCTCCTCTAACGAGGCTGCATAATATGGCAAGTTGAAGGAATCCGCTTCACTTTCTTCAATTATTCCCTGTGGAAGAAAAAGGAAATGCAACATATTCCAACATGAATTTATGCAATTGTTCTTTTCCGGTCATCTCTGTTTTAACTGTATATAATTATGTTATTCTTTTTAATTATTATGTTTGTAGGTCAACAATTATTTTGTTTTCTAAAACACCTCTTTGAGGAAAAAAAATTAGAGAACGAAAATCTATGGTTGTGCTTCAAATATTAAAAATAATTTTTTTTTTATTAGAGAACACTAAATAAACAATAAACGAACATTTCAGTTAATGAATTTTTTTCTTTACTTAAAGATTTGTAAAAAGTTATATCAACGTATATTCTCCAGTAAAAACACTTATTGGCTCCTCTACACTTTTTAGAGCCCCAGCATGTGAAATTCTACTTTCGTGTTTTTGTCTATTTGTGATATCCTTTAGGTATCGTTTGGTATGCAGACAGGACGGGACGGAACAGAACAGGAAGGGACAAGACGGGACGGAACGGAGAGGGAGCAAAGATGCCTTCGGATGGAAACAAGGAGGAAGAAGAAGGAGACGGAGAGGTTATAATTTTGTGTTCCACGGATGTGGAACGAGTCGTTCCAAGGGGTGAGGCGGAATGAAAATTCACCCAAAACTCGTCCCGTGGAACAGCGCGTTCCACCCGTTTTAGGCGCACCAAACGTGCGACGGAACGCCTCGTCCCACTCCGTTTTGTCCTGTCCCACGTACCAAACGGTACCTTAACGCACACCAAAGTTATTTTAATATTTTCAATGTAAATTATAATAGCTTAACGAAAAGATTTCATTATTATTCACTTTAAAGAAAAATCACATTTTTATGCTAAAAAATCAATTCTGGTACTATTTATTTTACCATTTTTTTTGTTTGTATCGTTAAAACTCAAAGTTTTCAAGACATTTTCATTAGGTTTCCTTATAAATAATGAGTTATCGATTTACCTCTTTTGCCATGTCCATGAGGCTAGACGATATACAATTGTACAACATACCCGCTGGGACTTCAGAATGAGGCATCCCTTTGGCCCTAACAGTCAAAAAGTTCTTCATGCCCTTGGCAAACTGCAACGCATAAGCATCAAGGAGCTTGTGACATGATGTGTATTGAGTATTTCTTACGGCACTTCTTGAGTTCAATTCGCAATGCTAAAGAATTACACGATGGTGAACAAAAAATGCTAAAATGTTTTTGTGAGTCTTCTTGACCCCAAGAGAGTGAAATACGTCTTTAAAAATGGCATTTAAGAAATTTGAGTACAGAAACCCATCATGAAGTTTGATGATTAATTGTAGATAAAATTAGTTCACGCCGTAATTGCACAAAACTTTAAAACTCTAGTGGCATTTGTGCAATTTTACCAATAAAAACTAAAAGGAGGAAGAAGATGCAGAAGAAGCTTATCCTATCCGTTACTGCCACACGCTGCTAGTCTGCTAGCTCCCGCTCTGTGTCATCCATGGCAACCTCCCTGCTCTTTCTTCCTCCAGCTCCACCTCTCAGCTTTCCTTCTTCCTCTTTCAAGGCACTCCTCGAGCTTTCTCTGTCTAATATTTGATATGATTTGCTAAATAGCTGCTAATAGTTTCAATCTTTACAGGGAAATGCGAGAAACTTGGGGCAAAAACTGTGTAGCGTTCCCTCCGTCAAGGTGATCGGAGCTACAGAAAGAAGACCGCTGGTGATTTTGAATAAGGCGGCGGCGTCCACAGTCGGGTCACCGGTCGGCAATGTGCGGTTCAGGCTGGACAATTTGGGCCCGCAACCCGGGTCCAGAAAGAAGGGCAAGAGAAAGGGAAGAGGTATAGCAGCCGGGCAAGGGAACAGCTGCGGGTTCGGTATGCGGGGACAGAAGTCTCGGTCCGGACCCGGCGTCCGCCCTGGATTTGAAGGCGGTCAGATGCCGCTTTACCGTCGACTTCCTAAACTTAAGGGAATTGCTGGAGGTAGTTACATTATATCGTCTTTTATTTCTTGATTGCGAATGCACGCCATGTGTTCGTGAAAATGCTTCAGTAACATTCGTTCGTGCATTGCTCAAAGCTTGTTTTGTTTTCTTGACAAGGTATGAGTGCGGGGCTACCGAAGTATGTCCCTGTTAACTTGAAAGACATAGAAGCCGCAGGGTTTCAAGAAGGCGAAGAAGTGTCATTGCAAACTTTGAAGAACAAGGGTCTGATCAACCCATCCGGAAGAGAACGGAAACTCCCTTTGAAGGTATATACTTTAAATTGTCTGCTCTACACAATGTAAAATGTTCGAATGCTCATATATAATATGCTGCTTTAAACTTTAAAGTATGGATGGATAAATCAAACCTTGAGTCTTACACCTAGCGTTAGTATTTAGTCATCTTTTCCTTTGTTAAGTTAGTAATGTCGCCTGTTTCTCATGCCTAAACCCTGTAAATCTGGCCTCTATACCTCTGTTGGGCCGCTGCGCCATGCTAAATGCGACAACGAGCCTTGAGAAATGCAAAACAGTGATAATCTCTAACTGAAAATTCCTCCTTCAGATTGTTGTTTCTTTTGTTTTTAATGATAGTGTAACTGGCAGAGAATCATAGTATAGAACTTTCAGCCTGGATGATTTTCTAATTACTAGATTTCGTGTTTTGGTTAAAGCATCCCAACTGCGATGCATTCTGGCCAAAACTTGGCAAATCCACATGTGTGATCCAGCACTTATGCAATTGATAGTATATTAGGTTTTCTTTGTAATTTTGTAAAAATGCAGTATAAGTAGGCTTATCTACCTTATTCAGCAGCTGTAATGCGTCCTTTACGATTAAAGTATCTGGATGATACATTGAGATTTTAATGGAAAAACTATAGAATAATAGAAATGTGGTACAAGCATTAGGGCCACTGCAAGCTTCATGTGGCCCGATAATTCCTAAGCTTCACAGGAACGTTACAAAACTTAGGTATTTATCACTGTGCACTGCTCGTTAAGCATCTTTACATGGTAAAAGAATAAAGTTGCCTGCTCTCTATTTTTCTAGATTCTTGGTGATGGAGAGCTAAGTGTGAAGCTGGATATAAAGGCACGTGCCTTCTCAGGAGCAGCAAAGGAGAAACTAGAGGCTGCTGGCTGCAACCTCACTGTATTGCCGGGTAGGAAGAAGTGGGTAAAGCCATCGGTTGCCAAGAACCTTGCACGCGCTGATGAATACTTTGCCAAGAAACGAGCTGCTGCTGCTGCTGCTGCTGTAACTGATTCTGTGTCTGCGTAGACGACTTCATAATCAGCCTGTACGAGACTGTAGGTGAAGTCGTAGACGGTAACAATTTTTTTAGGCATGTTAATCTTCTTTCCTGTTATTATCATTTTAACTGGCAATTGTTTCATATAACGTGAGAAGTAATATTTATCAACCCTTGAATTGGCCGTGACGTAGTGGTCTATAGGTCTTCATTTTTTCCTCAAAAAGGCAGGCTTTTAGGCTGTTACCCAGTGATTAAGTAACCACTCTGTCGCAGCCGTATCTGGAAATGGAAGATAAGAAAGAGACCGCCAAACCCTAAACCCTAAACTATAAAAGTCAAGTTTGGTGAACCTCGTATCAAAAATCGGACAATTCTCTACATATATTTTTTTCGCTGGCGAGTTTGTTTGAAGTAATTTCATAAAAACACGTTGAAATTTTCGTTACAAAACAAGTGTTATTTTTTAGAGATCCAGCGAGCTTTTTTCAAATAAGTACTTTCTCATGAAGCAATTTTAATTTTTTTTTCAGATGGCACGAGGACAATAAAGTGGTGGAGATGGAAATCCATCACGATCAAAATCCAAGGAAATTGATAGCGGGTCCAAATGCTATTACATAATATGATTAGGTAGTTGTCAAATTGCTCCACCTCCCAGACTCTCACAATTCTAACTTTCTCAGAAAGTAACGTTAAAGGCAATGCCCCTAACTACTAAATTATCGATCTGTGTTCATGTTTCGCGTTAGAAACGTGCCCAAACGCGTCATTTCAGTCACAAAAACTGCACATGGCTGCAAATATATTTGAGTTTTGGTTTAATTTGGGTAAAAGTTGGTGATGACCTAACCCTACATATCATGCAACTACTTATGTGGACTGGTAAAGTAGAAAGGTAAAAGCCCAATCAAAAGCTATAACTGCCTCCAACCTAAAATAAAAGAAAGTCACATGTAAGCCTGACAATTTTTTACACAATCGGTTAATGAATCAAGTCGTTACTGAATCATCTATTAAGAATTCAATAAGATATCATTTGTCATGTCAAGACATTAGACGTGGCAATTTTTTGCATGACTCGTTCACCCGACACGAAACGATACGACCCATAACGAATCAAGTCACCTGTTAAAAACACATTAAGATAACAAGTTTGACACGACACTACCTGTTAAAATAATTAGTATGGCACGAAAACGTCACAAACACGATAAACACGACTCGTTTGCCAGATCTAGCCAGGAGTCGAACAAATTTTTGGATGCATATGACAAAAAATGACATAGTTGTTGGATTATCGGCACAAAACACTCCATCTTCTTGTATTTTAGTCTCTTTCATCTTTTAATCGGACCTCTTTTACCTGGTGCTCTACACAGACATACGAACACAAGAATCTCTTCATTTGTAGCCTAGAAACATAAGCTTCACTTCTCTTCACATCCACCATTACTTGGTTTGTCCTACTAAATACTTTTCATGTCCATTCATTATGGGCACGTACAATTAAATTTAGTTGCGCAATTGTCGACATGGTGTTCGTGTCTTGTAGCATCGAAAGGAAACACATCACATGCTTACCACGAATCATAGCTACAAGCATAGGACGACACCTCCTACTTGCTAGGTTTTGGTTCCACCAGCAAGTCCAAACATGCAAAAACCAATTTCCAAACGCACATCGTGGATCATGATCCGTGACAACATCAGAATAATATGCCACAATTCAAGCTGCAACAGTCTCCTTGGTATTTCGTCAACGCGCTCAAAATATTGTTATGTTTGTTTGAGTGGCATCTGTCTCGCTTTAGGCCGTTTTATTTTGTTTCGACACGCCGGTGAAGATACCAACTGTGTAGGGGATATTTATGGCGGGAATGATGCTGGATATGCGGCTATTTTGCCGCCCATTTGTAATGTCAAAGAGAAAAGGTGGCCAAATCGTGGCCGTCACCACTTTGTCTTAAACAAGACTTTTTTGGTCCAAAGTCTTAAAACAAGATTGGGAATGAGAAACGTCACCTTATCATGTTCGTTAGAAAAAATGACTCGTGTTTTTATTGGTAAGCACTTCAAAATTCTCGTTATGTATTTTGCGTATTTTGTTTTCTAAATATTAAAAGGTAGGAAACAAAAGAATGTAAAATCGTATCAGTTTATGTTTTTCGTATTTATAGTCTGTATGATTCTTAATTCATGACGTGATGGATGTAGGTATGTTTGTAGCAATGTAAAAGTCACACACTTTAAGTATTAAATCCCAATCGTGCGATTTGTTGCCATTTCTACATACGAAACATAAATTAAAGAAAAGTCGAAGCCATATAACTAATTTTAGTCTATGAGATGCAGGTGTGACTTTCAAGTCAAACAAAAAGTGAATCTCCTACTTACCGTATCACCAATTTAACTATGCATTAAGTACTCAAACAACTAAAAAAAAAATGTTTAAAATTGAATTTTCGTGAACCATACTTGTATTCTATCAAAGGAATTAATTTGGCTCTTCAATAAACGAGGAGAAGTTCCTCCTCGAGAAACTTTATTATTATTTCACAAAATTTTGTATTTATGATCAGAATTATTAATATTATAAATTAATTTATGTAAAATAATAATAAAATATAAGATAATTTAATCATAAAATCGTATAAAAATAAATAATTAAATACATTAAACGTACTTGGACCTATTTATTAGTTACGATTGATTCTGTAACCGATACTTCGAGGAGAAATTTCTCTTTTAGCTTTCCACTTTGTCGAGGGGCGAAAGAGAATATAATTTTGCGATTGAAGCATCAAAATATACAAAAATAAACTTAGATGCTGGTGCACGTGACACGTGGGGGGTTGCAGGTACACTAAAGTTATAAAAAAACCGGCAACGGTTAGGTCTTCCAATGGGCTTGGGTGGCGAAATCGATGTGAGTTCTCGCGGGAGGCACCGCCTGCGTGAAACAAATAAAATATTATTCCACCATTCCCTAACAACTTGACAACCCAAAGAAACATATTTTAATTTTTATTAAAATATTAAATTAACAAAATATCAGTATTTAATCAGAGAGGAAAGATAAGGGAGAGCCGCCGTCGTGCTTCTCTCTCTCCTCCTCTTTCTTTCTCTCTCTAGCTTTGTCATCTGTTGCCCAATACCTAAACCTAATTTCCATCCCCTCTCCGATTTAATTCGAATTTAATATTATTATTTTTTTCTCTATAAATCTGTTGGACGCTCCCTTCTATTAACCTTGTTTCCTTCCCCGTCCGTCTTCTACCTCTCGCCTAATTTTTGCTTCCTTCTCCCTCTCTGTTGTGATGTCTTTGTAGCAATTAGGGTTTCCTTACACAGGCAAGCCAAGCAGCTCAACTCTTCACCCAACTTCAGGTATTTACATCTATTTTTTGCTGATTTTTATTGTTTTGTTTCAATTTTGTTCGTCGATCTGGTGCTTCTGATTGTAGAGAAATGATTTGGTATCAGTTTATGAATTTTGATCTCTGTCTGCTCAATTGACTGGAAATTTTCAGATTAGATCAGATCTGTTGAGTTCGCATCTAATTAAGCTTGTTTTAGATCGATTAATTTTGATTAACGATTTGTTTGATTAGGTTGTACGACGTCGTTTGCAAGCAAGGAAGAAATGAATCACTGTGCGATTCAGCAAGGAAACGCCCTCTCAGCTTGCGACGACATGAGGACTTGTTCCAGAGACTCGGTAGTTTGTCCCAAACCTCGCCGTTTTGGCCTCCTTAACGTTAACCAGAACGATCCCGTCAGATCTCTCCGATGGCATCTCGGGTAATTTCCCAATTTTTCATTTTTTATTATATATTTGTCTATTTTTTATTTCCCCCAAAAGATACTATTCGTCTAGGGTTTCAGATTATGCAATTCTTTTTATTGTTTTAAATATCGGTTTTAATTCTTTGTTTGAATGAATTTCAGCCACCAAGCGGAGCTCTATGATTCGAAAGCAGGGTCTGAAATTTTGGACAACATTCTCTCAAAGGTATGTAAAATATTTCCGGATCTGCAGTTTTTATTACAAAACAATTAAGAATTAAGCTCATAATTTAGAAATGATTAGCATCTGGTTCATAATTATTTTGTTCATGTTGGATTTTCTGCAGGGATCTTTTGGTGTTGAACAATTATCGTGTACAGAAATAGCCTCGCCGCACCCATTTTTCAGCGGGTCACCGCCGAGCAGAGTAGCTAACCCATTAATTCAGGATGCTAGATTTGGGGATGAGAAACTCACCCCATTGTCACCACTGTCGCCAACCGCTCCCCCAATGGGCCTTTCATCGTCTCCTTCATCATCTGCTAGGAAAGGAGGCTATGCTCGGGCCAGTTTCGGGAGCAAACCAGCAGTGAGGATCGAGGGGTTTGATTGCCTGGACAGGGATCGACGTAATTGCAGTATCCCTACCCTGGCATGAGATCCCAATTCAATCGATGAAGGTACATAGGAACAGACTGAGCTTAAAGTTTGATATAGCCAACCACATTACTTTGATAGCACTGTGAGGAAATTTTGAAATTTTCAGCACGAGAAGAGAACGACGACGATCCTTCTACCTTGTGTATATATGTACGAGGGATTTGTGTAAATGAAATGTGTCAGTGTCGTGTAAGTAAATGAGATGTTAACCAAATAATAAACGGGTTCATCGATCGTGTCTAGGAGTGTTTACGACCCTCTTGTATTGTAAAAAGTAAAAGAGTACTGTGGGAAAATTTTCGTTGTGTTTCCATTTAGGTGTTTCGGAGTTTCATAGAGCGGCTTGCGAAGCGAATCTGTATAAATTGAAGCCGCAGTTGAGTCGATCTAAACAGTCGTTTAGTGTGTAAATAAAGCATTTGTGTTTTAGTCCGTTTCTGTTGTGTATGACATACATTTAATTGCTTTGCATTTCCCTTTCTTGATCCGGTTATGGTTTTGTTTTCTGTAACCCGCGTCGCTTGAGCATGTAAAAAAATTAGGATTTAAGCTCCTGTGCTAAAGTTTGTTAGGATTTATTAGCACTTGAGCTAGCCCCACATATTAACAATTAAAGGAGATGTCCGTTTTAACCTAATGTGTACGAAGAGTTTTGTTTTAGCCTAATATGTGCGGTTCATGTGCTAATAATTAACAGAAAATTAAAGGAATTTTCAATTTTGGGCATAAATACTAACAAATTTTACCACAGGAGCTTGAATCCTAGTTTTTTCATCACAGGAGTTATCTTCAAACTACCCTATCACCACGGAGACTGTTAATCCAATTAAGCCTTTGTTTTATGGTAATGTAATCTTTTCGTTAATTCACCTTAGATTTATCTAATTACTATTAAAACAAAATTAAGTTTTTAAAGAGACTAATGGTATGTTCTACTCTGGAATAGATAAGCTTCAGGCTAATAGTGTTATAAAACTGGGATTTGGATTCCATCCATATTCAAATTGTGGGGATATTAAAGATCCTCACATCTTAATCATTTATCGTGCATCGTGCAGTCATAAATCATTTGATTTTTTTATTTAAAATTAAACACAAATATTACCTGACGAAAATTGACCGTACAATGTACGATAAACGGTTAGGATGTAAGGATCTCTAAAATATCCACAAAGTGGATCCGAAGAGGATCCTCTTCCATACTGTTGATCTTTGTTCTATGTACATCTAGCAACCACTGACAAACACGGTGAAGGACTAATGAAGGAACGAATTTGGATCTTCTTTGCGAGGATCCCGAAGATCCGTGAATCGTGTCTATTTCTTGTACATCGTGCTGTTAGTTTTCGTTAGATACTGTTTGTGTTCAATTTTAAATAATAAAATTTAAAATAATTTCTGACCGCACGATGTACGATAACGGACACAATACATGGATCCCCATAATCCTCACAAAGATGATCCTTATTATGAAGGCACATGGCACTTCTTTTAAACAATGAAAATGTTATTCCTAACAGTATATATTTAAAGGAAATCTTTAAGAAAGATTTTCATTTCTTTATAAAAATGAGGATTAGTTCGGGTTCATACCATAAATTTAACGATCCGAACCGTCTAATTTTCAAGTTGCCCTTCATAGATTATCTTTACAAAATATTAGTCAAATCGAAAATATTTGAGGTATTTAATTGAGTTCAAAGAAATTGACGAACACTTTGTTCTCTAAAAAACATTAAAATTTTATCGTGATAATTAAATAGGCAAATGGTTTCATATTGAATTGAATGTTTGTAAGGATGGTCTGTGAATCAAAACTTACAAAAGAGACGATTCAAATCGTTGAAGTTCGATGTAAATTGAGTTCCACAACTAATCCCCATTTTTAATTAAAAAAAAAATGGAAATCCTTTATCTTGAAGGGCATGTATATTTATATGGCCATTCATTCATGTGTTTTGGCTAGTCTACTGGATAATCCAATACTTTTCTGGTAAATATTTTGTTATAATGTACATTTTGGGATTTTTCTCTAAAAAAATACTTGCATCCACCTATACTTTAAAAAAACACATTGTCTATCATTTGCGACTAATGTATTTTTTACAAAAGTTTCATAATCGAATGTGTAGATTTTCTTAATTCTCATTTAATCACTATTTTTAGAAAATATCAATCTAATTCAAGACAGTTAGTAATACGTCTGCATCATACAAATATACGGTCTTAGTATTAAATGACATATTGATGATCAATTGTCCACTTGTTTTGCAGATTTTTTTATAAAAAAATTAACAATTAAGAAAATGAATAATTTTGCTAACGAATTTGTACAATTAAAGTACATTAATCGAAAATAGTAGATTAGATGATGTCCCTCATGGGGTATCCAAGCAAGTATTGTCTTTTGTAACTACTTGTATAATTTTTGTAGTTTTAAGTAATTCTATAATTTTTATGTTCAAAAGAAAAAATACTTCTATGATTTTCTTTCGGGTTATGCTAGGGAAATTAACACTCAAGTAATAATCTAATATCAATATCCATATAATTTGATTTACAAAATTTGGTTTAAAAATTTAGTCTATCCAACATTACTCTTTTTCTAATCCAAACTTTTGGTACACTCCAGACTTTTAAGCCTTCTCGAGTCAAGGACTTATGCTATCTCCAACCGAATGAAGGCCAAATGGCTCCCTTTAGCTCTATAGTCCTGCAGGAAATTATATTTTAATGAACAGTGCTAGGCCATATTTTATACAATCTCCAACCGAGTGGGCCAAAAAGTCATAGACCAAACGTAACCTTTTGACAAAAAACCATCTCCAACCGAATGGGCCAAAGGGTCATAGGCCAAACATAATTTATTATTTTAATTAAATTAATATGGTTAATTAAATAAAACTACCATATTAAAATAAGGTTTTCAGACATATTTTGAGTGTCACTTGTTGCCAAATGAATAAGTCTCTGAATTTCTTATCTTTATATAATCTCAATAATTTTTTGGATAAGATTTCGAGTGACACGTGTCGTCAACGTGAGTAACTCTCCAGATTTCTTATCTTTATGTAATCTCAATAATTTTTCAGGTAGAATTTTGAGTGACAAGTGTCGCTAAAGTGAGTAACTCTCCATATTTCTTATCTTTATCTAATCTTAATAATTTTTTTGATAAGATTTCGAGTGTCACGTGTCAAAATGTAATTGGTTGTGCAAATTTTAGATATGATTTTTATCTACGTGACATTTCTTATCTTCAGTTTTCAATGTTGTAGGAACGATGTAGGTATTTATAGGAAAATTTTTTATTTTTTTATTTTATAAATTTGTCTAAAAAAAATTTTCAAATTCCAACGGTAACCTGACGTTAGCTAGCCATTGCTAGCTGGCGTCATGATGATGCCAGGTAGCCATTGACATTCAAATGGGCTGAGCTGGAAGGCTGACGGAATGTTAAGCTTGACATTCTGGAGCTGGATGGTTGGCAAAATGTCAAACTTGACATTATGGCGCTAGAGGGTTGGCTGGTTGGAAATGGCCAGCCCACTGGCCTGATTAAGGGTTTTGGGCCCGGTGGGACCCATAAGCCTATTGGTCTAGCCCTCGGTTGGAAATGGTTTTCGTGTCGTTCCGAGCTATTATTAAGCCTATGACCCTTTGGCGGGGTCGGTTGAAAATGACCTTACATGTCAAGAGATACACAATCATTGTACAGTAAATTTGACTCTGTAAATCTCAATAACATTGAACCTGAACGAAATTTTAAGCCGTAGAAATAATATTAGGGGTGTGATATCCACACATCCCATTTTACTTCTCACACCTTTTTAATTTTCAACCGTCGAATCAGATGAATTGAATAAGATTAACGAACATAAATTATCAAGGAGTATATGAGAAGTAAAATAAGATATGTAAATATCACGACCTATAATATTATTAACACAAAATGCCACATCTATTGTATCCACACCAGATAAATTACCTACTCTCAGACCATCTCCAACCCTTGGGCTAAAAGCCAAATTTTTTAGCCTGGAAAATTTAGCTTTTAGCCCAGAAACATCTTTTCTGCTCCAACCCTTCTACCCTAAAATTTTAGCCCGGAATTATTAAAGAATGAAATTAGCCTAAATTTTTTTCTTAAATCAATTTTTTTTTAAATAAATATGTAGATTATTGTAAATTAATTTTATGAACATTTTAATCTAAAAAAATTTAAATTCCGATAAACATTTCGCATTTAGCCCGGGGGGGAAAGCTGGGGGGTGTATTTGGCCCAGAAATAGCATTTGACATTTAGCCTAAAATTTTAGCATGGGTTGGAGAGTGTTTGGGAGATAATTTGGAGGGTAATTTGACTTTTAGCCCAGGATTGGAGATGGTCTCTCAGCTCTCAAGTTCCCACACATATCACGTTCCTCACTTTACTTCTCTCTCTCTCCCCCCGTTGCCCTCGCGGCTCGCCCATTCCCAAAATCTCTCTCTCCTCAATTTTTTATTAATTAATCACACGATTCTTTGTTCGCTCTCTTTTTCTGTTGAGCCATTGGCCCTATAAATTCGATGGAGACTCTGCGTTGTCAACCTTCCTTCCTTTCCCATTTCCTTCCTCTCCAACCAAACCCCTTCCCTTTCCCCCCTAATTTTCCATTCCATTTTTCCCACCTGCAACCAAGCAGCTGCTAACTTCTTCACTCAAACTCTAAAGGTAAACTCACATGTCTTTTTTTTTTTTTTTTTAATTATGATTTTTCTTGTTTCCATCAAAATCTTCGGTAATTCCAATCTTTGTCTTCGGATCTGGCGTTTTTGAAAACAATCCGACTTCTCCAGATCTCCTTCCTCAATATTTACGCTCAAGTTAATATCCATTTTCTGTTACAATTTATCCAGATCAGATCTGTTAACCTGTCATTTACTATGCTCCATTTTTTGGATTTATTGCAGAGAGAGAGATATATATATATATACATATGTATGTATGTATTATAGTTCCTTCCCTCGAGTTTTTAATTTCGTTTAATTGATTTGCTGGACCAGGTTTTACGTCGTCGTTTTAAACCGAGCGGAAAATGAATCACTGTGGGATACAGCAAGGCAATGCGCTCTCAGCTTGCGAGGACATGAGGTCTTGCTCCAGGGACTCCGTCGTCTGCCCCAAACCTCGCCGCCTCGGCCTCCTCAACGATCCCGTCAGATCTTTCCGATGGCATTTCGGGTAATTCGAATTTTTGAATTTCTTTCTGTTTTGGAATATTTTTATTTGTGCTATCCTTAGCGTTTCAGAATTAAAATTGTGAAATTTCGTTAGTTTGGTTTTGATTTTTAATTATTTGAATTTCAGCCACCAGGCGGAGTTCTGTGATTCAAAAGCCGGGTCTGATATTTTAGACAATATTCTCACTAAGGTACTTCTCGATCTGCAATTAACTGAATGCTGATTAGGCAATTATGGTAATTAAGTCAGTAATTCAATGTGTGTGATGTTTAATTTATTTCTTGATGTTTGATTTGTGTAGGGATCCTTTGGTGTTGAACAATTTTCGTGTACAGAAATGGCCTCGCAGCACCCATTTTATTGCGGATCGCCACCGAGCAGAGTAGCTAACCCATTAATTCAGGACGCTCGATTTGGGGATGAGGAGCTCATCTCGTCCTCATCTCTGTCGCCAATACCTGCCCCGTCAGGTCAATCATCGTCTCCTTCCTCGTCCACGAGGAAAGGAGGCTGTGCTAGGACCAATTTTGGGAGCAAACCGGCAGTGAGGGTCGAGGGGTTTGATTGCCTGGACAGGGATCGAAGGAACTGCAGCATCCCTACCCTGGCATAAAGAGCCCGATTTTTTATCAACGAAGGTACATAGGAGAACATGAAGCTAAAGTTTTCTACACTTGATAGCATTGAGAGGAAATTTTGAAATTCTCGGAGAGTGAAGGAAGTCGATCCTTGTGGCTAGTGTAATTATGTTCAAGGGATTTGTGTAAATAAAATGCGTCGTGTAAGTAAGTTTGATTGTTAACCAAATAATGAGCGCGTTCGTTCTTCTTGTTTAGGAGAAAGCTCTGAGGGGGTGCGGCATTTAGTAGAGAACAGATTGATTGTGTTTTCTACCGCACCACCCTTTCTCTGTGTTTCTATTTAGGTGTTTCGGAGTTCGGCTTATGAAGCAAATCTGTACAAATTGAAGCTGTTGTTGAGTCGATCTGAACAGTCATTTACAGTGTATATATACCATTTGTGTTTTCGTTTTCTTCTGCTGTCCGCTGCTTGCTTCGTTTTTTTACTTTCCGATTGAGTTTATGTGATTCTCTCCGAGCTTTGCCAAATCCTTGTGCTTTTTATCCCTGATCATAATTCAACAGCTATGTGATGGTTTTTTGTGTTCATTCGTACAACTCCGTTTGAATCATCCGATGATCAGATCTGTTTGAATCATCGGAAATCGATCATCGATGCTATTTTTAAAGAAAGAAGAAAAACAGCTTCGAAGCATCGTTCAGCTTATTATCCACACAACTTTATTCGAAGGGATGAGCATCTATATCTTGATGCGAACCTCTTTGTGTGGTTGAAGCTTGCAGAGTGGACATGTTTTGCGTAGTTGAAGCCAGTTGGGGTCCTTGATTGAAGAGATTCTCTCGTTACAATTAAGACGTAGTCTTGGTATATTCCTTTCCTTCGTCCAATAGATGATTATCATATATTCAAATGAATTCTCCTTTCTTGTTGCATAAGAAACTTTGAGTTTAAAATCGTTTAGTGGTGAGATAATGATATTCATTTTATTAATTTAACCCTGTTTAAATCCTCCATTAAGACATTGATCATGATAATTTGACACAAAAATTGAACTAGTCTCATCAAAACAAAATCAACAAAAAGAACTTATTAAACGAGTAGAAAGACTTGGCGCCTGCTTGAATTCGTTACAAGAAGGGGACCCACTTCTAGAGACAGGATTTTATTCCAAATATTATATTAAAAATTAAAAATTAAAATACTCCCATCTGTAAGTCAAAAGGGTAGGTTAGATGGAATCTGGATTCTCTTCGTGAATCGTATCCGTTAATCGTGTAGTCATAAATTATTTTAAATTATTTTATTTAAAATTAAATACAAATATTATTTAATAAAAACTAACCGCATGATGTACGATGAACGAACAAAATTTACGGATTCGCATGATCCTCATCAAAAGAATCCAGAGAAGATAATGTTGGGTTTAGTTGCATGGACCTAACACCGGGAGCGGGGTCCCAATGAGTTCCGTGATATCAAGTTAGGGTAAACTGTCGGTTTACCCCCTGAACTTTCACCTCACTTTCGATTTCCCCCCTGAACTTTTCTATTGGAAAATTAAGGACTCCAACTAATTTTTTTAGCCAATTTGCCCCCTACCGTTAGTTTTTCATATATTCCATCCATATTTCCGTTAAGTGAGACCATGTGCATAACATGTGAGGATAGTCAAGTTATTTCAATTTAAAAATGATTAAAAACTGAAAATAAATAATAATAATAATTTTCCCTCTATTTTTTCCCGCTAATTCCTATCCTCAATTTTAATTTTCCCTCTCATTCCTATGCATGAGAAATAACATATGGTGTTATTGTCTTCATAAGTAGCTAAGTTAATCTTTTTTTTGAAGCATGTACTACCATTTTTATTTTATCTAACAAATTAATAATTTGACAAATGCTCATGGTGTTATTGTCTCCAAAGCAGTGCATTAATATAAGAAACATGTCCATAAAAAAGACTAGGGTTTCTTATATTAATGCACTGCTTTGGAGACAATAGCATCATTAGCATTGTCAAATTATTAATTTGTTAGAGAAAATAAAAATGGTAGACAATAACACCATATGTCATTTCTCATGCATAGGAATGAGAGGGAAAAATAAAATCGAGGATAGGAATTAGCGGGAAAAAATAGAGGGAAAATTTTGCTCTTTTTATTATTTTCAGTTTTTTAATCATTTTTAAAAGTGAAATAACTTAACTACCCTCACATGTTGTGCACATGGTCTCACTTAACGGAAATATGGATGGAATATATGAAAAACTAACGGTAGGGGGCAAATTGGCTAAAAAAATTAGTTTGAGTCCTTAATTTTCCAATGGAAAAGTTCATGGGGGAAATCGAAAGTGAGGTGAAAGTTCAGGGGGGTAAACTGACAGTTTACTCTATCAAGTTATTATTAAGCAGATTATCGATTATACTATTTATTCTTAAATCCATTACCATGTTAAATTATCAAATAGACAAGTCAAAAGCAACTTATGACAAAATCGATATTGTTTTCAATTTATTACTTACCACTTGCACAAATTGGAAACGATATCAATTTTGTTGTAAGTTACCTTTGACCTGTCTCATTTAGCACTTAACATATATTTTAACACTTAACTCTTGATGCAAGTGTCTAGGTAAAAAGACCTGACTGGCTGGTTCATAGTTATTCATCTTTAATCTTTAATCTTTAATATTAAAAAGTCATAAGGAGAGTTTGGTGTCTCAAGGCTTCACCAAAAAGTTTTGGACAAAAAAACCCCCCAAACAAAAAAAAAATCAAAACTGACTGAAAATAATAGAAACAAATTCGCAAGGGTAATTTTGTCATAAAAAATATAAAAAACTGAAATTATACAACAACAACAACAACAACAACAAAGCCTTTTCCCACTAAGTAGGGTCGGCTATATGAATCCTAGAACGCCATTGCGCTCGGTTTTGTGTCATGTCCTCCGTTAGATCCAAGTACTCTAAGTCTTTTCTTAGAGTCTCTTCCAAAGTTGTCCTAGGTCTTCCTCTACCCCTTCGGCCCTGAACCTCTGTCCCGTAGTCACATCTTCGAACCGGAGCATCAGTCGGCCTTCTTTGCACATGTTCAAAATCACCGGAGCCGATTTTCTCTCATATTTCCTACAATTTCGGCTACTCCTACTTTACCTCGGATATCCTCATTCCCAATCTTATCCTTTCTCGTGTGCCCACACATCCCACGAAGCATCCTCATCTCCGCTACACCCATTTTGTGTACGTGTTGATGCTTCACCACCCAACATTCTGTGCCATACAACATCGCTAGCCTTATTGCCGTCCTATAAAATTTTCCCTTGAGCTTCAGTGGCCTACGACGGTCACACAACACGCCGGATGCACTCTTTCCATCCAGCTCGTATTCTATGGTTGAGATCTCCATCTAATTCTCCGTTCTCTTGCAAGATAGATCCTAGGTAGCGAAAACGATCGCTTTTTGTGATCTTCGCTAGATTGCTCCGGTCATTAGTGTGGATAAGTATATAAATGGATAGAGATAGGAAAGCAAACACAAGATGTACGTGGTTCACCCAGATTGGCTACGTCCACGGAATAGAAGAGTTCTCATTAATTGTGAAGGGTTTACACAAGTACATAGGTTCAAGCTCTCATTTAGTGAGTACAAGTGAATGATTTAGTACAAATGACATTAGGAAATATTGTGGGAGAATGATCTCGTAATCACGAAACTTCTAAGTATCGGAGTGTGGTGTCGTCTTGACTTGCCTTATCTGTCTCATAGGTAGATGTGGCATCTTCTCTGGAAGTACTCTTCCTCCATCCAGGGGTGGTATCTTTAACTGGTGGAGATGCACAAGGTAATGTATCAATTTCACTTGAAGCTTACTTGTAGTTTCAGGCTTGGTCAAGCGCGATACAAACCATGTAGTAGGAGTCCCCCAAGTCGCCGAGCTAGGGGGTCTGCTGAAAGAGGTGACAGACAAGGTAAGCAATCAGAGCTCCGATTGATTATTCACCTTCTCCCCATCTTGCAGCAGCATGAAGGATAAAGAGAAGAAAAATGAGAAGAGATGATATGAGATACTTTTGCTTTTGAAGAAGTAACTTTCCACAGGCTTATTCTTGAACTGAGCTGGAGGGTTTTCTGGTTTCCTCTAGAGTATAAGGCCGACTGAAGAATTTGAGGGTCAAAACAAGTCCATCAAATCTAGAGTACGTTCCACCCTGCTGATATGGGATACTTTTGCTTTTGACAGAGTAATGAATGTATCGGCACGTGTGCTGTTACGCTTGTCTCCACATGCTTCCTTGTATCCTTCGCACTTGCCCTATCTGTTCCTCAAGCAGATGCGGAATCTTCCCTGGAAACATAAGATGTTGAAGATGAGTACTCGAGAGCAATGCCAGGTAAGTAATCAGGTAAGGGGTTCCAGGCAGTCAGTTCCTGGCTGGAAGCTTGATTCCAAGTGCTGACTGATTGCTCTCTTTCTCCTTGTCTTGCAGGTAAAAACAAGGCCAAAAGAA
Organism: Malus sylvestris; assembly: GCF_916048215.2. NCBI lineage: Eukaryota > Viridiplantae > Streptophyta > Magnoliopsida > Rosales > Rosaceae > Malus > Malus sylvestris. The sequence goes on from NC_062272.1 coordinate 2,521,477, forward strand.
AAGACAGGGAAAAAGCATGATATGGGATACTCTTGCTTTTAACCCTGATGATATGAGATATTCTTGCTCTAGTATAGCTTGTTTGCAGAGGTATTATCGGGGGGAAAGAAAGCTGAATATTTCGAAAGGCTTCGTTGGGAGTGCCCTCTCAGATATGATGAAGGGTTGAGCATTTTTGCGGGTCTGCCTGTCCGTTGGGGATGGAAGTCGACATATATAGGAGTCTCCCTAACAACAAGTAGTAATGCTATTCCTTTACCCTGCTTGGTCATAGCACGGTAGTGGGAGCTGCCAGTTTCACATGTTTTAACTTTGTCAGAGCACTTTGAAAAAGTGGTCTGTGGTATCTGGCTCTCGAGATTCGGAGAACGATGCCTCTTCGATTTTTGAGAAAGCAATCATGCTGGGGGTATGACTCTCGAGATTCGGAGAGCAGTGTCTCTTCGATTTTTGAGGAAGTAATCATGTTGGGAGTCTGGCTCTCGAGATTCGGAGGGCGGTGCCTCTTCGATTTTGGAGCAAGCAATCTTGTTGGGAGTGTTGTCTCGAATGTGAGTAAAGGTTGGGCATGTTTGCTAGTCTACCTTGCCACGAAGCACAAAGGTTGACACACAGGGACTTTCCAATTATCCAGCAATGGTACTGTTCCTTTACCCTCTCTTCGATTTTGAGAAAGTAGTCATGTTGGGAGTCTGGCTCTCGAGATTCGGAGGACGGTGCCTCTTCGATTTTGGAGCAAGCAATCTTATTGGGAGTGTTTTCTCGAATGTGAGTAAAGGTTGGGCATGTTTGCTAGTCTACCTTGCCACGAAGCACAGAGGTTGACACACAGGGACTTTCCAATTATCCAGCAGTGGTACTGTTCCTTTACAGTTGTGGGTAATAATATGGTAGCTAGACCTTCAAAATTTATGTGTCTAAACTTTTGTTAGTGCTGTTTCTTTGCTATTCTTTTACCTTTCTTGGTCAGAGCGATGTAGTGGGAGCTGCAAGCTTCACGTGCTCAACTTTGGCAGAGAACTTTGGCAAAGTTATTTGTGGTACCCATGAGCTATTGTTGCGTGTGGGAAGTGGGTGATTGAACAGTAAGATTCATGTGCTTTCTACTTCACCAGAAGTCTTCGACAGAATGCCCATAATTTCTGCAAAGCTGAGTGTGCGTGTGACAGGTGCTGACAAGGCTAGAAAAGTAGGTGCCTCTTCGATTTCTGAGATCGGCCCTCGTGGTCTCTGAGCAGCCCAGCTTTTGAGAAAGCGAGTGCCTCTTCGATTGATTCGGAGAACGATGCCTCATCGATTTTTGAGAAAGCAATCATGCTGGGGGTCTGGCTCTCGAGATTCGGGAAGCAGTGTCTCTTCGATTTTTGAGAAAGTAATCATGTTGGGAGTCTGGCTCTCGAGATTCGGAGGGCGGTGCCTCTTCGATTTTGGAGCAAGCAATCTTGTTGGGAGTGTTTTCTCGAATGTGAGTAAAGGTTGGGCATGTTTGCTAGTCTACCTTGCCACGAAGCACAGAGGTTGACACACAGAGACTTTCCAATTATCCAGCAATGGTACTGTTCCTTTACCCTCTCTTCGATTTTTAAGAAAGTAGTCATGTTGGGAGTCTGGCTCTCGAGATTCGGAGGACGGTGCCTCTTCGATTTTGGAGCAAGCAATCTTATTGGGAGTGTTTTCTCGAATGTGAGTAAAGGTTGGGCATGTTTGCTAGTCTACCTTGCCACGAAGCACAGAGGTTGACACACAGGGACTTTCCAATTATCCAGCAGTGGTACTGTTCCTTTACCCTTGTGGGTAATAATATGGTAGCTAGACCTTCAAAATTTATGGGTCTAAACTTTGTTAGTGCTGTTTCTTTGCTATTCTTTTACCCTTCTTGGTCAGAGCGATGTAGTGGGAGCTGCAAGCTTCACGTGCTCAACTTTGGCAGATAACTTTGGCAAAGTTATTTGTGGTACCCATGAGCTATTGTTGCGTGTGGGAAGTGGGTGATTGAACAGTAAGATTCATGTGTTTTCTACTTCCCCAGAAGTCTTTGACAGAATGCCCATAATTTCCGCAAAACTGAGTGTGCGTGTGACAGGTGCTGACAAAGCTGGAAAAGGCTGGAAAAGTAGGTGCCTCTTCGATTTCTGAGATCGGCCCTCGTGGTCTCTGGGGAGCCCAGCTTTTGAGAAAGCGAGCGCCTCTTCGATTTTTGAGATCGGCCTTCGTGGTCTTTGAGCAGCCCAACTTTTGAGAAAGCAAACGCCTCTTCAATTTCTGAGATCAACCCTCGTGATCTCTAAGCAGCCCAGCTTTTGAGAAAGCAAACGCCTCTTCGATTTCTGAGCAGGCGCCTCTTCGATTTCTGAAGCTTCGTCGAGTGCAGATTTTTATAGGGGCTGGCATTAAGTTCCAAAGCACACTTGAATCTCCACCAGTAGAAGCTTCATTCTTGCACTTCTAAGATCTTGATTTGTCCGACCTCTTCTCTCTTCAACACCTTTGAAAATGTCTGGCCCCTCCGACCGTCGTTTTGACTTGAACCTTGTTGAAGAGGCAGCCCCGCCTTCTCCAGACAACATATGGCGCCCATCCTTCGTCTCCCCTACTGGTCCTCTTACCGTTGGGGATTCCGTGATGAAGAATGATATGACCGCTGCGGTGGTGGCCAGGAACCTTCTCACTCCCAAAGATAACAGACTACTTTCCAAACGGTCTGATGAGTTAGCTGTTAAGGATTCGATGGCTCTCAGTGTTCAGTGTGCAGGTTCTGTGTCTAATATGGCCCAACGCCTATTTGCTCGAACCCGCCAAGTTGAATCATTGGCGGCTGAAGTGATGAGTCTCAAACAGGAGATTAGAGGGCTCAAGCATGAGAATAAACAGTTGCACCGGCTCGCACATGACTATGCTACAAACATGAAGAGGAAGCTTGACCAGATGAAGGAAACTGATGGTCAGGTTTTACTTGATCATCAGAGATTTGTGGGTTTGTTCCAAAGGCATTTATTGCCTTCGTCTTCTGGGGCTGTACCGCGTAATGAAGCTCCAAATGATCAACCTCTGATGCCTCCTCCTTCTAGGGTTCTGTCCAGTACTGAGGCTCCAAATGATCCCCCTCCGGTGCCTTCTCTTTCTGGGGCTCTACCGACTGCTGAGACTTCTCCTAAGCAACCTTTGTGAAGGCTCCCCCTTGTGTGCTTATTTTGACTCATGTATATGTACATATTTGTAGCTTATCGGGGATATCAATAAATAAGCTTTCCTTCATTTCAACGTATTGTGTTAAATACACCAAAGCCTTCTTCGCTAAGTTCTTTGAATTTTCTTTTGTTAAAGCTTGTATGTTGAAGCTTTCTGAGTGGAGCATGTAGGTTGGGGTAGTGTTCCCTTAATTTCCCGAGTGAGGAAAACTTCTCGGTTGGAGACTTGGAAAATCCAAGTCACTGAGTGGGATCGGCTATATGAATCTTAGAACGCCATTGTGCTCGATCCTGTGTCATGTCCTTCGTTAGATCCAAGTACTCTAAGTCTTTTCTTAGAGTCTCTTCCAAAGTTTTCCTAGGTCTTCCTCTACCCCTTCGGCCCTGAACCTCTGTCCCATAGTCGCATCTTCTAATCGGAACGTCAGTAGGCCTTCTTTGCACATGTCCAAACCACCGTAACCGATTTTCTCTCATCTTTCCTTCAATTTCGGCTACTCCTACTTTACCCCGGATATCCTCATTCCTAATCTTATCCTTTCTCGTGTGCCCACACATCCAACGAAGCATCCTCATCTCCGCTACACCCATTTTGTGTACGTGTTGATGTTTCACCGCCCAACATTCTATGCCATACAGCATCGCCGGCCTTATTGCCGTCCTATAAAATTTTCCCTTGAGCTTCAGTGGCATACGGCGGTCACACAACACGCCGGATGCACTCTTCCACTTCATCCATCCAGCTTGTATTCTATGGTTGAGATCTCCATCTAATTCTCCGTTCTTTTGCAAGATAGATCCTAGGTAACGAAAACGGTCGCTCTTTGGTATTTCTTGATCTCCGATCCTCACCCCTAACTCGTTTTGGCCTCCATTTGCACTGAACTTGCACTCCATATATTCTGTCTTTGATCGGCTTAGGCGAAGACCTTTAGATTCCAACACTTCTCTCCAAAGGTTAAGCTTTGCATTTACCCCTTCCTGAGTTTCATCTATCAACACTATATCGTCTGCGAAAAGCATACACCAAGGAATATCATCTTGAATATGTCGTGTTAACTTATCAATTACCAACGCAAAAAGGTAAGGACTTAAGGATGAGCCTTGATGTAATCCTACAGTTATGGGAAAGCTTTCGGTTTGTCCTTCATGAGTTCTTACGGCAGTCTTTGCTCCTTCATACATATCCTTTATAGCTTGGATATATGCTACTCGTACTCCTTTCTTCTCTAAAATCCTCCAAAGAATGTCTCTTGGGACCCTATCATACGCTTTTTCCAAATCTATAAAGACCATGTGTAAATCCTTTTTCCCATCTCTATATCTTTCCATCAATCTTCGTAAGAGATAGATTGCCTCCATGGTTGAGCGCCCTGGCATGAACCCGAATTGGTTGTCCGAAACCCGTGTCTCTTGCCTCAATCTATGCTCAATGACTCTCTCCCAGAGCTTCATTGTATGACTCATTAGCTTAATACCCCTATAGTTCATGCAATTTTGTACGTCGCCCTTATTCTTGTAGATAGGCACCAAAGTGCTCATTCGCCACTCATTTGGCATCTTCTTCGTTTTCAAAATCCTATTGAAAAGGTCAGTGAGCCATGTTATACCTGTCTCTCCCAAAAGTTTCCACACTTCGATTGGTACAAGCATGGAACCCCTTAACTGCCTTTCCCAATCATGGAACACACAGCAATCCAAGAACAGGATAGAGGAATAAAGAACACATGCATGAAGTACTGGCATTGTTTAATTTCATTTTGGGTTTTTCTTTTATAATTTTTTTAAAATTTTTGTTCGCTGCAGAAACGTAAAGCAAGTAAAGGCAGAAGAGTAGGTTTGTTTAGGGCTGGGTTCGGTTCAAAATAGTTCGGTTTTTTGCCAAAATCGAAACCGAACCAAAATTTCGGTTCGGTTCAATTCATTTTTTTTTTCAATTTCGGTTTTTTCAGTTTTTTTTTAAATGATGTAAATGGAAGGAACCTACCTATCAACCTCCCAGTTCTCATATATCACAGAAACATAATGTACATTGCCATGATTCATAATTATAAAACTTTAAAATTTACAAAATCATGAAATAATTCAACAAATTAACTGATCGATGCAGATCGAAACAAAAAAAAAAGCAAATGGGTTCGTCTAAATGCCATAATCGGACTCCAATATCGCATGCCCAGTGCCCACATTCAAATTCATAGTCAAGTCCACAATAGATCTAGAAAATATTCAGAGAAAAATACTAACTTTTTCACCTTAAATTACATAAATTTCAAATGGGTAACCATAAAATTAAAAACCCATGAACTGACAAATAAATAAAACCCACAATCTTTGCTGCAACGATATCACCATAATCGTCACAAGCTCTTACAATTCCTCTTTTCGTCAGGTCTCGTCGGGTCTCCAAAGGGGTGAGGGAAAATCATGGTTTGGAAGAAGGAATCCACGAGGAGGACATGAGAAGACTGGAAAGAGAGTGATTTGGAGGAAGAGAGGAAGGAGAGAGAGAGAGAGAATGAGGAAGCAAAGGCAGAGAGGAAGCAGCGGACGGAACAGAGATAAATGTTTGAGATTTGAAATGAAATAAGAGTGAGACGACTAGGGTTTGTAAAGTTAAGAAATTTTATAAAGCATTAAACATAAGAAACCTATAAATAATTTACTGGTACAATTATAATAATATAAAGCCTATAGTCAAGTTGGCTTGCAGCCACTAACCCCAACCTGTAGGAAAGGGGTTCAAACCCTGATGCCATCATGTTTTTTTAGTATTTATATATGATTTTTTTTTCGGTTCGATTTTTTTCGGCCTCGGTTTGGTATGATTTTCGGTTTTTTTAACCCACCCTTAGGTTTGTTTACAGGATTTTTATGGGCTTTTTGAAACTGCAATTAGCAGTTGCAATTGGTTTTATTCCTTTCCCGCAAAAACTAAATCGTCTTCATTCTCAGGTATGTTACTTTGATAGTTTGATGTTTGATTTATTTTTAATTTCCTTTTTTATCATTAATGACACACTCCGACCTAGATCGAGGCATGCTGGCCGTCACGTGAGGGTGACGTAGCCATATGCACAATGCAGAAGCAATAAAGATATAAGGAAATGTGAATAAATAACTAGAGCACTAGATAATGTAAGATGCAAGTGCGACATTAAGTGTGAGTTCACAATTAGAGTATAAGTAGCCTAAGTGCAGTCCAACAGGGCGAATACTAATTATACAACAACAAAGATAATCCTACATTGGTAATAATCTGTCAGAGCTGCCGTGAATTCTTCGTAAGCCACCGACAAGCACTCCTAACTAAAACCTAGAGGGGCCCAAAACAAAAAGTGTGAGTGGGCAAAAACAAAGCTTTTCAAAACCATTTTATTTATCAAAAGTTCTAACCCTCGTCGTAAAACCAGTATAGTCTCCCATAAAATAGAATGCATATATATATATATATATATATATATATATATACATATCTCAATACCACGCTCAGAAAACGATATTCATAAATATGCCATGCCAAATATCTCAAAATAACAGAATAAGTAACTCAAGTAAGATAACATATAAGCCGAATCCACCTAAAGTGGCTTGTACAGCTAAATCTATAGCTCAACAACTATGCATGCACACAAGTCGGAACCACCTAAAGTGTTCTGTACGACAGGACTGGGTGTAAATAAATAAATACGCTCTAGTGCTACAATCACGTGAAGACTGTGCAAATAATCGCGGGTCACCTATGAGTCGGAACCACCTATAGTGGTCTGTAATACAGGACTGTGCACCTAACTTGGATCCAAGGTGAGCGTATAGTGCAGGAAGTGAACATCACGTGAAGGCTTGTACCCTAGCCACGAGCGGGAACACTAACACTGGGGTGCAGGTTTATAAATTCTCAACACATCTCACATCATCATCAAATCACACATAAACAGTCTACAACTTACCTAGTACTTACCTAGTACTTACCTGAGCGTCCACAGTGTCAAATCATATTTATGCATACTATACTAATTCATATTCTAAGTATAAATCAATATGCATGGCATTTCAAAACATAATTTCATTTAAATGCATTTTATGGGAAAAATATCAAGTATATAAGTATATACTGAAAACCAAAAGCCCACTCACTGATATGTGGAAATGTTGTAATCCCTAAGCCTTGCTTGACTGTGCTCGTCCTCAGGATAAGTCTCACCTGACGGCATTAGAATATTCCGTCAACTTTGACGGAATATTCTCTTCCTTCTTTCTTGGTTCGTCGTAGTCCGGCGCCGGTGCAGCTACTATCACCGGAAACACTTTCAAGTCTTAAATCCACTAGAAACTCGTCGGAAAAACCGACGATAATCCGGCCACCTCTGCAACTCCGCGAACTGGGATTTCCCGACGTCCAAAATCCTTCAAAATTCATCTAAAAGCTTCGTGAAGACTAACTAAGGCTTCCAAGAAGCTCAAAACTTCAAGAAACACTCACGATCATGTTGAGGTCAATGTGCACTTCCTCGGAGCCTTTTGGTTCTCGGGTTTTCGAGGGTTTCACTTTCAACCAAAACCACTACTCGACTCCTAAGCTTGAAAGGAGCACGAAAACAACTACCAAAACCCCGATATGTGATTAGAGAGCTAGGTTTGAGGTTGTCCATACGGTTTGTATAGAAATGGATGAAAATCCGAAAGAGATGAGAGAAAGAGGGTCAACGGGATTGGTTGGTGTGTAAGTGTGTGGTCCAAGTTTGGCCAACCAAACCAAAAACAAATAAAATCTTAAGTTCCAATTGGGTCCAATTCTTTAGGAAAGGAAATAATTGGTCAAAATATTAAGCTCAACACACAACACAACTCAATGTTCAAGGGTAAATTAGTCAATTCACACCATCGATAAATTATATTTCGGGACGGGCTGTCACAATTAACTCCAGATTTGATCAAATATATGGGTTGATTAGTGAATCCCCAATGATCGATGTGTTTTCAATATTTGAGTTGGTGGTTTCATTCTTTTGGGTAACTTCGTTTAATTCTTTTTTCCTCCTGTCCATGAATTAATTTTAATTAATTTAGTGCAAATGTTCATTTTTGGTTTCTGGGAAATTAAAAGTTTGAACCTTTTTTATTTGTGTAATCAGTTTTGAAGTTTGTTTCACAGGGAAAATATGGAAGAAGGAAGAGAAATAATTAACCATACAATGCAAGCCACTCAAACTAAAATCTAAAGGCAGAGTCAATCGACATACTATTTTGTGTTGTTAAAAGAGATTAGCCATCTACAGAGCTAAGGAAAATGCCCAGATCCAGTTTGATTTTTCACTCTTCAATTTCTTTGTTCCTTGCAGATTTGTGAATAAAGATTGCGACTACAAGTAGAAGCTTTGAAAATTTGCGTTTTGAAATTGGAGATGTTTCGCCATTGATTCTAGTGGGTATTGATGTCTTCATTTTCCATTTTACCTATCACCAATTCAATTCAAAACCTATGCCATGCTTAACTATTAATTGAAAAATTGCAGGAGATTATAAAGCTAGCATTGAATGAGTGTGTTGTGAAGCAAAAACAATTCCCACAAATAGCTGCTGTCAGCATCCCTTCCGCAAGTGCATGAGTCATGCCCACTTCCACCTCCTGCATCATCAAATTTTAAATAAGAAAGAAACCCTCTTTGTCTTCGTAAAGTAGTTTACAATTCCATTTGTTTCTCACTCCAAAATCTTTTAACTCTCATATTGGCATCCAAAATCTTTCATTCTAAATCCAGTTCATTCAGCAATATCTATTTCTTTATTCTTTGTAGATTTGTAAATAAGAATTGGGAGTACAAAGTCGAAGTTCTAAAATATTCCTTAGTCGAAAAGGATGACAAATTATTGAAGATGTTATCCTTTGTGAATCGCAGTCGTCGTCAGTGATTCGAACATGTATTAATGTCTTCATATTTTAGAGTTGTATACATGTCCATATTGTGTTACCTGTTCAATAGAGTTTTTGCCAAAAAAAAAAAAGAATTTTATTTAATTTTTGAAAAAGAAGAAAACATAGATCATCTCTACAGAAGAGGAATAATGCAGATAAGGTAACAACCTCTGACAAATTGCTTTTATCAATTCCCTCCATACTTGATATGTTGAAGTCCTCTGGAAATCTTAAAACTGAAATTTCAATTTGATGATTCTTAATAAAGGTAAAATTGAAGAAAATTATGAAAACATAGCATTGAAATTCAACAATGGAAAATGATTATTGCACAAATTAGATCATAGTTAAAAGATTCATGAAATTGTACACTATCGAATTGACAAAGCACATAACATTGAGAATTTCGAAAAGGGAAAAACACAGACTAACACAAACTAATAGGAGGGAGCCAAACATATACCATCATAACCAAAATTAAGACGGTAGGCAAAAAAATTGATGCCTTTGATGGCATTCAAAGTAAATATTAAACATGTTGTGCGATTGTCTACCATCTAACAAAATTAAGAATGAATAGGGAAATACCTTAGTAATGCAGTAATTTTATTTTTTTAATTTTTGTTTGAATGCTCCACTAATTCACTGCACCAAAGCATATTTAACCAAAAAGAAGTTAGGAGAATGTAGACATGGAATTGATATTAGTAATGCAAACCACTAAATGAAATGCATATATACCCACTACCGATTAATAGTCCAAGAATGTAATCCCTATTTAAGCTTGCCAAAATGAAACTCAAAATGAATTATGGTAAGTATATATATGTGCACGTCTAAGTTAGATGATTGAAAATAATAAGAAATTGTTGTGATGGACACACACCCACAATTTATAAAATAATTACTTAAGAAATATAAGAATATCTAAAACAACACATCTTTGGAGCGCGTAGCGCCCATAATGCAAAAAAACCTCTCGCACACACGTTAGTGTGTGCAAAGAGGCTAGTAATTAAATAATTTGTGTATGTCTTGCAACTTATTTAGTTGGTGCATATCTTTATCGAACTATAGTAACAACTACTCTCACAAATTCTATCAAATAAATTAAGAGTTTATTATAAATATGTTACTTTTAGCGCATGCGGATGCCCATATACATCGACATGATTCAGCAAATAGTATGCTAATTTTATACTAAATATATTTTTATATCGAACGTGTATCTTTCACACAATGCATCTAATACTAATAACCAAATAAATGATATAATAAAGGGAGTTTTAACGAAAATCTCACGATACTGTTCACTTTAATGAAAGATCATATTTTTACACTAAAAAGTCAGACCTGATACTATTACTTTACTCTTTATTTTGTCCTTATCATTAAAATTCAAAGTTTTCAAGCTCTTTTCATTAGTTTTCCTTATAATTAATCTTGAAATCTTATTGACATGTGGACATTGGGCATTGGGACGACGCCTGTCCTTTACATGTACCGGCAAAGCCATACTCTGAAAAGATTCCATTTCTTCTAATCAAACAGCTACAAACATGGGTACATTTTAAAAGTTATAATAACTTTAGTCGTTGAATCAAATTTTAATGGTCTGAATCCCTGAACTTGGTGGATTAAGAGGAAGGGATCCAGAGAGGATCCTTTTCCCATACCATAACATATAATATGAATAATATTTGAGTATTCAAAGAATAAATAAAATTTTACACTCAAAACGATTTGTTGTCAATTTATAGAACTCTTTTATGATTAGAACCGTTCACTTATGTAAAAAAATTAATTAAAAATAAGGTTTTTTTATTCCTAATGAAAACAGATGAACAAAATTGATATAAGCATTACAAAGAGTTTATGTATTTGTTAAAATAGATTGACTAAACGATCATAATTTTTAATTTATTTTTTGGATAGATGATCTTACAAAGTAATACATTATATGAATGGTTCTAATCATATATACAAAACTTTATAATTCAAACCCTAAGAATTTTGAATAGAAATTCTTACTCATTTTTAAATAGCAATATCTCCCCCATACATATACAGCATGGATGTTTTTTGGACGCAGATTCTCTGCCCTCTCACTTCCCGTGCCCTCCTGTTTGTGTGGTCACGATTAAGTTATGTCAACATTTTATATTACTATTCATTTTTATCTTATTATATCTATAAAACATAATATAAAATGTTGACGTGGTTTAATTGTGACCATAAAAAATAAGAGAAGATGAGAAGGGCAGACAATCCATCTATCTTTCAAATATCAGCTGCACTCTCCAACAAAAAGTAGGTTGTTCCATAAAAATACCTACCAATCCTAGATTACGTGCAACGGTGTCAAATAAAGCTTAAATTTTTAAGCTAAAAAAATCATTTGGCTAAAAGAAGAAAGATGGATCCAACTATCCAAGGTCAAACCGTTCTCAACCCCTCCATCCTCTCCAACTTGGTAAGCATAAGTCGACGCCGGTGGCAGCAGGGATGTGATATGTAATGCAAGCCACTACGACGAGGAGATGGTTTTCACCGTCACGAACAGAAAGACAGACCAGTTTAACCCAAGGTGTGCGTGTTATTTCGGTCGTTTGATACCCAACTTGCAGTTTTAGGTTAGGCCAAGGGACTAGTCGGTCAGCCAGACAGCAAACACTCTCCGACAAAGGGCCTTTCCATAGCTGTCAATTCACAACACCACGTGGAACACTTTGTTCCTGCCCTCCCTGTTTTTTTTGGAAGTGTAACGAAAAGCACATGTTACTGTTCACTTTAACGAAAAATTATATTTTTACACTAAAAATTCAATCCTTGTACTATTTACTTTACCTTTTATTTTGTCATTATCATTAAAACTCAAAGTTTTCAAGCATTTTTTATTAGTTTTCTTTTTTTTTTTATGCCAACAACTAACACTATCACAAGCCACACTTTTTATTCCAGTGGCGAGAATTGTATGCCCTTCACTTTCGGTGTCTTTTTTGTGCTCTCTTATTTTGTAATCAAGGTTAAGCCACGTCAACATTTTATATTATTTTTTTATTAATATAATAAAACAAAAATAAATAATAATATAAAAATATTAACGTGGTTTAACCGTGACCACATAAACAGAATGACACATAAAGGACACCAGAAGTAAAGGTCAGACAATCCTTGTCCATCCATCTTAACCTAATTTTTTGAACTGTCAAATATGACAGCGCATCGTGCCTTTGCCCTAACTTAAAGATATTTTGAAATCCGTCTTCTTTTCCACAAGCGAAATACATTTGTAGATTTATCTGATCACGTCATTTGCAATATAATTTTCTTAAGTGTGGGCAAACAGGTCGATACTAGTCAATCACAAACTAATTAGTCTTACACACTTGACGATAATTTTGTTCGTTACGGGAACTGCTTTAATTGGACAATCGTAAACAAGAATCTCCTCCCCAAACTTTTAGTCGGCAGCTCGTATTTCACCGAAATATACTAGTTTTTTAATTGGATTTGTATTCTTGTGTCAATCAACTTGTCCAGTTGCCCTTTGGGGAGTCCAGAAGTAGAAAAATAAAAGAAGTACAATCACAACTTGCCCTTTTGGGTGCTCGGGGGAGGCAACTCTTCGAAAAAGACAAGGTAAAATCACGTGAACACATAAATTCACAGCTGCAGGGCCTGCAGCCATGAAACTACTACGAGCACTCCAAGTTCCAAACCAACTATCTCTGCCTATATAAACACAACCCACCATCAATATCTTTTTCAAGTCTCATTCACGAACTCCTTGCTTTTCCTTTTTTATTGGGGTTTAGATCGCTGCTTTGCTATGTAACAAACCCAGTGTTTTGTTTTTTTGGAGAGATCAAATTCACCGGGAGAAATGAAGAGGCGGAGACGTAGTGGCGGAGGCGGCGCCGGTGTTGATCAAGCTCCGAGTTTTGAAGTTACAACGACAAAAACAGTGGCGGCTGCGAGCAAGAAGGGTAAGAAAACTATCGACAAGAGCGTGAAAGAAGAGGCGAGGATCGACGGCGGCGATGATCAGCAATTGGGTTTGGTGGCGGCTGATCAGAATCTTATGGCTGGGGATGAGAATTACTGGGGGAATTTGGGTGGTGGTGTTGCGGTGGATGAGCAAATGTCGTGGGGGTCCGTTTGGTTGCCACTTTGGGATGTTGAGTTTATGGAAGAGTCGCATTACCGATTGTTTAGTGATGTGATTTGGGACGATGACATTTGGGGATTAAGAACCACAAAAGAGATCCCAAATCCGTGAAAAAAGACGGAGAGAAGATTTGTATTTACATTGTTCAGTTTATGTATAAGATTCTGTAGCAACAACAAAATAGTCATTTTCTGCAATTGTTTTTTCCGCTATATTTGCCGTTGTAAGGATGCGCGAAAATCACTTCCCATATGGAATTTCAGAAGTTAATTAACATGCATATGCAAAGTTGACGAACACAAAACTCTGTTTAGATATAGAATTCAAATATCACAGAATAAACGGAGAATTACGAGGAGAGAAATTACAGAAAGAAAAAAAATTTGGAGCTACAAAACGAATGGTACAAACAGAAACTACTAACATGTCAATTTGAAATTCAAAATGTCGAAGGGAAGTAACATAGCCGGTTGCCCGCCGTTTGCCGCGGCGTAGCTTTTTTTAAGAACTTAGAAGCCTGGGGACTTGTAAGCGATGAAACTGACGCACTGTGTTTGGCGGATGTTATCGAATCCGATGATCCGGATGAAGGATTCGGGGTAGGTGGTCTTGGCCTCCTCGAGCTCCTTGAGAACTTGGGAAGAATCAGTGCATCCGAAGAGGGGAAGCTTCCACATCGTCCAGTAGCGTCCGTCATAGCGTCCAGTAGCGTCCACATGTCAGCTTAATGTTGAGACAAGAAGTATCCCTCGATAAAAAAATAATCGAGTTTAGTGGTGAAATGATACATGTTTACTTACCCCTAAACCTTTTTATGGCTTGCTTACTACGAAATTCCCATATTTTACCTACCCCTAAACCTTTTTTTGGCTTGCTTACTACGGAATTCCCATATTTTATAAAAAAAATTAAATAAGATTAGATTTTAATTATGGGTTTTTGGGATCACTATTGGTAATCGAGAAAAACTTTGTTTTAAGTAAAGAATAACGATTTTCACACCCTCCATTTTTATCATATGAATTTTAAATTGAATATTTTATAATTTTTTTTGTTGCATTTACACGAGCTAAAGAGTGATTTGTGAATGTTAATTACCTCCAACTCGAATTCCAAGGTGGGAACCCAGTTGTTGCGGAGAAGGTAGTCTACTTCCTTTGCCAATGACTCGGCAGACAAGGGAGGAAGGTAAGAGAGAGTCTCAAACTTCTTCAGTCCAATTGGTGGCCACACCTGCATTTTTTACATCAAGGCGCATGCAGATTAATTTACTTTCTTTCTAAGGTGGTAACTTTTACTAAAATTTAGAAATTAAAATAACCCTAAAGTAACATAGACAAGTAAATTAATTCGCTAGGGTTACCTGCATGCACTGGACTCTTCCCACCGTTGCTTGCAATGGAGGTAATATCGTTGGCCTTGCGGGTCACAGGGAAGGCTGAGGAGGACTTAAGCCCGTTGAAGGGACCTGAGCCGGGGAGCTGGTGCGGTGGACGGAGCTAACAGCGGCGGACGAAACCATAGAGGAAGCCATAGTTCCTCTCTTTCTTCGTTAAAGTATCACAACTAAGTACATGTGATCAGCTTAAGGGGACTTGACAGTGTCGCTTCGTCCTTCATGTATATATATAGAAAATAACGTCGCTGCTAAATTTAGCCTGTGTTACCATAACCTAAAAATCTAGCGGTGTAAAACAGATATTTCTGAAAAAACTTTGCCTTATCGTTATGCACTCAATGGTTGTGACAGGTGGCGAACAGCAATATCTTATCGGAATCACCACTTGAATTATTTGTATGATGATGTGTAACTTTATTTCTTAGCCCTTTATTTTTTTCCTCCTGTCGTCTGTGTGAGCCTTAGATTTTTATAAAAAAAGTGACTATTAATCTTTCGCGTCTTTCAAAACCTGGACTGACAGAAATGACTGTAACTCCTTCCTGCAATTTAATTTTGGACAAGGATGGTCTGCCTTTCTACTTCCGATGTCCTTCTGTGCCCTTCTGTTTATGTAGTCACGGTCAAGTCACGTCAATATTTTATATTATTATTTATTTTTGTCTTATTATCTCTATAAAAAAACAATATAAAATGTTGATGTGGCTTAACAATGACCACACAAAACAAGAGGGAACGGGAGAGCACCAGAAGTGAGAGGAGGGCAGACAATCCTTATCCTTTAATTTTATGCCATATTTACAACCTAATTCATTTGTCTGTTAGGCCTCGTTTGACAGCTCGGACTGTACTGACTATTTTAGTTGGATATGATAAATAGTCGTCGGATAGTACTGACTAAATTAGTCCGACGTTTGGCAATGGAATCGGATTAATTTCTACATCGGATAATACGTCGGATTATAATAATTTTTTAAAAGTATTTCACATAATAATTGTTGTTAAAATGAAAAAAAATGAGAAAAACAAAGAAAAACAGAGAAAAAATGAATTAAACACCATTACATAAAAAATTAAAAAACAAAAAGATTAAACATCACCATCTTCCCCACAGAGGAATATGTTCTTTGAAACCCAGGCAATCAATACTCCAACAACAAAAAAAAAAACCAGCCATTACACCAACAGAAAAAAAAAAAAACCCAGCCAGCTTTTGATCTCGTTGCCACCTTCAATTTCTTTCAAATTCAGAAACCAATTAAAACCTCCAAATTTGCAAAAGCAACCTCCAACAGAATCAATGGTCACTCGCGCACCCAACAAACTGCAATTTCGTGCTTTACAGGGAAATTGGTCTTGCTCTCTCTCTCACAACTTCTAATCCATTGAAACTAAAAACCTAGATGAGATTTCTCCCATTTTGGTGTGATCTACCACTATAGGTGTATGAACAAGAATGTCGTGACATGGTTTCGATTCGGCACCTCTGGTTTTGTGTTTGTATCTACTTGATGTTGATTGGTAGTGATGAGGGAGAAAGAGAGAGCAATAATTCCTTGATTGAGGAGTTTGCGATGCGTAGGAGCGAGCGTTAGCATGAACCCAACTAATAATACAAAGGATTTGGGGAGGATAAGTAGCTGTGTGTAGGGTGTATTAAATTAGCAGAGGCCGACTAATTATCCGGTGGCTATTTAACCCAAACGCACACCAAACACCATACTCTGTATTATTAGTACTATCTGGTACCTTACACAGTGTGTCAAACAGGGCCTTAGATCACGTTGGACCACCTCAGACATTCAACTATTGGGGTGCTTTGGGTCATATGGATTGGTAATGGGCTAATATTATGTGGGATTTAATGCAAACAGTCAACAATCTATGGGAAAAGATTTCCATGTGTTACACAACTCTACCCGTTTAGGCTACTTGCCATGTAAAAAGCAGGACTGATGAGCGGGGAACAAGGTATAAAATATCGATATATAAATTTATGAAAATATCGACATACAAATCTATAGAAATATCAATGGATGTAATGATATCGATTGCCTTGAATGGAAATTATGATTTTTTACACTAGAGTGAGTATATCAACTCATTTAGATTTTAGTTGAAATTAAAGAAAGATTTATGGCCTGTTTGGTATCCTATTTGAAATTTTTTATCATTTCTCAAAACATTTCTTAAGAACATTTCTTAAAATCAAATTTCTTTAAGATTCAAAAACTTGATTGGTTTGTGATTTAAATTTTTTAAATATTACGACTTAAACTAGACAAAGAGATATAAAAAGAGGGGTCGCATGAGAGAGAGAAAGATGAAAGAGGAGAAAAGAAAGTAATAGATGATTGAAGGATAAAGAAAGATGAGAGAGGAAGAAAGAAAGTAAGAGATGATTGAAAGAAAGAGAAAGAAGAGAAAGAATCGGACTAGATAGAGAGGAAGAAAAGTGAGAGAAATAATCGAGAGAACGAAGAGGGCGGATTGGAGGAGAAATAAAAAAGGTAAAAAAAAAAGAAAACTAATGAAAATGACTTGAAAACTTTGAGTTTTAATGATAAGGACAAAATAAAGAGTAAAATGAATAATACAAATTTGACTTTTTAGTGTAAAAATGTGGTTTTTCATTAAAGGGAACAGTACCACGGGTTTTTTTGTTAAAACTCCCAAAAAAAAGGAGGAGAGAAAGAAGAAAAGAGAGAGATTTGGACTGAGAGGGAAGTAGGGAGAGAAAAGAAATGAGTGAGTTTAAATTTAAAAACTCTAAATACTTATTTTTTATATTTTTAGAGAATATATTATATTTTTGAGTTAGTCTTTGAGTTCAGTTTTTGAAAATAATTCTACCAAACAAGTTTTTAAAGCCTAAAACTTAAAAATTATTTTTGAATTTAAAAAGTTAAATTCAAATAGAGTACCAAACATGCCCTTAGATTTGAGATAAAATTGGAGCATTTGTAGAATTTTATAGAGAAACAGATTCCCGATAAATAAAAGTGGGGTAAATTACATAGTAGCCCCTCAGGTTTGAGGTCTATTACAACCTCATACAACAACTTTAAAACATTTCACTTTCATACCTCCAGTACCATTTTATTTCAAAATAACACATCCGTTAGATTTTCCATCCATTAGTCTGTTAAATGCTGACGTGGCTGCCACATTTGTGCTGATGTGGCTGCCAAATGTGTGCCACGTGGCAAAAAAAATAATTTTTTTATTTTTTTTTATAAAAAACCTAAATCTTCTAAATAAATTATAAAACCAAAAAAAAAAAATCAAAAAAAAAAACCATACAAACCCAGGAACCCCCGACCCACTTCTCCATCTCCTCCCTCTTCACCCTCCCATCCCTTCTCTCTCCCCAGACCCACACCTCCCATCCCTTATAAACCGTCACCCTCACCCTTCTTCTCCAGTTCACCTGTGTCCCGCCGCTGCCATCTTCCTCCTCAAATCCCCTGCTTTGTTTATCCAAATCCATCAAACAAAACAAAAGCAACACCAATTTCACATCTTTACAAAAAAATTCAGAAATGCTAATTAAACCCAAGCCAGTTGGGAACACAGTCGATTCGGAGCGGGACATGCGAGCTCCCGTCAATTAGGAGCGGTGGGTCGGAGGTCGTGACCGGATCGAGAGGAAAGGGGATTCAAAAGATGCAGCCTTGGGGGGTAGCCATTTGCGTGGGCGAGCTTCCAATGCACGAGGTCGGAGAGCTCGAGTTCATGGTGGGTGATTTAGGGTGGGAAGAAGAGAGTGAATTTTTTTCCGGTTGGGCTAGGGTGGTGGTGGGTCGAGTTCGTTGGGGTCGGGGGGGGGGGGGGGGGTGGGTGGGAAAGTTTCTGGGTTTTGGTTTGCGGGGGTATGGGTTGCAGGGAGGTGTCTCTGACGTTTTTTTTTTGTTTTTTTTTTCTGGGTTGCGGAGAAGATGAAGACGGGTAAGAAGATGGGTGCGGTGGGGTGTGTAGAGGAGGGAAAATGGTGGGTGCACGATGGGTGCCACGGGGAAGATGAAGATGATTTTTTTTTTCCTCCTCTTCTTCTTCTAGGTTGCAGGTTGCAGGTTGGGTTTTGGGGGGTGGGGGAGGAGGGAGGGAGGGAAGACGAAGTGGGCTTTGGTTTTTTATTTTGATATTTTTTTTTTTGGTTTTAAAATTTATTTAGAAGATTTAGGTTTTTTATAAAAAAAATTAAAAAATTATTTTTTTGCCACGTGGCACACATTTGGCAGCCACATCAGCATAAATGTGGCAGCCACGTCAGCATTTAACAAACTAATGGATGGAAAATCTAACGGAGGTGTTATTTTGAAATAAAATGGTACTGGAGGTATGAAAGTGAAATGTTTTAAAATTATTGTATGAGATTGTAATAGACCTCAAATCTGAGGGGCTACTATGTAATTTACTCATAAAAGTGGGAACGCTCCCTCCTCTCCTCAAAAGCATCTCGAAGCCCTTTAAACAAGAACCCGCGTCCTCGTATTCCATGATAATCGCATCACCTGCGACTCTCTCCCACCGTGAAAAACACTTCCCCCCAGAGGCCATACAGCCAACGATAGTTTGACTCTTTGACTGGGACGTGTCTCTGACGCTCTTAGATGATCGCGTGGGTCTATGAGGAGTTTCTTTTAGTGAAAAGTGAAAACGGCTTCCATTGCTTTGCAACTCGCACTGCGTCCAAAGAAAGTTGTCACTTTTTGTTCAGTCTCACTCTTTTTTGTACTCAACTTTCCTACAGAGAGAGAGAGAGAGGGAGACGGGAGAGGAAGGAAGCCATGGGAGAAGGAAAGGGTTCGACTTTGGTGCACCTGCTGGTGGTGGTGCTGAGCTTAGTAGCCTTCGGGTTCGCCATTGCTGCCGAGAGACAAAGAAGTGTGGTGAGCCGTCTTTACTTTTCCTTTCGCGTTTGTGTTCTTTCTAATTTTACAGTTCGAGATGTAATTAAATTTTTTTTTTGAATGTGTTATTTTCCACAAGTCTTTGTTTGTATCTTGATCTGTTTTTTGTGTTTAATTTTTATGATTCTGTGTTCTGTACTGTTTGTGCTCTGTAGAAGACAAGGGTTTTTAAGGATGTCGTGGAATTGGTAATCGGTGCATTGGAAAAGTGGGTTTGTTCACATTTTTTGGGTTAGATTTGTTGATGGTGAGACTCTGTTTTTTCGGTATCGGGTTTTTTTCTAGGATATTCCACAAATGAGGATTCTGAGGGTGGCATTTTCCATATGCGATTGAGTTCATTTACTTTATGATTTAATTTTCATAATCTTTCGCGGAATGGCTACCACAAGAATGAGCATTGTTGCTTTGTAGTGCCTGTGGTTGGAGTCGATTCCTCTCCATTTCGTGGTTAAGTTGTTGCCATTGCCAATCTTTGATCTTGGCAAAAAGAGATTATCTTGTGAAACTTTTACAGTAAGAATGAGCATCTCCCAGCTCATATCTATATTTGAAATAGTGTAAAAGTTGCTGGAAGTAAATGGGTATTTAGTTGCATGATCCTTACAGTAGTAAACTTACAAATGAATAGGTGATCTATCATCCTGAATCGCACAATAACGGGATTCAGGGTTGCCCACGGAAAATTTGATCTTCTCACAGCTGTTAGAATAGTACTTATCCTTTGAACATTCTCTTTTGAGAAGTTAATGTACCATGCTTTCTTGGTCTTTGGATTTTGTTTCTCCTATTGTACCAATCACTGCGTTCTTTATTTTAAGGGGATGAAATTGTTTATGAAGAATTATGCATTGTCATGTGGGCGTATAAGAAGAGGCAATTCATGCGTCAATTGGATTAGAGTTTATTAGTCTGTATATTCGTGTGTCATGATGAATTTTCAAACATTTAAAAAGTGCGAAATAGAGAAAATTTAAAAGTTTGTAACCCTTGGCATTGCAACGTTGGATTTTTGTTTAAGTAGGGATTGTTGGAAGTTTTGAGACTCTTGTCCCACATTGGGGAAAACAAGATTCTTAAGGGCCTTTATATAGATTTAGTGCTTTAGTCTAGTAATTAGAATATGGGTCATTTGGAAATGGATTGAAGGCTTAGGCCTTATGGTTGTGTGGATTAGGCTTGTATAATATAGCCTAAATACAATTAATATTAATTAATCAAGACAGCAATTTATAAAGAAACTTCATTTCCTGGCAGGGCGAAATACGTACAGATGTTGGAACGAATGAAACGTACTGTGTGTATAATTCAGATGTTGCAACTGGTTATGGAGTAGGCGGTTTCTTGTTTCTTCTCTCAGGCGAATCACTCCTCATGGGTGTCACGAAATGCATGTGTTTTGGCAGACCCTTGGCCCCTGGTGGAAATCGAGCTTGGTCCATTATATATTTTATTTCATCATGGTGAGCAGTCCTATGTTTCTTAAGGAACTCCATCTTGAACAAGGCAACATTATAACATCGACCCCCCGATTGCTTTAACCTGCCCATCATATTTTGCTCCCTTTTCTTTTGTTTTCTTTAAAAAGTTTGCCAAACACTTCCGTATTGCCAACCTGTTGCAAATCCTAGTATGCCTGCACCTGGTATAAACGATTTATCATATGAAATCATAGCATGTGATAGGGTATCCGCTTATCCTCTTTCATTTGGTCTTAGGACGAATTGATTGAACATATTATTCTTCATTCAACTCATGTAATTCAAATTCCACCGTTATAATTTGCTGCATTTTTTGTATCTCCAGGACAACTTTCCTGGTTGCGGAAGCTTGTCTCATTGCCGGTGCTACAAAAAATGCGTATCACACCAAGTACCGGGAAATGATATATGCTCAGAACTTCTCCTGTGAAGCATTGCGAAAAGGCGTTTTCATTTCTGGAGCAGTATTTGTGGTTGCGACTATGATTCTCAACGTGTATTACTACATGTACTTCACTAAGGCAACTGCTGCTCAGGCAGCGCACAAAGCAAATCGTTCGAGCTCCACTGTCGGGATGACTGGGTATGCATAGAATCAATTCGTAGTGCTAGTTAGCTTTCAAGTTTGCATATTCATGTTATGGTATGGGATGCCTCTGTGATAGCATACTTTTCAGTGTATCAATTACATTGGTTTTATCTAGTGAATATAAGTGCCTGTATGAATGCTTGCAAATGCAAGTTGCAGAAAATAGTTTGGTGGTTGATGACTCAGTACTGGTTTGGTACTGAGGTTCTTTTATAAAAAGTGGGTATAAAAAAAAACTGAGCTCAAAAAGATATTTCGTAAACACTTAAAAATAGCTTATTTTCAGAGTTTTTTGTGAAAAAAAGCTGAAAACGTAAAGTAGTAAATATGAGTTTTTTCTCACTGCACAGCAAAAAACAGTTTTTTTTTAATAGCACAACAATACCAAACCAGTCCTTACTTTTCAAATTAATTTTAAATCTGCTATACTCTTAATTTTAGAACATACTATTTTAGGGGAAATTCCCTTCTACAATTTTCGCCCAAAAAATAAAAGATTTGAACTAGTGAACTAGATCGACATGAACCGGTTGCAAATTGTTCAGCTCTTGGCTTTGCCACTTGTATCCCTTCTTTTTCTCTTCGCTCTCCATTCACAACTCTCTTTTCTTCTTTCCCTTTTTCCTCTCTCGGTATTTTTTTTCGACAAAACCAACTGCTCCTAACTTGAATCATTGTCGGGTGGTGCTAGCGACACTTTTTTTTTACTTTCTACATACTGTTACTTTATCTTATTTGATTCAACGGCCAAAATTGAAAAATATATGTGAAAGTAAAAAAATGTTTGTAGATAGCACGCCCTTTGTATTGTTTGGTTTGGTTTGTGTTTTCGAGGGTGAAGCGAACCGAACAGAATCTGCCCACCCCTATTGAGAGGCAAAGAAAATCGGGTGGAATTTGAATGTTTGTGTTAGAAAGAGAGGAAATAGGGGAAATAAATAGTAGTAGGTGGTTGCGGGTTGAGGCCAAGAAGAAAATGGCAAATACAATAAAAGAGGGGATAAGAAAACGGCAAAAATGAATAGCAGAGGATTGGCAAAAGTCCAAACCACACGCTCAAACTTGTCAACTTTATTGCATGCAGATGAAGGGGTGGCGAGGTGGGGGTGGGGGTGGCCCGGTGGGGGACGGGGACAGGGAGAGGGACGATGAGATCAGATCAGATAGGCTTTTCCTTTTATAAGACTATGAGTTACCTCCTTGTCTCTCTTTTCAGCCACAAAACAAAACAGTTTTCCACCTCCAGAATTTAGGGTTTGTTCCGAATTGTTTTTAAAATGATTGAAAGCATTTTTGGTGTAATTGATTATGGATTTCAAAAACACTTTAAGTGTTTTTCGATGCTTATTGCAAGAATCACTTAAAGTGTTTTTCCATAATCCACTTGGATTTTTACAAAAAATTGGTTTCAAAAAATATTTTTTACAAAAACGCTTTTAATCATTTTAAAAACACTTCCAAACGAACTCTAAACTTTCAACGATAAAAGCGTGTTTCTCTCGTGCACTTCAACTTTGGACTACAGTGCAGAATTTTTTTTATCATGTTTCAGTGTTTGTCCTGCATCGAAAGATAGAGGGTCAAACGTTCGGTTTTAACCGTACTGTGTGATTGAATTCACCTAAAGTAATAATAATTCAGTTTTAAGTTTTAACCGTACCAAGTCTCATCCAAACGTTTAAATGCCATCGCTACCTCCTCAAGAGTCAAGTCTTTCTAACATGCATGGAAGTGACCATTCCTGAATGCCAGTCGTACCTTTCCCATCGATACACCTAGAACATTGATTTCCACATTTTATCTTTCTTTTCTCCGTTTTTTTCATTGAGAATTGTTATTAGTACTCTAAAAATTTTATTTTATACTTCTTATAAATGTATTTTTCTTTATAATTATAAAAAATTTGGAGTGCCAAATGAGATTTTTAAAGTGCTAATAACAATTCTCTTTTCATTTCTAGGTAAAAAGAACACGATGGATTTGTATACCAAGAACTGGAATTTTCTTTTGAGAAAATCCGATATGATAATCACAAATTCTTTTAATTTTGTTCCTTGTTTTCATTTTTCTTGAATGCCAGACTTTTTGCATGCTTTATCATCGCTAATTGATGAGTTCATAATGTTGTAATCTAATACGAGTTGCATTCTCCTAGATCTTATTCTCAAATAAAACTGTGTTCCCTCATCATTCGATCTTAATGCAACGATTGAAGAGAAAGTGCAACAATAAAAGTTAAATGATCACGTACTATTGAATTAAGACCAAACAGTGTATGACCATAATTTTCTTAAAATCATAGAATCCAAGATAACGGATCTAATATTGTGGTCGGCATGCATCATAAAATTGCTATTGTTTAGAAATGATTAATGACATGCAAGCTGGCCATTTATTTGAGTAGGTTTCAGGTCCACTTCTTTACTTGATTAACATAATTATGACAACTCTCACACAAATGAAAGTTGGAAAATCACATACATATATGAGAATGTCTTAATCAACAACGTGGTTCGAAATACCGGTGGTCAAACAAGTCTTGGACCCGTGGGGCGGGGCGGGTATGAACTGTTTTCACCGTCCAAATGATTTGATATTCAATTTATATCCTTGATTTTATCTCAACGTCTCTCTCTCTCTCACTCACTCAATCTCTCCCCTTCGACTTGTCTCTCTCTCATTCAGCCTCTCCCACTTGACCAAATTGCATAGACATTATTGTTCTCGGTCGCTGCGGTAAAGCGTCATCCGCCAACTAATGACAACTTTGAATCGTGACAACATAAATATAAAACATCGTACCCAAAAATCTGCCCAAATACAGCAACGAAAAAAATAGTAAATTACCCATCCCAAATACAGATATAAGATAATGCCACACAACTAAAACATTGTCACATTATCAACCACATGTCCCAAGTGATTTATGAGGACAATTGTGTCTTCAAGGAGCACACAAGATTGCATCAAAGTTGACACCTAATTCTAGTAATTAACGGAAGAGGATTCTCTTCCCTCCTAATATCTCTCCCCTTCACTTCCCTCCTATTTGAACGGTTACGGTTTAACCACGTCAACATCTTATATTGATTTGTTTATAAAGACAATAAGACAAAAAACAATATGTGAGATGAGGGGACATAAGATGATGAGAATATGAGAAGACAGAATCATACTCCATTTAGAATAGTAATTAACAATTAATTAGGTCGAAAGTACGAGAGATAACTATTACTTTTGCATACACGTTTCCATGTTTACGTACGACTCTTGACTCTTAAGACTTTTAACCTACTACACCCAAATATTGGTCGCCAACACCGCCGCGGGATTCCCGGCCGTTCTCCTCCTCCTCCTCCGCAATCACATGCATTTCTTTCTTTTATAAATCGAAACTCCATCTCTTTACTATTTACCATTTACAGTACGCGTAATTGGAGAGTGTAATTCACCGTTCACCTCCCCGCGTGGTTAAATAACTTGAATTCTCAAAATTTGCCTCTGGCTCCCATGCTCGAGTGTGGTTCTTGGCCAGCCATCCCACCATAAGATTTGTTTGTATAATAACAGCGACCCTCTTCAAAGCGCGTGCGGACTTTGTTTCCACTTTTAATTTTCTCTTACTGCGTCACCGACATGCTGATTTCTAACGTAATGCATCGGTAATCGTAGTTGCACCGATATTTGCAGCAACTGCAGGAGCAGTGTAACAGTGATTCCCAACAACGATTGCCAAATTAGTGAGAGAAAAAAAACCATCGTTCCATGACTTTAACTTAGAGGGAATAATAGTCTCTTAATTAAAAATTTGTAACTATTGATCTCTTAGCTCATCAAAACATGCAGTTCTGATCCTTTACGTCAATTCCTTTAAAACTTCAGTCCAAATCAATCACGTGCCACGCACGTGAGGTTGAATCAAGAGCTAAATATGAAAAACCAAATGAGAAAAATTGTAACAATTGTTCCTCAACTTTAATCCAATTATAGCAATGGTCATTCCAACATGACTCATTTTGACGAAGTTGATGAAAATGACCATAGTTGCACGTTTTGATGAGTTAAGAAACCAATGATAATGAATTTTTGTTGTCGAATAATATTGTATTGTGAGAATTTTTCATCAAAACTTGGCAAAATAAAATACAATATATATCTAGTAATTTTACTACTAATAGAATGAAACTTTTAATAGAATCTCACATCTATTGGACTTAATCCCCATGTCACTAAATTGAGAACAATGTGTGTGCTGATTAGTAGTTAATCACTAGATAGTTCAAAAGGAGAACCCAACAAACTAAAATACTACATTCGTATAACATTTTGTAACGAAAGTGTACACATGTTAATGGTGTAAGTAATTAAGTTAAAGAAATATGATACTGATATTGATTAATAGTGGACCGTTGAAATCTATTTTATTTTAAAAGAAGAAAAGAAAAACCAGAGTTAAAAAATAAAATACAGAGAGCAGAGACATCGACTGCTGTTATTTTCTCTTCACGTCGACCATTGTGGGCGAATACTAGGCTCCATTATACGAGAGATTTTTCAGTTTGATCGGTACACAGGATAGTAAATCACGTGTCACTAAATAAATAGTAAGATATGTGCACTAAAAAGTTAATAACTTAAAAAATAAATTTTTTTATCATTTCTATTAAAACACGTAGTGTATCGCTTGTATTCCCGTTACAACTAAAAATTTATCCCATTATACATATAATAGCCGTCAATCCGATGCTCATAAGTCATAGCCTCGAGAGACAGGCAGACATACAGTGAGAGAGAGAGACAGACAGACATACAGTGAGAGAGAGAGAGAGAGAGAGAGAGAGAGAGAGAGAGAGAGAGAGAGACGAAGAGAAAGGGGAGAGGAAGAGGGCTTTGGTGATTTATGTAGCTGGATATATATACACACACACACATATTCCGGCAATGTCGTTCGCCGGCGGCTGGAGGCTTCTGCATTCTTCCCTTGTGGTGATTCTGGTCGTTTCGGCGTTACAGATTTGGGTCTGCTGCGACTGCAAGGCAGGGGCAATACGGGTATTCCCGGGAAATACAGATAATTTAATATCAAAGGTGCAGGTGGAAGAAGCAGAGAGGAACATGATGCAGAAGAAGAGCAAGACAAGCACAGAAGCCCTATTCCATAAGTACATCGGCGGAAGCACTTCCAGTTCCAACTTCAACAAAACAGAAAAAGGGTATGAAGAATCCAAAAGAAGAGTGCCCAGTTGCCCAGATCAACTCCACAACTAGTAAAACTGTTCAAATTTCCTTCTTTTTTTCTTGGGAAATATTTCTGGAATTAAAACCAAAACACCCACGTTTTTCTCACATCGTTTGGCAAGTTTTAATGGTTTCTTTTTGTAATTCACCAAGTGAGAAAACCGGGGGTATTTTGGTTGATTAATCTGTTTTAATTAATTTCTTAAGATTAATGGATCACAAATCATGATGTGTACAGAGAAAAGTTTAGGAATTTGTACTAGTATTTCTTTGCTAGCTACCAGCAGAGTCTCCGTACGTATGTACTAGTTTTCCAAGATCCCATACATCTTTTGATCTTTTAGCTTTTCTTTTTGAGATATTCAGAATATCGAATATATATCATCATCAGAGATAGAGTGTTGGCAGCAGAAAAATATTTTTGCAAAATTACGAACACAGAGATTCTTTGCTTTCCAACAGCAACAATACAAACGCATTTTCTACTTTCTTTTTTTCAAAAAATTAGATCTTGGTTATACTAATTTTGATCAATAATCTAACGGCTTCCTAGCAAATTCCTGAAATCAAGTGAATGGTCTATTCTGGTGAGAGCTAAAAGATCTCGATCGATCAAATAATATTATTCTGGGATTATTAAATGAGTCTGTGATTTTGTTTGCCTTTTCCGATGAAAAATCATAAATAAATGTTATAGTCTCTGGGATTGGCGTATCCGGTAGGGTTTTCCTCTGCTTACCTGTATAGGGTTTCGTTCCTGTCTTATTTCTTAACTTGGTAAAGAAAAAAGTTTGAATCTTCCATCTTCCAGAAGAGAAATTTTTAGTTGTGATGAGAACACGATTGGTACATTACATGTTTTTATGTAAATGGTGGAAAATTTTAATTTTTAAGTTATTAATCTTTTAACACACACATTTCACCATTTATATATGGACACATGATATACCATCTCGTGTGACGATCATAATGAAAAAATCTCTCATTTCAGAAAGCTTAAAGCTGCTTAACCAGCAATAAATTTTAAATTTTACAACACCACCCCATATTATAATATGGACAATTGTTGTGTTCATCGCGTAGTTGCACCTACTTGTCCATATGTTTTTATTAAGGTATTTAATTGTAGATACAATAATTGGAATCATTTTATTTCATCAATCGTGAAATATCTATCTCTGCAAATATAGTGATTAAACTGAAATCATCGATTTGTATAACATACGTACCTATACGACTACTATATAATCTTTAATTTGATTGAATTCTTACAAATAATTTTTAAATAATGGATAAGAAAATGAACGGTTATGATTGTTATATGATGATACTATGTTAAATACAATTCTATGTATCCGTGTAGAATAAACGCAAGTATTGTCCTCTCAAACTGGATATAATATATGATTTGAAGCCCTTTCAAGTCATCTCGTGTAAGTTGTAACATTGGTAGCAATTTCTAATCATGGAGTCTGAATAGTTGCTGTACCTGGCTACATATTTTAAGGTCATGAGGGCCTGAGCCGTTGACTCTTTTGTAGTAGTCTTTTAACAATTAAACAGTTCAAACTTCAGGATTAATTTAGACTACAAACCCCAACAAGCCTGGCTTTTCTACATCACATTTCGCCATCGCTTTTTAGCTTTTTCAGAAAGCGGTTTTCCGGAGTTGAAAGCCATGCAAGGAGAAGTGCTTTTGATCAAAGAAATACTTAATGTAATATTAAGATTAATAAATTAGGGTTTGAGTGGGATTTGCAAACGTGGGATTCATCCATGAGAAGAACACTAAAGAGGAGAGATGGATGTATATTCAAATGATCATTGAACTGTGGAAAAAGGGTAGTAATGTTGGATGAACTTTAGCGTTTGTAAAGTAGCGTAACACAGAAAGTTTGTGATATTCAACTTTTTGATTTTCTTGAAAAGTACTTTTGTCTGGTTGCAGAAGAAGTGCATGGAGACAAAGATTTCGCAGACTAATAATTTTTATGATATTAATTCTTCGATTTTATAGTGCATATTGTTTGGACATGGATATGGTCAAGTTAACAAGCAAAACAAAAGGGTTCTCGTTTTCTGGTATTTTGGGTGTTTTAGGGGATGGGGAGGAGGGTGGAGGAGGAGAAGACCGAAACACAGAGAGAGAGAGAGAGAGAGAGAGAGAGAGAGAGAGAGAGAGGGCAGCAGAGAAACCGATGCGAGAAACGCCACGTCTTCTGCGGCGAAGGATGGTAAAACTTCAGACTCGTTTGTCTGCAAGCTTTTGGATGTGGAATACAACTAATTTATAATACATTTTGACCCTCCAATCCACCATCGATGCCATATTCACTGCCACTCCTATTTATATTTTACTCTACCTTTGTCATTTGTTTGGTTTTTGTTTAATTGGGACCAAAATCAAAATCATGAATGGGTCAAACTCAACTATTATGCGGTTTGAAGAACAATTTATATGAAATGTGTTTTATCGTCGCGTGATGTTTCAATTTTGTGGTGCAGTACATTGTCGAGAAAAATTCTACAATATTATATTGTTCAATTGGAACGATATGATGACAATAACTTTAGGTTAAATTGCTAATTGTTAAGGGGAAAGGGAATCGAACCCGCATCAGTGTGCATAGACATTATTGTATTTTGCCATTGCAATAAAATGTTATTTGCAACTCATAGTCAAATCACAGACACTATGTATCAAGAAATTATTGATATATGAAAAATTCTAAGGAAACTCTCTTAAAGTAAGATTCTCTATGAACTCTCACTCACCTTGTGTTTTTAGCATAATCCATGTGTCAATATTATAAAACATTGTGCCAAAAGCATAAGTTGACGAAAAGTTTAAAGAGAGTCATACTTTTAAGAAAGTATCTTTTATCGTTTAATCCAAAAACTTGATGCAGCAATCCAACCAAAGGTGGAAAGTAATCAGTCACACATTAATGTAATTAATGAAATTAGTTAAAATGGGGTGGGTCATCAGGATTTGCAAAACTCCTGGCCCAAAATAATGGGCCACTCACAATGTCCAATCCAGGAATTAAACCAAGGCAATCCGTACATCAAACTTGTTTTCGGACTCCTGTCTATCTGGAGTGTTCGACTGTGAGGCCGTCATGAGCTCGTGCGTGTCACGTGCCAGGTAATCATTTGCCCTTCTTCCTTGTCCTAATTTCATCGGCTGTCTTCTTCTTTGCTTTCACACATTCTGCCCCTGTATTGGATCTAAAATTACATTTCTGCGTATAAATGGGAATACAATTTTATGGAGTTTCCATTAGAAAATAGAATGATGCTCAATAGTAAAGCATAATTAGAAAGGGACCAAAATTTGCTAATAAACTTTAACAATATATTCAAAATGTACACAAGATACAAATCTTAATATAACTGTAGAAGTATTAAGTAAATACAGTCAACACTAAAGCGGACAAAATCTGCACAAATAACAAAAGAAACCAACCAAAATCACAATTTTTATTATAACGGAAAAAAGAATTAATGTAAATATAGCTAAACTAAAACGGACATAATCCACACAAATAACAAAAAAGAAACCCATCGAAATCTAGCATAATCCATGTGCAGCCTAAAACAACCAAAATTCTAAAAGGTAGCACACAAGACTACATTATCTACAAATTCACAAGGTGGTACACCATATGTCATAATAAAAGTGGAGAGACATTGAAAACTATATTCAAAAGTGGAACATACCAACACTCTCATCCGCTTATGCTGTACCATGTGGTGTACCAGCTTTTATTCTAGGTACACAAAACACAACCTATGTCTTTGTAATTTATAGTTTATCCTTCTTCTTTTTTTTAGAACTAGTCATTAAGTCTAATATTTTGACTTAATTTGCTATTGAAAGTGTTAGTCACCTAAAAATATGGGCCATGCATTTATCACATCATCATGTAACCATCATGTAACGATCAATTTAAAATTAGATAAAAATTTGAAGGTAAAAAATGTAATTTACCCCACATATAAAATTAGATTAGTTTTATATTCTATTACCACGGTCGGTTGGTAATATAAGATTGCATGCAGGGTTAGAGTAAAAGGGGAAAGCACAAAAACAGTCGGCTAATTTTCCACTTTTCCCTGAATGCCATTTAAACTAACCCGGAAAGTGGCAACACAAAACTGCTGATTTTCGCCTTCCACAAAAAAAAATATATATATATATTACTATGCATATACGAGTTAAGTTAGTTGGCTATAAACATTACAACCATGAATTTGTGGATTAGATGTGCCTTCCAAAAATGATTTGAAGTGGTTTTCACACAATTTTCTCGCATCACGCCATCTTGTTTATTTCTAAATTTGAGTTGAATAAATTGAAAGACAAAATTAACTAGAAATGTGTTGAGTGTGCAAAATGAAAAAGAAAAAAAAAATTGGAAAATCATTTATAGAAAAATTAATCTCGCCCATTCAATTAATTTGTACTATTTTTCTTCTTGAAATACAACTTCGAATTTTCTAAAACTCAGAGTTTGATTTTTTCTAGCTATTTTCAAGTCGGTATTATACGAGGCTTGTGGACGAATCGTGAACCCAACGTACGGCTCGGTAGGCTTGATGTGGTCCGGGAGCTGGGACCAATGCCAGGCAGCCGTTGATGCAGTTCTTGAAGGACCGCCCATCACAGGAATTGATGCGGATGCGCTGCAGCAGAACACGAATCCGAACCTGGATCCTCCTCACATATCCGGGGACATACGCTATGTGTCTACGGACACAAACTCGGGTGGTTCGTCTCGTAACAAGGCAAGAACCCTGGAACAAGTTGAAAAGGTCCATAAACCGGCCCAAAGTCCAACCAGATTTTGCAACCAGGTCAAACATCAATAATTTGGCACCAATCTGCAATGTTCCCGACCCGGATGACTTGTACCCGAGTCCGCAAGGAAACGGGTCTAGCAGAAATCAGCAAGCTGCTGATGATCGAGATGGAGCGGCCGGAGCTAGCTCTTGGTCTTGTGTTACCTCTTCCAACCAATGTTAATTAATTAATTTATTATCTATTAATTTATTATTAAGATGTGGATGCTTGTGGGTGTGACAAGTGGATTAGCAAATGTTTTTTCCTTTTTAATTTGATCAGAAATGTTAGAATTGGTTAGTGTATTTTAAATTGGTATGGAAATGTCTTATTAAAGAGTTTATGGTGAATTGTCAATTTAGCATTTGAATTATCACCTAAGTCAAAATTAGTACCTAAACTATTTTTTTCAAAAAAATCAGTCATTGAATTATAAAAATCTACCAATTACATTCCCAATATTAGATTCAAAGCTACTATATTCAATTTTTCGTCAATTTAAGTCACATTACTTGCATGTGATACACATTAGAGAGTATATTGATAATTTTTTCATAAAGAAATAGTGTATGGAGTTAACTTTTGAGGGTAAATTAGATGTTAGATTTGCAATCTATATATGAAATGATAAGGGCTTATAGGCGAGGAAATTGCGGTATTACGCTCTAAAGTGTGTGAAGTGACTTAAGTTGACAAAAAATTTGATAAAATAGCTTTGAATATAATAGTAGAGACGAAATTAGCAATTTTTAATGAATTTAGAGACTTATTTTACCAAAAAAATTAATTTAGAGACCTAATATCATTGAGATGAAAGTTCAGGTGTTAAATCGGCACTTCACCCAAGAGTTTAAAATTGTCTTAATCAGTTTGGGATTAAAACTTTAAATGAATCCTGATACTTAGCACTCATAGATGAATTGGAATTGTGTGTCAATTTCTACACGAATTTATATAGAAGAAGCAGAGTGATTGTTTCAATATAAATAGTGATCAATGCTCTCACAAAAAAAAAAAAAAAAGTTCATTATTGGATTTAGACCTTGTAAGTCAGCATATTATTTCTGTTAGAGATCAAGAGAAGCTTAGTATTGAAGTCAAGTATGAGTTCATAATTTTCGTTTGTTGGAAGTCAGATTAATTCTTACAAATTAGGCAAGTTGAAGTGCTAAACTACCTTCAAAACTTATGCATAACCACAGTTATATCAAAGTCTAGCTACCTTTCCCTCGGTTTCAAGAATTGGAGAGAGCCAACCTGACACGCCTCGATCCTACTATTATCCAAATATCAGGATAGGCACGTGTTGTCCAACACCCGAAGGTGACGAAATCCATTTATTGAATACATGAGGATTAAAATAAGAATAAGATAAGAGAAATTTAAATAGAATTAATATTAAGATTATGCATGACATGTCCAGAGCATACGTCTAATACAAAGTACAAGCGGAAATTAAGATAGAGAGTGATATTACAACAGATGCCGAAGCAGAGAGAATATAGCATGATATCAATGGTAGGGGAACGCCTCGTAGATGAGATCGTATTCATCTACCAGTGATATCGTGCTATATTCTCTCTGCTTTAGCATCTGTTGTAATAGCACTCTCTATCTTAATTTTCGCTTGTACTTTGTATTAGACGTATGCTCTGAATATGTCATGCATAGTCTTAATATTAAGTATATTTAAATTTCTCTTATCTTATTCATATTTTAGTCCTCATGTATTTAATAAATGACGGCAGCACATGCCTATCTTGGTATTAGGGAAACATCGGGATCAGGGTGTCTCACAACCCCCAATATAACACCCCCTCTCCTTCGTAGACCCAACTTAATTAGCCAAAATAGAAGAAACATGCATTGCAATCATCAAATTATAAAATCCCTATAGGGTATAGGGCTACCACGGAGTGAATTCGCATCCAAACTATCGGATGCAAATAATTGCCTTTTTATAACAGAAAATTGGGTATGAAAATTGTTACAGTTACTAACAACGAAACAAGATGAGCCTACATCCGTAAAATTTTGACCCATGAGCTATATATATACATGCATACATACATACATATATATATATATATATATATATATATAGGGAATTGATATTGACACTCAAAAAATCTCATTTTACATTCTAAACTTTCTATATTTGAAAAGAAAAATATATTTGTGAGGGATGTAGAATGAGATTTTTGAAGTGCTAATAACACTTTCTTATATATATATATATATAGAGTCAAAAATGTTTATTTGAATAATAATTGATGTACCTGCTTGTGCATGTATACACAAACTCAAGTTTACTATGAGGTAAACTATGGACTCAACCAGAAACCACCACCGGGCGCGAGGGACGTTCATTTGGCAAGCACGGGAAAAGCAGATCCTGCCAAGGATGCTTTCTTGACAAACCTCCCTTTCATTCTTGGTCTCTTCTCGGCATTCAGCTTTCGAACTTCGTACCTTATTTTCTTCGAGAACAGCCTTGTCCTCCTCTTTTCTCTATATCTCGACACCCTCGCCTCCCTCCATCCGTCCGCCATTGCCGGGTGAACTCCAAGCCCGTTCACATCCCCATAAGGGTAATGAAGTTCAGCTCCACATGCACTCTGAGAGGGTCACAAACATATTTGTTAATTACTAAGAACTAATTATAATTTGGCACTAACTCTATCTGCTTACGAGTTAATTAAACAGATATCAATTGTTCTATTTATTGTATCCCTCCACAAATATAATCAATTATATTAATTGATTTATTTATCAATTATTGAATTTTATTTTATTTTTTTGAACAAACGGTCAATTATCGAATTTGAACATAAAATTTCTTTCACTTACATATGGGATTTGAACTGAAATTGAACCTCATTTATATATATATATATATATGACTTGTACTTTACACGAAAGGAAAAGTATTCAAGATTTAGGGCAGTAAGTACAAACCATGTAGTCAGGCAAGCATTCGGAGTCGAAATCCGGGCGGTCACCGGAGGTCCACGGGGAGCCATCCCAGGCTGTAATTACCGCCTCGTAATCCAGCCTCAAAATCATCTTCCTCTTCTTGCTGTTATCTCTTGCATCGTCGTCAGCCTCCTCACGTTCATGATCTTCTGTACTACAATTACTATAGATTCCCACTCTCAGTTTGTCATCCTGCTCACCGCACGATGCTGGCGAGTCATCGTAATCTTCAATATTCAATGCAAACGGCTCCCTCACCATGTCAATCTCACTCTCCCCTAATTGGCACCCCATAAAATCAACGTTGTCTGTTCCCTCTTGATCATCATCCTCCTCAAGCTTCACTCTGCCATTCGATTCCTTTTTTTTACAATCCATCAACCCTAACCTTTCCATCCCAAAACACTCGTCATCATCAAGGCCTCTCCCCAGCAAACTATCCACGTCAGCCGCGAACTCCGCAAGATCCATGTCGCTCGGAGGCAGAAACGCATCGTGGCCGTTAAAATTCGGCAAAGACGAAACTGCTTTTGACTCGCTTCCGACATGATCAGAAACAGTAATAAGATTGGTAGCTTCATAATTAGGAACTGCATCTTCCTTAGAAATATCAGAGTTATTGCAAAGCTCCGCAACAAACGGATCGAATATCGGAACCCTATAAAGCAGCTGCTGGTCCTCTGTATTTTCTTCATCGTACGAGTTATTATCATCTCCCCCAACTTCCGGAACCTGCGGAAACAGGTTCCGGACGCCATCCTGGGATTTTCCATGATGTGTCATGGACTTCCCGCCTCTCGGTGTCCGTGCCTTCCGCGTGAACCCGCGGTGCCAAGACGGTGCCGCTGAGGTCTCCGAAACAGCGCTCGCTCGATCATCTTTGTTGCTAGGTTTGAGCGACGACGCAGTCTTCAAGAGAACCCTTTTGTGCCGATGGGCCAACTGGTTGGCTGAGTGCACGGCGGAGTCGCAGGCTTGGCATAAGAAAGCGTCGTCGGCAGCGCAGTACCAACGAGCTCTCTTTTTTATGCAGCTGTCACACGCTCGGGCAGTTTTACCGCCGACGGCGTTTGCCACTTTCTTGCTAGAATTCATCAAAGAAAACAAAATTCGACACAAAATTTGAAATCCCAAAAGCTTTTTCTGAGAGAGTACAGTTAAATAGTGCGAATTCGAGAGTAGCAACTGTCTGCTAAAATGCACTTTTATATAAGTGAAAAGCGCAAGAAATAATTAGGGCGGGAGTGCATGCCCCACAACCGGTGCTTTTACAGAGCATAAAACAGCGAAGGCAGCTCTTGGATCTGCACTTTTGGGGAGGAGAGAGAGAGAGGACCGTACTTTCGGGCCCTCAGAGAGGCTTATCTGTTTCCCAATTGGTCGAGTTTACAAATTCCATCCGAATCCCCGGCTTCCCATTAGCTATTTCTCCCTACAGATTTCTTGTTTCGTAGTGATACGGGTCCCATCTCTCACTTTCTTCTTATCCGAATTGTAAAAAGACCGTTTTGTTAGTTTTTCATCCCTGCCATGGTCCATCGGTACCAGTTTAAATTTCGGAGTTCTGCATTTCCTCCAGCATTGTGGTCCTCCCATGATCCACGTGTCCTCTAAAAAGAGCTTGGCTTCTATCCATCGTAAAGAATGAAGATTCTCATAATTCTTAAAACGTGTCGGTTCATCGTATATCGTAAGGTCAAATTTCGTCAGGTACTATTTATATTTAATTTTAAATAAAATTATTTAAAATTATTTCTAACAACACGATATACGATAAACGATCACAATTTAAGAACTCCTAAGATCTTCACAAAAAGGATTCAGATATGATACTGATTCCATCGTAGATCCTCGTTGGAGTGTGATAGGACCAATCATCTAATAATATCAGTCCTCGTGCATAAAGATCATTTTTTTCACCCTAGAAAGGTAGTACTCATTAAAACAAAAAAAAACAGGATAATGTTTGAGAGCATGAATTTGTAAATAAAATTTGCAAATCAAAAAGTGTTCATAAATAAGAATGAGCATGTTTTTCGATGCTTAAAGTCATAATTCAATTACCAACTTTCATGTCATTTAGTTTACAAAATTTTGTCTGTAAATTTAGTTTCTCTAGTATTTCCTAAAACATGGATCTAACTCTAACAGTGAATTGTGGTCTTGCTGCGTATATAACTCTCAAATTCTACGCCGCTTTTATCATTTAGATTACAAGTTAACTTTGTGTAGGAAGTGATTTATCGAACTTTTATTTTCTTTTTCAAGTTGATGGATAAAAAGTCACTCCTGACTAGTAGTAGAAATAGATGGGTTGGATTAAGAATATGAACACAGCCAATTGAGGCACGACCTTGACGTACAAAAAATGTTTGAAAAGAGGTCGTTGATGATTAGTGGTTTGAATTCACACATCTCCTTGTCAGAAACGAAGCTAGAGATTTGTATGAGCGTGGATATCCTCAAACAACAAAGTCACAATTAAATATCTCAAAAATTTATAAACAAAACACTAATATATTAATCCATAAAGTTTTTCATAAAACATATTACATTATTCCTCGAATCGTTTTCATGTTTTGAAAGCATTGTATAACAATATCATTACCAATACCATTAATTATCTCTTTATATAAAAATAATCATGTTATCATTCATCCATTGATTTCTAAATTAGAAAGCTAAATTCTAAATTGAAATGCCAAAAACAAATTAATGAAGTAGAGTTGTATAAAATACCTTATGGAGTAAAATTCTTGTGTTGAATTTTGATAATTGATTACTTGAACTCAAACTGCCTATAACACTCCAAATTCAATTGAGTTTTGAAAGGGGAGGAAAAATCTGGAGAAGTTGAGGATTGGAATTGTTTTGCCGTACGTGGTGGGATGAGTTTTGTGTGGATTAACGATCTAGGGTTAGAAAAACGGGGAGGCACAATTAAATTAATTGTTAATCAAATTGTCATCAGGTAGGGCATTTGGGATCCAAAATGGTAGACTAGTTTAGTTGCCTACCAATTTTTTTAATTGTAGTTTAATTAGGGCTGGTTATTGAGAATTGGAACACAAGCATATATATTTTTTTTAAATGAGTGGGGGCATCCACCCCCCTTAGGCATACACTAGCTCCGTCCTTGCTCTTATCTAGTTAATTAGATAAAAGGATAAGTAATAATTGTGTATGAATAAAAGGTGACGTGGAGGTCATATAAATTGCAGAAGATTACCGCAACGGCCAAAAGGTCGTTGAGAATTGAGACTTTTCTCCGAGAAAAATATGTCGACATAGTATTATTATTCCTTGTTTTGGTTACGTTGAAAGGGACTTGTGTGTAGCTATCTCTGTGTGTAGGACCTAAACAGTAATAGCCCATCCCTCTCCATCTCTGTCTAAAATAATTTTAGAATCTCACTCACTTGTGTATGTTTGTCTACAACTGTACAACATGTCAACATGTACGTATGGGATAAGGTTTTGGTAACATGTTTTGTAATATTGGTATCGGTATGCGTATGGGAGAAAATGATGAATGAAGGATTAAGGGAGGAGTAGGAGAAACAGAGGATAATATGTCAGAACAAAATCTGTAAGTGAAAACAACTTAAAATTATTATTGGTGTTTAGTTTTTAAATTTTATATTGTGTGTTATTGCACTTACATTTCTTTCTCTACCTTCCCTTACGTACTTCATTTCTCCTCTCCACCACATAACGAAAAACAATGACAAATGTATTGACTTCTATTGGATTTTCCATAAAATATTTCCCACCACATGAATTTAAGAAGGGATATTTCCCACCACATTAATTTTTTAACATTGATCATTTTCTTCGATCAAACGGTCGAAATTTGAGGGTATATGGATAACACTACCCTTTAAGAGGTAATATAGGACTTATCAACTAGTGAGTTAGAGAACTTCAATTACGAAAGAAATGAAAAACCAAACGATGTACGTAACTAGTCAAATAGATAATATCAAAAATTCAAAATAACTCGTCATTCATGATATTCAAACTTAAGACACTGATAGGTGAAAAAGAATACTACTAGACTACAGTACTAAATGCATAATTTAAAATATAATGTTGGGCTATTGTTGAAGTCCACCTTTACGTCAATCACCGGGCCTAAGGCCCATATTGATTTGTAACATTTTAAAGTTCGGCCAAGAAGGCCCATTAACCATAGAAACCTGAGAATGTTAAGCTTTGAACTTTGGGCAACAATGGCAATTTCGTCATTGAGAAATCCAATCGCCTCGTTGCCTTGGGTGTAGGGTTGGTTGGTAATCTGCCGAGCTGCTGAGGCAAACCAGTGTTCCCGTCCAAGATCGGAGGCTCGCGCTCGGTCTAAAGGCTCAACCTTTGTAAGTGTTTGCTTGAAACGGTGTCGTTATTTGTCAATTTACAGCAAGCTCTGCAACTTTCTTCGCACTCTGTAATTTTGCTCACCTGCATATATGGATAGATGTTATCTTCGCCATTAATTTTTTTCGCATGAAATTATGGATACAGCTTTAATTTTACTTAATCAAAGTTTAACATCGAAATTTGTATTGATTCTAAATTTTCCTTCATTAATTGTATCTGATTATGGAACTCCCAAGTGCAATTATGCAAAAGCATGTTTCCAGCTTTAAGAATTATACTTCTAAGTGAAAGTTTTGGACGTTTTAGAGATTGGAATGCAGAGTTGTAGTTGATGTAATCGAAAACACCGAAACCATTGATGCAGTTCAAAGAGGAATTCGATGGTAGTAAGTTATTATGCAGAGTGAATTATGCACTTGGAGGATGACAAAGACCTTCCGTTACAGTTTTTGAACGAAAGAGGGAATTCGGGTGCACATTTTGTCACCGAAGATGGTTCCATAGGTTTGCCGATAAAGAGGAATTCGAGGATATATTGTCCTTTTTTCTATTAGGATGGGATTCTATGTATATGTATTAGAGTTAGTTCGTTGCAAGTAGTGAACTGATCGCAGTTAAGATGGACGTTTATGATTTACTATTTTGTAGGTGTTGTCTGCGATTCGCAAGATCAATTCAGATTATTGATTATGCTCCTAAGTTAGAAAAAATAAGGATGATTGAGCAATATTCTCTACATCGATGCGCATTTAAATGCTTAGTGTTGAATTACTTTGAGGAGCTAATTTGACAC
The DNA here is from genome assembly GCF_916048215.2 of Malus sylvestris. Taxonomy (NCBI): domain Eukaryota; kingdom Viridiplantae; phylum Streptophyta; class Magnoliopsida; order Rosales; family Rosaceae; genus Malus; species Malus sylvestris. Next base: position 2,561,365 of record NC_062272.1, read on the forward strand.
CGATATATGAGGTTTTTATTTCTCTTTGAAAGAACGAGATAGGAGTTCATCATTTGAGGTTATTTAATTGTCATGTTTAGCCGACGTGTTTGAGACTTGTTACCTTTTAAAGTATGATCTGTGATCTGATGGAAATGGAATCCATTGTAGTACTCCATACATCTTAAATGGCACCATTAAAACAATCGGGGAAGCATGGAATCAATGAAGAGCAAGGATTTTACGTATATTTCCATTCAATTCTTTTGTTTCGGTAGCTCTGTTCCTTGAACAGCTGGACCAAGGGTGATGTTTCATCTTCTGTCCTAATTTATGTCTCCCTTGATCATACTGAACTAGTGTGATGATGGCATCATTACTGCAGGATATCCTGATGTCAGGGAGAAACCGTGTGTCTCGCCATTCTAACGGTTATCGAGGTTATCATGATGATCCACGACCTGTTATGAACAGAGGGCCGGGATCCTTGTCTATTCACCTTGCAGCTTTGGAAGAACAACTTGCTGTGCAGCATAGAGAAATGCAGCGAATTATTGCTGAGAACCGGCTTGTAATTGATGATAATACCCTTCTTCAAAGGCAATTGGCAGATGCGAAAGATGAAATTCATAGACTGGGGCAGGCTATACCTAAAATCCGGGCTGAGAAAGAGGCGCAGTCTCGGGAGTTGATTGAGAGAGGATTGAAGCTAGAAGCTGATCTCCATGCTACAGAGCCTTTAAAGGCAGAAGTTGTGCAGTTAAGAGCTGAAGTTCATAAATTAAATAATTTACGGCAGGAACTGTCTTCCCAAGTCCAAGGTCTGACACAAGACGTTACTCGGTTGCAAGTGGAGAATCGGCAACTAATTGCCATGGGGGCTGATATTGATGGGATGCGAAACGAGCTTGTCGAGACCAGGTTTTAACAATGCATTTTTAATTAGGTTAATAGCCAAAATAGTATCTTGCTCTTCTTTTCCTTTTTAGGAGATGGGTGCACACATTAGGAAAACGCTTAATGCGTTTTCAACCACGTTAGCTGCTGCTCTTTTGTCTGCATATTTGGATTGATTTTGCAACTTTTTTAGGAGAGCTTATGAATTTGAGAGGAAAGCCAATGAAGAACAAGTTGAACAAAAGCAAGCAATGGAAAAGAACCTCGTTTCCATGGCTCGTGAAATAGAGAAGCTAAGAGCAGAGCAGCTGAATGCAGACAGGAGGGCACGAGGACTAGGTGAATCTCCATCTCTCTCTCGCTCTTTCTCACCCATGCGCGCATACACACAAACACAGAGAACTCTAGCGCTCATGGGCCTCTTACTCCGGCAGGCAAGTTGTTTTGACTGCTCTCATGTTTATGTATAGGTGGTGGGGGTTACGGAATGATGAATGGAAGTCCCGAGATGAGATATTCAGGTCGTCCGTATCGCAACGGCTATAGCACTGGTTGGGGACCCTATGATAAGCGTGGATCACGGCATTAAGTTGTCCTAAGAATATCGAATGCTCGGGAATTGGTAAAAGAATAGAGATCTTGGCCATGTATTTTTTTTCTTTACTTACGACAAGATGAGATGTTGGAAGTGAGTAGTAGGCAAGACAAACGTATGAAAGGGGAAGCGGGGTTGTGTCATAGGTTCCGTTTTGGAAGTAAATATGGACAAATTAATATCATTTTAAGGGGGTTTTTAGATTGCTTCTGGAATGATTACTGATTTATGACAATCAAAAACCCTTTAAACTAGTTGTATAGTAGAATTTGTAGGTGTTGGCTCAGAGAAGCACTTCAGGAAGAAGCACATTGTCACATGTCTTCTTAAGGAAAAACTTCTAGATACTTTGTCAAGAATCCTTGGATTTTCAATAGAAATTCCAATGTGCACATCTTCCAGGGACACTGAATTTTTTTTTCTTTCTAAATGTGGATGGTAGCTTATCACGGGTACATCGTTACCGTGAAATCTTTTGCCTATGCCTTGTAAAAGTCGCTTACACATATTGGATTATTGACATAAGGCATCACAAAAACCACATATTCGTACTATATAACTCATTATCCTAAAGGATAATATATAAAATAAAATATATAAAAAAAGATATATATAATGATGAATATCACAAATGTTTTAAGTATAAAAAATGAAATAAAAAGCTTTTTATTTAAGCTGTTGGGTTTGACTATGTAGCATTTAAGACGGGGCGGGCCGATAGGCCCAACATACCATTGGTCTAGGGATAGAACTTCTTTGCTGAAAAGATCAGCAGCTGCTGATCATGAATCACGGTTGGATACGTGTTCAAGTTTAATTAAAAAAATCAAATACTTGGTCCAACCGTAATTACTGATCAGCAGCTGCTGATATTTCAGGTGCCATGTCCCAATATGTGCAGTGGAAATTTGGAAGTAATTATTTGCCACCGGCCCAGTAGGGCCGGCAACATTGCAGCTGGATCCATATGTCTGCCCATGAATCCATAAGTCTCCATCGTGGACGGTACTAACATGCTCCGTTTTAAATTAAAAGAAAACAGATAAGGAAAATAAAAATATCAATAAATTGTAGGCCAGAAGTTATTTTTCTGACCATTTATGTTAGAGAAAAGAAGAAAGTAAAAGTTGAAAGGGAAATGTTTGTTATCTCACTAGCACCGTCTCTTTAAAAGAAAAACAAACTTTTCAAAATTCATTTTGTATCACAGCATTCTAAAACCGTTAAGTTTTCCATCTAAACAAATCATGCACATCTCCATGGCCGCACCTTCCCCTCGCACCTACCCCCACCCTTCTATCTAGATCAGGAAGAATTTACTAGAATATGGAAATGGGTAGAGCGAGGTGATAAAAATCAAGTCAGACATTTGGAATTGGTGACATACACAAACATTTCCTAACGTTAAATTTTTGGTTTAGAGTAGGGAGACACCTGTCGGGTTGGAGGTAATGTGGATGATATTTTTGCATGCAAGTATGCAAACACCCAAATTAGCTGTTTTACAGTTTACTAGCTAAGTCTTTCTTCTACGACAGTTAATTGGGGACGACAGTTCATGGCATGCATGCCACCATGGTTCCACAGTCTCGTCGTCTGCAATGGCCAGTGCTGGCTCGCCACTGTATAATTGTTGTAATATTAATGGCATGTGCAGCTCTGCGTATTTTATTTAATAACTTCTTCACCCTTGCATCCACAACCATGAAGTCATTCACCAGTATACATAGGCATACACTGCTCAGCGTTTCAATTGGTCAGATGATGAAATTAAAGAGAGACGACCAATGTGGCAGCAATGAAATCCCCACTATATGTATTATACATATAAAATTAGAAATTTGTAGCTGAAGCCTGAAACATTGGACAGATGAACACACACACACACACATATATATATAGGTTTTTTTTCTTCATAAATGATCCTTGAAATTAAAAATCAATCAATGGAGTTCGTAAAAATAGTTGTGACAAATCAACATGGTCCTTCCGTCACAATTTTGTTAAAAATTCAGTTAAATGTTGATGTGACACATAAATGGGTCCTACAAGATTTACGGGTTTTTATCACAAATGGTCCCTGAAATTGAGCCACACTATCAAGATGGTCCCTGAAATTGAAAATTGATCAATATAGTCCTTGAAAATAGATGTCGCAAATCAATATGATCATTCCGCCACAATTCTATAGATTTTTTTGTTATGTGCTAATGTCGTTTAATAATTAATTAAAATAGTTGTCTAAATACCTTTTTGCACAATGAAATTTTTTTTTCTTCTTATATTAGGGCCTAATCCGAAGAGAGATCCATTCCATAAATTCTCAAAGGTAAGAGGGGGTGTGGAAATAGTTTTCAACCAACAATAGACGCACATCAGGTATAACCTCATTATGTCAAGGTAGACCTTGATGTTTTTTGCATCACCAGACCACCATAGAAGTGCCGAACAAGCTCTCCAAGATTAAGGTTGTGAGGATGTTGATCGCCTAAATGTTAACGGTGATGTCCCAGAAGTCGTTGCCAATCAGCCAAGCCGTCACCAAAGGTGATCTAGATCCAGGTTCAATTTGGTGAAAGGTGTTGAAGTGTGTAAAGATGGGTATATTGAGATTTTTTTAGAGAATAGAGAGCGAATAAGGTACAGAAATGTGGACTCGGATCAGAGGTGATTGCAGGATTGGGTTTTTGGGTTGACAACTTTTTTTTAACTACTAAATTATTAAGCATATTTGTATTTTTTTTAAAATTTAATTAGACTTGTATGACTCATTTATGTGTCACATCAACACATACAAATTTTTTTACAAAATTGTGACGGAATGACTATATTGATTTGAGACACTTGCGGGACTACATTGATCAATTTTTAATTTCAGGGACCATTTTGATGTTCCGAGTCAATTTCAAAGACCATTTGTAAGAAAAAATGATTTATGGGGCCCATTTATGTGTCACATTAGCACTTAACAAAATTTTTAACAGAATTGTGATCAACGAAATGACCAAATTGATTTGCGACACCTATTTTCAGGGACTACATTGATTGATTTTCAACTTCAGGGACCATCTTGATGGTGAATATCAATTTCCAGGACCATTTGTGATAAAAAAAAAACCATATATATATTAATACAAATTTATATATGTCTTAATCGATCATCTGTCACCAGTCTGCTGGTCCCAGGCATCGTCAATAATCAATCCAATATATATATATATATAAGCAATATTTATGTTTGCATAAAGGATAAGGATTGTCTGCCCTCCCACTTCCCGTGCCCTCCTGTTTATGTGGTCACGGTTAAGCCACGTCAACCTTTTATATTACTATTCATTTTTGTCTTATTATCTCTATAAAAAAAACAATATAAAATGTTGACGTGGCTTAACAGTGATCACACAAAACAGGAGGGCACGGGAGGGCACCGGAAGTGGGAGGGCAGACAATCCTTGTCCTTGCATAAATTAAGTAATTAACTGGGAACACACTGATAAAGTTATAATCCTTGATTTTCAGTGCTTCACATTCGAGAAGAACAGCCCTAATTTTCAATGATCCAGTTAATTACTGAAAATAATCATCTGTTGGCAATAAGTAAGGGCACAGTATATGTTAACTAAGTTTCTACAGCATTTCAAGAGTATTAAATACCAAATTTTTAGAAATTTACAGCTTTAATTGGACAAGAAAGATTAATTAACCATGCATCCACATTAACCTCGTTTGTAAATGATGAAAATTTCGACGGCTAGCCGCTTCCATGGATCTGCTTATTAATCCAGTCACGAGATATGGATCTTTCTCTCCGTGTGTGTGTGTGTGTGCATGTATATATACACTCACATATCTAACTTTAATTTATTAATGTGCATTTGTTTACCAGAAAGTTCAGGCTTCAAATGCATTCACGCACTTAGTTTACATGTAGCTAGGGTTAGCTAACCCAGAAATCAGCTTTTCCCTCCTATGAAAGATTTCCCTTCATATTTTGGACCTGTAGACCCGTAGAATACACGTATAACCCGCCAGGCACCACCAACTCTAGCTACTACGCATGCACGGGGCCAGAAGCTTCATAGCCTTAAATCCAGGACCTCTTATTTTACCTGCATTTTGGATGGCGTTGCAACAAAATTTATGAGGCTATATCCTTTCCAATTTGGTGGTCCTCAAAGTCCTTGTTTATTACTTAATTGGCCGGCATATTAACTTGTGTAATAAACTGAACAAAAAGATACAGGAACATTTGTCTTGAGGACAATTTTGTGAGTTAACACTACGTGTTGAACAAAAATTGCATCTATCATCACATAAGCAGGTACACATATTTTCTGAAAATTAAGATTAACTATCGTCGAGTTTAACTCTTATATTTTGTATATGTTTGTTTCAGTTAATTAAAAGCTTCCCGTTATTGTTAGTATCACTATCAGTACTAATATCCATCAACAATCACATAAGGTGACATATCACTGATCAATCCCTACTTCCTTTTTTTTTTTTTTTGTTTCCCTCCAAAACGTTAAGCGGGTAATATTAAATACGAATAGAAACATTTACGTTAGATGTCAAAGTAATAGACAACCTAGCATATCTAGCACACTTCAATTTAAACACGCTTATTCTCTACCTCTATATATACAAATGTGAATAGAAAAAAAAAAACTTTTCCATGAATGAAAGGTATATAATTAACCTTATTCTCTATCATCATCGTCGTCATCGTCGTCATCTGCCTCAAGGTTCATTTATGGTCGGGACAAGTTTTCACTTCGAGGAGGATAAAAATGATTTCGACAGATGTAATGTTTATTCCAGTCAAACGGGACCTTGAACAACTGTGTTAGTTTTGCACCAATATCAGCGGTGGAGTTGGCTGTCCTCCATTTATTTTCAGAAAACAACCAATGCGTGGTATCTGCAAATCCCGCCTAGCTAACTATCACTTCATCAGATTTGACGATCATCCTATCCCGTTTCTTGTTACGTCATATCTTTACAATTTAAAACCCAATCAAATGTCGCTTAATTTGGTTCGGTTTCTAGACCGCTCTCGGGTACACACGGCAGACTCGTATTAGGTCATCGATGGCGCCAATTCAATAATGTATGATACCAAATTAAAATAAAATGGGAGCACGTACTGGTCGAGTGTGGCAATCACATATAGATGAAAGTTTGGAACGTTGAGTTAATGTTGTGTTTCGTCATCAGTCGATGGTGTAATGAGTTGATAGCTACAATATGGATACATGCAAAGTACAGCTTAACAAAGACGAACCAAAATCAATGCATCACATGCTGGAAACCTAAATTTAAAGCCATGGCGATCAATCAAAACAATCCCGCTGTACTTACAGATCGATGAATCCTATATATTTAGAGTTCATATCTTCTGCACCCATTGTGTGTGGCTTCTCTGTGACCTCTATTAGTGATTGACATGTGTTAATAAAATTAAGTTTTTTTAACTTTGTTGTCATAAACTTAACATGTCAATCAACGGTGAAGATTTGATCTCGTACATTTACAGAAGAAGAAAAAATCATTAATAATTGAGGACACGATACCACTTCCTTTCTAACATTTCTTTCGGTGTACATATAATCAATCAAATCAAAACCATCTCATGTTAATTTTGTATATAAAAGTTACCCTAAAATTTAGCGATCTTGACTGAGTTGAGATCTGTAATCTGCACTGTTCTAAAAATCTTTGCCTAGCATCGCCTAGGTCTCGTCTAGGCGCTAGGCGGCTAGCCACCGTCCCGATTAATGCTTAGGCGTTTGAAAATTAAGAAAGGACGCATAGACCTACTGAGGCGTCTGCCTAGACCGCCTAGGCACCCGCCCAGACTTGCCTAGGTCGCGACTCACTTAGACAAAAAATAGATAACTTTCATTTTGCATTTTATTTCTATAAATTGTAAGAGACTTGTTGCATACTAAATTAATGAACACACATTATATCCTTATTCCCCACGTTTTCATTATGTTCCAATACTTCATAATATATATGTCATTCTATTTTGTAGTTTATGATGAAATTATATATATTTATAGTATAAACAAACACTTATTTATATGAAATATAATAGATTTACTTAAATTCGTTTAGTCCGCCTACCGCCTAGGCGCTAGGCCCTAGCCTGCCGCCCGACTAGTGCCTAGCGTCTTTAAGAACCTTGGTAATCTGTTAAAAATCCAAAATTCCGGTAACAATAAGTTGTATTGTGTTTTCCTTACATGAGTTGAAAGACAGTATTACATCGATCAAAACCATACTCGAGCCAAGGTTACAAATTCATATAGAAAGAAGATATGCGAAAAAAGATAAAGAAAAAGAACATAGAGTTTTGCTATGACACATTGAAACGTATTTAAACGGCGTGAAATGATTTTTACACTTATAATTGAGGGAACAAAAGAAAATCGAAGCACAAAAACAAAGCGAAAATTGCAGAAAGAGAATGAGAGATGTTACAATAAACAGGTGTAAAACCATATTATATATATTTGAATTGAACAAATATTTAATTAGTTATAGTTTTATAACTGGATCAAAGAAAGGGCACCACCAAAAAAAAAAAAAAAAAAAAGCAACCACCAATCCCATTCACCATTTCATTATGAATTTTGTTTGTTTGTTGTTTGCTTTGACTTTAGAGCTTGACCACCTCAGGGATATGAACCGGGTAATTATCGATGCAATCAGCCCAGGGCCCATCTGACGTTGTTGTGATGGTCCGATTGCACTTCCAGACCGCGCTGTTGCACTTAAACCCGCTCCCGAACGCAATCTGCCAAACCCTATCACCTTTTTTCATCCTACCCTTCGCCTCGATGTACCCCAACTCGTACCACAGCGACGACGACGACGTATTGCCGAACCTGTGCAGTGTCATCCTCGACGCCTCGCAGTGCTCGACCGACAGCTGTAAATTCTTCTGCAGCTCGTCGATCACCGCCCTTCCGCCCGCGTGGATGCAGAAGTGCTCGAACGCCTCTCGGAAATCAGGAATGTAGGGCTTCCATTTCGGGTTCAAGATTTTCCGGCCGATGAGCGTGAAGAGAAACAGCAACTGCTCCGACGCCGGCAGCACTAGCGGGCCGATCGTCGTGATGTTCGATTTCAGCGCTTCCCCCGCAATCGCCATCAGATCTTTAGAGAGTGAAATTCCAACGTTGCCTTCCTTGTCTTCTTCCTCGAACACGCACCTATACGCCTTGTCATCTGCTCCCTTGTGTGTCCTTACTACGTGGACCAATCGGTATTTTGCGCGGCGGTGCTCGGACCTCCTGTTTGATAAAAGCAAGGCGGCGCCGCCCATCCGGAAGAGGCAGTTAGGGAGGAGCATCGCCCTCTCGTTGCCTTGGTAATAGTTCGGGGTGATGATCTCGGTGCTGACGACCACCGCGTTGGAGTTGGGATGCACCTGGAGGAGGTCGCGCGCCAAATCGATTGAAATGAGGCCGGCGCTGCAGCCCATGCCGGAGAGGTTGAAGCTCTTGATGTTGCTTCGGAGCTTGTACTTGTTGATCACCATCGCCGAGAGCGACGGCGTCGGCGAGAAGAGGCTACAGTTAACAATGAGAATATCGATGTCTTTGGGCTTGAGCCCAGTCTTCTCGAACAGAGAGTCCATGGCGGAGAAGATGACGAGCTCCGCCTCGCCCCTAGCGGCCTCCATGGTGGGGTTGGGCGGAATGTAGTGAATCGCCGGAGGGAGGCAGGTCTCCTCCCCGAGGCCCGAGCGCTCGAGGATCCTCATCTGGAACTCGACGCTCTTGGGGTTGTTGCTGAGGTTGAGGCGGGAGTGCTCCATGAAGGTGGAGAAGGGGACGCGGCAGGTGACTGGAGGCTTGAAACAGGCGTAGTCGACGAGGTAGATGGAGCGGGGTTTGGACATAAAGTAGACGGTGGCGATGAAGATGATGAGGAATGAGGAGCAGAGGATTTGGACGAGATCGAAGTGAAGTGAGTCCCAGAGCTTGAGAAGCTCGTCGGGGCCGAGGCGGAGGACCTCCAGTAGGATTCCGGCCATGATGGGGATGAGAGTGAGGGTAAGAATGTGGTTGACGAGGTACTGGTAGCCGAGCTTGACATACTTGAGCTTGACGGAGTTGGAGAAGTCCTGCATGATTGGAGGCATGGTTGGATGCTAGGTTTTCGGCAGAGAAGGAGAGAGTTGAGTAGAGATGAGAGTTGAGGGGGTGTGGTATTAGGTGGGAAAGGGGGGGGTGGGGATTTAAAGGCAACGGGACCGGGGCAATGAAGGTGGCAGATGAGGGGATTAAATGGGGAACTTCACGTCACTCAACGCTCACTTAACCTTGGTATTAATTATATTTTTCGCATACATTTCTTTTCCACGTGTAACTAAACCCATGCCCTAACATACATAGCTATAGCTACATCCAGTTTTGGGCTTTAAAACTTTACATGCATATCTTTATTTTTTGGTTCCACTAGTCATGATTCATGAGCTTCCCCTCCTGTAATTTGTCAAACATTAACAAGTCAGATAATGTCAGAGAGATCGATATATAATTGTATTTTGTGAATTCCCTCTTTAAGAAAAAAAAGAGCAGAGGTGTCCAACTATATTATTGTACGACTCGTTTCATAATAGCTTGAGACCCTTTGCGTTTTAGTTACAATCGGCCTCATGCTATTTTCACTTAGGGGTGTGATATCCACACACATTTTTTTACTTCTCTCACACCTTTTTGGTTTTTGGCCGTCGGATCGGAAGAATTAAAGAAGATCAATGAACAGAAATTAACAAGGGGTGTGTGAGAAGTAAAAATGGGTGTGTGGATAGCACACCCTTTTCACTTATTGTGAGAATTGTTCTAAATGCGTTACCAAATATATTTTATTTGAAACTAAATAATTAGTTTCATATGTGCGATCTTTATAACCTAATTTATCAATGCGATCATACAAAACAAAAAGAGAGAAATTTTTTGTTGTGTCATATTAAGGGGTGGTTTAGGTATACAAACTAAACAGAATTTAATTTGATGTGTATTCTCAACTACATGACGATGATGTTATGAATTTGACTTCAAACCATATGCCTAAAAGTATATATAAAATTCGGAAAAAAAAATTGAAAATAAAGTCAACTTGAGTCAGCCATTATAGTTAGGGAAATTAATTTCCAGTTCCTAATTAATGTGGTTGTTAGTTGTTATTTACTTGAATTGAAAAACAATTTTAGAAGGAATAAAAGACCTACAGGAAATGAGAAGGAGATTCACAAAAGTGAGATTTTTTATAGATTATCTATCACCTCATGTTTTTTACGGAATGTTTTAAAATGTTGACAAAAAGTTCATGAGTAGTCCTACTTTGAGAGAGTTTACTTAATACTTCTCAAGACCTTATATTATAATTTTTTTTGTCAACCAATCGGATAAAGTATATTTTATTTATTTCTCCTCCATTTTCCCTCTTTGGAAGGGTACATTAAACCTTTCTTGAAATTTGTCATGGTCATGGACGGAGCCAATGAAGGCTCAGTGGGGGCAGATACCCCCACTCAAGTGATTCGTTTGTTTAGTTGCAAACTACAATTATATAATATACACGGATTATCTTTGAAGAAAATATATGTATATAATATCTAACATACATTCATTCTACTTATACTCCATATCAAATATTATATGAGCAATAGTGCTCTTGTTCTGTCATTCAAACCGAAAAAACCCTCTCCCGCCTATCATGTATTTATATTTTTCTCATTAATTTGCCACTTTCCACTACTATATTGAAATTTTTGTAACATTGGAATTGTGATATATCATCATTTGAAACCATCCTTAATATCATATTGCGTATAACTATATTATAATAAAATTTTCTTAGTTGTTTTCGGTTGCCCCTACTGGACTGGAAGAAATTTCTGGCTTCGTCCCTGGCCATGGTGATAATCTATAATTTTGTTATATATATTTACCTTATGTATATAATTTTTTAGAATTACCAGAGTTATTGCACAGCTCGATCATCCTTGTTGCTAGGTTTGAGCGACGACACTATCTTCAAGAGAACCCCTTTGTGCCGATGGGCCAACTGGTTGGCGAAGTGCAGAGCGGAGTTGCAGGCTTGGCATAAGAAAGCGTCGTCGGCAGCGCAATACCAACGAGCTCTCTTTTTAATGCAGCTGTCACACGCCCGGGCAGTTTTACCGCCGACGGCGTGTGCCACTTTCTTGCTAGAATTCATCAAAGAAAACAAAATTCAAAACAAAATCTGAAATCCCAAAAGTTTTTTCTGAGAAAGTAAAATAGTGCGAATTCGAGAGTAGCAAGTGTGATAAAATGCACTTTTATATAAGTGAAGAGCGCAAGAAATAATTGGGGCGTAAGTGTGTGCCCCACAACCGGCGCTTTTACAGAGCATAAAACAGCGAAGGCAGCTCTTGGATATGCACCTTTGGGGAGGCTTATCTGTTTCCTAATTGGTCGAGTTTACAAATTCGATCCGAATCCCCGGCTTCCCATTGGCTACTTCTCCTCATTGACAAGAGAAATTTTTAGTTGTGACGGGAACATAAGTGGTACATCATGTGTTTTAATATGAGTGGTGAGAAATTTTATTTTTTAAGTTATTAACTTTTTCGCACACATATCTCATCATTTATATAAATGACACGTGGTGTACCATCCCCGTATACTGGTCATACTGAAAAATCTCTTCATCGACAGATTTCTTGTTTCGTAGTAAATACGGGTTCCATCTATCACTTTCTTCTTACCCGAATTGTAAAATGACCGTTTTGTTAGTTTTTCATCCCTACCCCCCACATAGTCCATCAACACTAGTTTAAATTTCAGGAAAACTAATGAAAATAACTTGAAAACTTTGAGTTTTAACAATAAGGACAAAATAAATGGTAAAGTGAATAGTATCAGGATTGACTTGAAAACTTTGAGTTTTAGTGTAAAAATGTGGTTTTTCGTTGAAGTGAACAATACCCGAAGCTTTTTGTTAAAGTTTCCTTAAATTTCGGAGTTTTGCATTCCCTCTAGCACTGTGGTCCTCCCATGATCCACGTGTCCTCTAAAATGGACTTGGCTTCTATCCATCGTAAGGCCATCTCCAACCGAAGGCTCGTTTTAGCCCTATGGTCCTCCAAGATATTAATATTTTGATGCACAAAACATTGCCATATTTGCCTCAATCTCCAACCAAGGGCCAAAGGGCCATAGGGCTTGTTTTAGCTCTGTCACAGAAAACCGTTTCCAACCGATGACCAAAGGCCATAGGGCTAAACATAATTTATTATTTAAAAACTACCACTTAAATTCAAATCCAACGGCTAAGTGACGTTAGCATGACGTCAACTAGCCGTTGGATTTGTAAAATAGAATTTATAGGAAAAAAATAGAATTTTAAAAAATATATGAAACAAATTTTGTAAAATAGAAGTTATAGGAAAAAAAATGGAATTTAAAAAAAATATGAAACAAATTTTGTGAAATAGAAGTTATAGGAAAACATGGAATTTAAAAAAAAATATGAAACAAATTTTGTAAAATAGAAGTTATAGGAAAAAAAAATAGAATTTAAAAAAAAAATATGAAATAAATTTTGTGAACTAGAAGTTATAGGAAAAAATGGAATTTAAAAAAAAAAAATAGGAAACAAATTTTGTAAAATAGAAGTTATAGGAAAAAAAATAGGAAACAAATTTTGTAAAATAGAAGTTATAGAAAAAAATAGAAGTTATAGGAAAAATTTTGTAAATAAAAAAAAAATAAAACTGTAAAAAAAAAATTCAAAAATAACAGCTAGCTGACGTCAGCTAGCCGTTGGATTCAAAATTTTCTTGAAGCAATCTTGTCGGTTATAACCAACCAGAATATATTTATATTAAATATATTAAATATACTCCTATCGGTTATATCTGACATGATTTCTCTGATTTTCTGGGGCCCTTTTCAGATTATGTGGGGCCCACAAGCCCTCTGGCCTATCCCTCGGTTGGAGACGGTTTTCGGGTTATTTTCGGCCCTCTGAACCCTTCGGTTGGAGATGGCCTAAATCCTCTTTGGAGCGAGATAAGACCAATCAGCTAATAATATCAGTCCTCGTGCATAAAGATCATTTTTATTTCACCCTAGAAAGGTAGTACTCATTAAAATAAAAACACAGAGATAATGTTAGAGAGATTTAATTTGTTGACAAAATTTATAAATCACATGGTGTTCACTAACAAGAAAGAACACGTTTATCAATGCTTAAGTTATAATCCAATCACCAACTTTCATGTTAGTTAGTTTACAAAACTTTGTCTATAAATGTAGTTTCTCTGGCATTACAAACACAGCCTAACTATAACAGTCAATTGTGGTATTGCTGCGTAAATAACTCCCAAATTCTATGCCGTTTTTGTCATTTAGATAACAAGTCAAGTTTGTTTAAAGGAAGTGATTTATCAAACTTTACGTCAACCACCGGGCCTAAGGCCCATATTGATCTGTAACATTTTAAGTTGGGCCAAGAAGGCCCATTAACGATAGAAACCTGAGAACGTTAAGCTTCGAACTTTGAAGGGGCAACAAGGGCAATTTCGTCGTTGAGAAATCCAATCGCCTCGTTGGGTGTAGGGTTGGTTGGTAATCTGCTGAGCTCGTGCCCACCTCGTGGGCTGCATGAGTTATCTACCAACTTCAAAGATGCTACGTGTGAACGAATAATCAAACAAAAAATTCAGAGGACATGACTGTCTCTCGTTTGTTTTTTCTTTTTCTCTGAAACCATCACTTTCTAACATCACTTGGTATATAAAAACATACCTTGACAAGTAAACCTACACAAACTTCCACAAAACCAGACGGAGAAGATGCCTGAATACTGTGTAACTGGAGGAACAGGCTTCATAGCTGCTTACTTAGTGAAAGCCTTGCTAGACAAGGGCCATGTTGTCCGCACCACGGTTCGAAACCCAGGTATCTATATTTGCAGTTATCAGCTACTTCCATCAATTTCACAATATTTTCATGCATACAAACGATGTTCTACTTCAAATGAATTTAAAGTTGAAGAAAAAGTTATTCGAACTAGGGTGCAATACGCTATAGCCAATATGACTACGCTCGAGTCCTCTCAGAATTTATAATTTTAGGTTGTCCTGTGATTCCATCTTTGTATTGATGACTGCAGTTCATGTAGCTAGCATTTACGGTTGGTAGTTTTTTTATCCTTTTGGTGACAGAGGATGGGGGGAAGGTGGGTTATTTGTGGGAGTTTAATGGAGCCAAGGAAAGGCTCAAGGTGTTGAAAGCTGATTTGATGGTGGAAGGAAGCTTTGATGAGGCTGTACGAGGCGTCGATGGAGTCTTCCACACTGCATCACCCGTTCTTGTTCCATACGACGACAATGTTCAGGCAAATTAGACTCTTCGTTTGATTTTTTTTTGTTCTCCTTTCCCGTTGTTAAACTTCGTTTTATGTAATTCAATCATATTTTTTGATCGGTGGGAGAAAACTTGAAGGCTTTCAAAACTGCAGAGTGCAGAGTGCTAAAATGTGGTACGTTCTTGAAAATATTCAAGCTAAAACGAAACTTTAATTGATTGATTGATTGCAGGCAAATTTGATTGATCCATGTATAAAGGGCACACTGAATGTTCTGAATTCATGCTCAAAAGCACGTGTGAAACGGGTTGTGCTCACCTCTTCTTGCTCTTCAATAAGATATCGTTACGATGCCCAGCAGGCCTCTCCTCTCAACGAATCACATTGGAGTGATGCTGAGTACTGCAAACACTACAATGTAACCACGTACAAAACCCTTCCGGTCCATGTTTAATTCCAGATGCATTATAAACAATAACACGTACATGTTGAATTGACGTTGAAGTGCATTATTCATGTGTAAATTATTGTTTGTGTACAGCTCTGGTATGCTTATGCAAAAACTACAGCAGAGAAGGAGGCCTGGAGAATTGCTGGGGAGAGCGGAATGGATCTCGTTGTGGTGAATCCGTCGTTCGTGGTTGGTCCTCTGCTAGCACCACAACCAACCAGCACTCTATATATGATACTGGCTATACTGAAAGGTTGTACCGCGTGACAATGTTCCAGTACCGAACAATTATTTGCCCAATTTGAGAATAAGGATATTGAATTTGCAATTTCTGCGATAGGTTCAAGAGGGGAGTACCCGAACACGACAGTAGGATTTGTGCACATAGATGATGTGGTAGCTGCGCACATTTTAGCAATGGAGGAAAGCAAAGCGTCGGGAAGGCTGATATGTTCGAGCTCGGTTGCGCACTGGTCGGAGATCATTGAGACGCTGAGGGCCAAATATCCATCCTATCCATATGAAAACAAGTGAGCATATATAAAAGGCAATCTCAAGCCAACAAGGCTTTACGCTTTCCAAGGGTCGGGGTGGAACGTTAATCGTATATATATAGTTCCTAAATTTCCGTTGGTTTAATGTGGAAAATTATAAATGGAATTATCTATGTATTTTGCAGGTGTAGCAGCGTGGAAGGAGACAGTAATCCACATAGCATGGATACCAGTAAAATTGCTCAGCTGGGATTTCCACCTTTCAAAACGCTTGAAACAATGTTCGATGACTGCATCACTAGTTTCCAACAGAAAGGATTTCTATGAAAGAATCGCACAAGGCTTTGCTTTTGAGTGCGTTCCAAGTTTCGTTTTCTCGTTTGTGTTTTGTTATGTTCTTTTTTTCCTTTGATTTCAGTTAATCAAAAGGAAGGAGACATTCCTCGCTTTGATTTGAATCCAAAGAGAACAGTTAATCACGGTTTCTTCTTGTTTAGTCACAATTTTTTTATTTACATAGATTACCATCTAAAATTCTAAATTACAAAATCTCATCAACTATCTTTTCAATAATTAAAAACGCATTTAAGCTTCTGGAGCTCACAGTAAGCACAACGGTGTTTCCGTTCTTTTTTTACTTTGCCTACGGGCCTAAGTGTACGTGGGCTTCCCGTTATGTATTGGGTTGTTACTCTTCCTTTGCTGGGGCCTGTTTTTATTTTATGTCTTCTTTTTTTTTATGTAGGGTTTTATATTTGTGTGTTTTGGTTAGATTTAGGCTTATCTTGCACGGATTGTAATCTTCTTTTCATTAACGAAGCTTTATTTTCGACCAAAAAAAAAGTGACTCATAACGCATTGGTTGAGGACAGCGACTGAATCCAAACATATAGCTTTATGGCGGCTTCTAATGTGTCAATAATTGGCTCTCTCTTGATTTGTCAAATGTAAAGTCCACTTGTGTATGATTTTGACTTGTTTAATCCCCTTAAGTTTGGCAAAATTAACAACCGGAAAAGACAATTACAACATATAAAATTTGATCGACCCACTGATGACGTAGACAACCAATAATACGTTTACTTAAAGTATAGTGATGACCGTATGTGGTTGGGGATGAATTCTGGACTTCGTATTTTATGTGGTAGGATAGGGCAAGTACCGAATTCGATTCCAACGCATGTGAATCACACATGGGTGGACGGAGAGTGATTGAAATGTTTCTGTGATTCTTTCTGACCTTCAAAAGTGTGAATTGTCATAACAAATACGTTAATTGATTCTTTTAAAAAATAAATGTAGTGCGATATATTTACTTACCTGGAACAAGTCTTTGTAAAAAATCATCTCTTGACAAATTTGTTTCTATGAGTCTTTTTTATCTTTAAAAATATAAACTATCGAACGAATCCACTAATTGATTATTTTAAAAATATATATAAAGTTATGACATATTTACTTACCTAGAACAAGTGACAGTAAAATATCGTTCCTCGAATTGAAATAATCAGTAGAAGAAACAGTGGCACGTGATGTTAATGGGATTTGGATTCTCGCCGGATCTCCTACCTGGGAATCCTAAAGATCAACGCACATGGACCGTTGATAAAAAATCGTGCGGCCATAATTTTTTCTTTTTTTATATTTTTCACGCAAAACAACATTATTTTACTTTTAAAAATAAATAAAAAATTTAATCGGACCGCATGATTTTTTATCAATAATCCAAGTGCGTTGATCCTAAGATTCCTAGTGAGGGGATCTGGCGAGGAGTCAAATCTATGTTAATGGATCTTCATGAGGACCAAGTAAGCAGGCGCATTGAAGCTGTGTCAGCAAACACCCATTGGTTTGGTAAATGAGGACCGAAGGTGGCTGGGGAGAGCAATTGGAGTACAGCTAGCTCAAGATATGCTTTGTTTGGCAAAAGAAATCCAACCCAGGCCCACCACTTCTGTTACAACCTTCAGTATGTTTTTCACCCGGAAGGATTATCTCCGGATTCTCTCACAGGATCAGGAGAGGATCCTCAAATCCTATAAAGAGGATCCGGAGAGAATTCTTATTCCGTTTTCACCACAACAAAGAAAAGAGAGACTCTCGTACCTCAGCTGTGACATTTCATTCTAATATATTACAGCTCACAATTGCCGAGAAAAATTAACAAAATATTGTATCACTGATGCAAGACGTCATGGTAACATTCCTTGATATGAAACGTTCCGATCAATTATCCCACACAATGTTAACATTTCAAGATGGTGAAAACCAATTATCCAATGCCATTCCATTCGAAAAATTCAAACACACATCGATAATGTGTGTTAGATTTAAGACACCATCGCCTTGGTATAAGTTACACGGAGGTAAAGTAATAACTACGTAAAATATGGGTCACCACCTACCTTGATATCAAAGAACTCTAGTCATAACTACCGAAAAGACCTAAGAATAAAGGGAGGCACGGGTTTTGTGCTCCTTTAGGTACCGTTTGGTACGTGGGACGGAACGTGCCGTTCCGTCCCACGTTTGGTACGCTTAAAAACTGTGGAACGGATTATCCCATGGGACGAAATTTAGCTGATTTTTCGTTCCACCTCTTCCCCTGGAACGACCCGTTCCACATTCGTGGAACATAAATTTATAACATTTTATGACAAAATCTCTCCTTATCTTTTTCAATATTTACATTATCTGTTCCGTCCTGTTCCGTCCCGTCTGCGTACCAAACGGTACCTGAAGGATTTGGATCCTCTCCGAGGCAACTGGTCAAGATCTTCCTAATCAATGTTAGTAAACCGTTAAATTTTTATGCAACGATTACAAACAGAAATGCTCTCTAAAAATTATAATAATTATAACCGTTGGATAAAAATCCAACACTCTACAAACACTAGTCAAAAGGATCCCGACCAGTTGACTCGGAGAGGATCCAAATCCCTCCTTTAAAGGATAGCAATCCACGGATTTGGATCCTCTCCGAGGCAACTTGTTGGAATCCTCCTGACCAATGTTCGTGAGCCGTTAGATTTTATCCAACTGCTATAATTATTACAACTGTTAGAAGATCCCTCTATTTATAACCGTTGGATCAGCAATCCACACTCGTAAAGCTCCATGAACAACTCCAAGCAGAGACCATAAATGAAAATACAAATCAAATTTCCAAAATCCACTGAGCATTTTAAATTCTTTGCGGAAATTAGGTAAATTAATTAGACTAAATAAGGAGAGATTGGGTAAAGTAAAATTCATTGCAGAAGCTTCATAGTACATTACCACATCAGGGAGATAAAAGAGAGATGATAACGTTAAACCCTTCTACGACAACAAATCAGATCGAGAACCCTTTGGACGGCTCTGATAGCACAAGAAAACCCAAGGATTCACACTTAACACTAAAACGCTTATGCCGCAAATCACCATCTTAATCTCTCTTTAAACAAACAAAATAATTAAACTCTCACATAATTACCACTCTCACTCGAGAACTCCATGTGTTACTTGAGAGTTCATGATATTACGCCTAATTGCTGCAAAACCATAAACAGAGATTTAACTAAAGAGAAGCTGCAAAATTTATTGGCATACTATGTTGAGGGGTTCATCCAACCAGCAAGCAATGTCATCCTTGCCAAGATCCTCAAAGTCACAGTCGGGTAGACTGCTCGGCTCATCGCTTTCGAACCCGGGAATCTGTATATCCTCAATGCTGCTGTAATTGTCGAACAACTGCCCAAAATCCTCCAGGTAAAGCGAATCGAGCTCCGGTCCCAAGTTTAGCTCTTGATCAAAATGAAGAGGGCCCAATGTCTCATCAAGAAAACCCAAATCGGGTATTTGCAGCTCTTCAAGATTTGTCGACTCATCGGCAATCTCCTTCTCCAAATCAGCACCATTCCGAATGTTATTGGAAGCAGATGTCTCCAAATCAAGCACACAAGAAGGAGAGCTCTGAGAGACGACAGAGTCAGAATCCTCAGACGAAACAGGTTCAACGTTGTTGTAGGAATTCTGGTTGGAAACGACAGCTGAAGCTGAGGTAGCAGCTGCCAACATTTCTTCAAATTCGAGCCGCTTGGCCTCATAAGCCTTTGAGGCGTCCTCCGCAGTATTGAAAGTACCAAGCCAGAGACGAACCCCTTTGAAAGGATCACGAATCTCAGCAGCCCATTTCCCCCATTTGCGCTGCCTCACGCCTCTGTAAGGAGAAGAGGACTGCCGGTGGGACTTGGTGAATATCGCCTTCTTGCTGGGTTTTGGGGTTCTGACTCCATTGCTGTCTTGACTTGAGCTCTCTTGCTCAGCTGTGCCCGGCTTCGGGTGCGCGGTTGGGCAGAAAGTAATTTCACGAACGAAGCGTTTTGGGTTGTTGGGAAATCTTCTCTCTCTTCCTCCTTCGTCCTCGCTTGAAGATGAGTCATCAGTGGCGTCGGGATCGTAACAGATAATGCGAACTTTCCTCATAATCTTGGACTGGTGATCAGGAAATGGTTCTCTCTTGGACTTTCTCATTCCGTTTCGCTGTTTCCGAGGCATAGCCATTTTCAGAAATTAGTTTCAGAAAATGGCTAAAATCTTCTAAACCCCTCAAAAATACCCAAAAACAAAATTAAAAAAAAAATTTGAGATATGAGTTTGAGATGTGAGTATCAGGTTAGATCCCCTCTCAGGAATAAGAAGAGGGAAGAAAATAGTTTTATATGAAAAGCCCCAAAATATTGCGATCCAGAACAAGTCCTGCAAATTTCGAAACAAGAACCAGTAAGATTTTGAAAACTACGAAATAAAAAATCAACCCAGAAATGAAAAAGAAAAACCCACAAGGGTTTAACAAAGATTCAGAGAGATTAACCAAAACCCACATACCTTTTTGGTCTCAAACTCATCGAAACGGGTCGAATTACCGGGTTGAATCTCTGCCGGAAAAAGCAGAGAAGCATAAAGCAGACGGCAGAGCAAGCAGCAGTAAAAATCCAGAGCTTCGACGGAGCCCCAATCACCACCAAATCAAAGCTAGCCGACATAAAATCTCTCCACGCAGCCTCCTTCACACTCCTCCGTTCCTCAGAGAAAACCCGAATCTAAAACCTTCTGTAAAAATCTGTGTGAAATCCTGGAGAGAGCAAAAGCAGCAAAGGAAGACTATTAGGGGCAGAGTGATAGCAAGATATAGTCGCTGCAAAACCCCAAAAGCTTCCCACTTTCGTGGTCAAGTTGGAGAGGATTACGAATCTATGGCCACGATTTAACGAGACAGGAATCAGAGAGTGGTCAAATTGTTTTCATCGATTTCTACAGAAACATAAAAAAAAATATTAAAACATAAAAAATGACCACACTCTCTGATTGAACATAAAGATTGAAGTTGAACAACGCAAATCTCTATAAAATTAAATTATCGAAAAATCCCAGAAACAAAAGTTAAATAAAATATTCAACAATTTGAAGCAACCTTTGTGTTGCTTTCTCGCTCCTCAATATTCTATTCCTCCTCACTACTCTCTGCCTGCCTTCCAGATTCAGTGTTGGCTTCTCTCTGCTTCACTCTCACACTCTCGCCATGCTGCTTTTTCTCTATGCGGTTAAAAAATTCATTTAAAAACAGAGATGGCGAGCGTGTGAAAATAAATTTATAATATGTGGCAAAAAAGAAAAAAAAAACTAATTTTGGAAATTAATAAAGGACATGGATCCTCTCTCTCACCAAGTCACATCATAAATTTCAATGGTCCCGAATGTTACGACTTGGTAGATTAGGAATAATGCATCCGGAGATGATCCATGTCCATTAATAAATACTATTTAATTAAAAAAAGTTGTGGTTGGGCGCCCATCAACATACATGATGCATGACCCTACCATCCCAGGTTCATGCATATCACCCCCGAGTCCTTCGTCGTACTGCCTCTCGCCAGCTGTGTTCCACACTGTTCAATCGTACGGCTCTGGATGGCCTATCCCAGCGGGGTTAGGTGGGAGCGTCAGTCCACGCAGTGAATTGGCTCGGTTCCTGAGAGAATTTCCAGGCACGCGCCTCGGACGGGCGTGGTAGACTCTGTGGATTTTTTAGGAATTGGATTCTATGATGAACGCACATAAACTGTTGATAAAAGATCGTACGGTCATAATTAAATCTTTTTTATATTTTTTAAAGTAAAATAGTTTCATTTTGCATCAAAAAATATAAAAAAGAAAAAAATTATGGCCACACAACTGTTGATCAACGATCAGTGTGCATTGATCTCTAGGATCCCAGGGAGGGGATCTGGTGAGGATCCAAATCCGGTTTTTTACGGGGCAAACGCAGCGCCGCGAGTCGGCAAAAGCGTATTTCTTGTGTTGTAGAGCGGTTATTTAGGTGTCAAAATAGGAATCAATATTTGTCATATATCTACTAATTAATAAAACACTCATTTCAACTAAAATTATATAAAATTATCAGTTTAACCATCTAATTAAAACAGAATATGAATAAGAAATATGGGGCAGAAATGTAATTTCATACAACCAAATCTTTTTTTTTTTTCAAAACCCCACCTACATGTAATTCTAACATATCTCTAATTAAAAAATAAAATAAAATAAAAATTCCACTCCCACATTCTCTATCACTTCATTCCTCTCTCTTATTTCAAAAACAAAAATAAAAAAAAATTTCACACACTTTGTGTGTTCCAAAATGCTTGTGAAAAATATAAAAAAAACTATTTTAAAATTGAAATTTTCATGAACTCTCTAATTTACAGTATTAATACGAAAATTGTGTCAAATACAAAATCACGGAGAATACACAAAAAGCTCTACTTTTGAGAGATTTGTTTGCTCTAGATTATTGTTTATTTTTTTAGGTAGGAAGTTGGTTTTGCATTTTTCTTGACCATGATAATTCTGAAAATCTGGACCTTGTAAATTTTATGAGTGAATCGATTTGACAAAAAAGTAAAAACCGGGTGTAGAGTACTTAATTAGAATTTTGGAGTTTAAATTTTAGGCTTATTTTTATCTTTCACACACTTTTATTATTTTTCGTCTTTGATTTTCTTAATTTCATTTGATCTCACTATAGAACATTAAGTTACCATGTGAGAAATAAAACTGGATGTACCCTCCCCCCCTCCCCAAACACTCTCCAACCCATGTTAAAATTTTAGGCTAAATGTCAAATGTTATTTCTGGGCCAAATACCCCCCCCCAGCTTTCCCCCTGGGCTAAATGCCAAATGTTTATCGGAATTTAAATTTTTTTAAATTAAAAAGTTCATAAAATTAATTTACAATAATCTACATATTTATTTTAAAAATTTGATTTAAGAAAAAAATTAGCCTAAGTTCATTCTTTAATAATTCCGGTCTAAAATTTTAGGACAGAATGGTTGGAGTAGAAAAGATATTTCTAGGCTAAAAGCCAAATTTTCCGGGCTAAAAAATTTGGCTTTTAGCCCAAGGGTTGGAGATGGTCTTAGACCATCTCCAAACCTGGGCTAAAAGTCAAATTACCTCTCAAATTACCCCCCCCCCAAACACTCTCCAACCCATGTTAAAATTTTAGGCTAAATGCCAAATGTTATTTCTGGGCCAAATACCCCCCCAGCTTTCCCCCGGACTAAATGCCAAATGTTTATCGGAATGTAAATTTTTTTAGATTAAAATGTTCATAAAATTAATTTACAATAATCTACATATTATTATTTTTTAAATTGATTTAAGAAAAAAATTAGCCTAAATTCATTTTTTAATAATTTCGGGCTAAAATTTTAGGGCAGCAGGGTTGGAGCAGAAAATATGTTTCTAGGCTAAAAGCCAAATTTTTCGAGCTAAAAAATTTAGTTTTTAGCCCAAGGGTTGGAGATGGTCTAAAAGCCAAATTTTTCAGACTAAAAAATTTAGCTTTTAACCCAAATGTTGGAGATGATCTTATTAATTTGAAGTTAATTAGTTAACATATTTTCTTGGTCAAATAATTATCAGTCAACTAAGTTGTGTTGACGGAGACACTTATGCCAAGGAACGTCAATTTAAATGTCCCATCCTTAAAAACTAAAAACACAAATACCATCATAGCTCTAAGAGGCACATTATTTGCGCTCCTGTTTAGATGTTCCTTTCTGAGGTAGATTCTCTTATCTCTCACTTTTTGTGTCCTCTTATATCCTTCTGTTTTGTGTAGTCACGGTTAAACTACATTAACATTATATATGTTTTTTATAAAGATAATAAGATAAAAAAGAATAGTAATATAAAATGTTGACGTGGCTTAACCGTGATCCTATAAATAGGAGAGCATGGAAAGCAAGAGGGCAGAGAATCTACCTCCGCTCTTTCTATCATTTTTTATTTGTGCGGTCACGGTTAAGCCACTTCAATATTTTATATTCTTAATACCTTTTGTCTTATTATCTTTATAAAAAAATTTAAATTTTAACGTGATTTAACAGTGACCGCACAAGATAAGAGGGAATAAGAAAAACAACCAGGAAGGCAGGCAATCTGCCTTTATAGCACTGCCCCTCGTTTCTACAATTTATGGGTCCCAGCGAAGAGCGCGCACACAGCACGTGACAATGTGGAGACCGATTTTCTAGAGGAGCAAAAGTTGATCCGACGGTCCGTAGCATGTCTGCTCAAGAAAAAAATGACGCATGTACTATTTATGTCTCACTCCCCAAGCAACCATGGACTTTTGACAATGGTAGTAGGTAACAGTCTATTACACTAAAGGCACTGTCCAATAACTCTATGACTGATATTCCACTTAAGCCTAGTTAATATACATGATTACGAATAATTTGATGGAAATGAATCATCTCCGGATCTATTCATCCTAATTCATCAAATTAGAGAATTCGTACTATTGAAAATTGATCCAACGGCTACAAACAGGGGCTCATTTTAAAAATTATAATAACTTTAGAGGTTGGATCAAATTTCAACAGCACGAATTAACTGATTTGATGGATTATGAGATCCTCATTTGATGTCCTGATTAGCTCAAATGATTCGCTTCCTCTATAACATTTAGCCAGATGCTTGGGTTTTAGTGTATTTGTTTCTTTTAAACAAAATGATATTTCATTAATAGAAAATAAACACATTAATTAATATTTAAATTATATCTCAATTATCATCAACTATGTCGTTTGTTTTGAAAACTTGGTTTAAAAATTGAGTAATGCTACATAGACTAAATTTGCTAACTAAATTACATGTCAAGAAATAAGCACATTAACTAACACTTCAGTAATAATCTAATCATTAACTTTTTTATTATTTAGTTTACAAAATTTAATTCTTTTAGCATTACTCTTAAAAATTTAGTATCTTTAACAGTGCTATAGTGGAAAAAAAAAACACAATGACGTGTGAATAATGTGAGAATGTCTCACATCAAAACAATAATAACAAAACTTATTCCACTAAATAAGATGAGTTGTATAAATCATATGATGCTACAATCCTTATCGCAATTTCTGTGTCTCCCATCAAAAGTCTAAAATTTTGCATGTCTTAAATACATTTGAGTTAGTCTTCCATTCAGATTCAAATTGTAGGGATCTTAGGAATTCTTACATCGTAATCGTTTATTGTATATTATATGATTAGAAATTATTTAAAATTTTATTATTTAAAATTAAATATAAATAGTATCTAAAGAAAATTGACTGTACGATGTAAAATGAACAATCACGATACGAGAATCCCTATAATTCCTATAAAAAGAAACAAAAAATGAGCCTCATCCAATATTCATTATAAAAGGTCAAGTATCATGTAATGTGTATGAAGTGCAATGCATGGACATGATGGCATGGCATGTATGGTGATGTTCATCATGATGTATATGTCCATGGAAATGACGCATGCAAGTTCACCAAAAAGTAGATGTCGGGGATGGTCAAGTGGGCTACGCAACTAGCAATGGGTGGACCGAAGTCCGGCTCGCCTCCGTTTCCCGCCAAGGGTGCCCACAATCCCTCTTTTTCCCGCCAGAACACCCATTTTGCCTGTCTGCCCCGAACCAGATGCTGCCACGTGTACTGCGGGGAGACAAGTGTCTTCGCGCGCTTGGGTCGTCCCGCAACTTCTAGGAAAGCCCGCGCATCGCCCACCTTTTCCTGTAGCTCCCTATTTGCAATATTTTGTTTTTGGCCTGAGATTTGGATAATTGGATATAGGTCCTCAGTATTTCTAATTTTAAGCAAGAAAAAAATTGTTATTAATATTTCAAAAATTTCAATATACATTTCGCAAATGTAATTTTTTTTTTGTAATTATGAAAAAATTGAAGTGTCAAATAGGATTTTTGAAGTGCTAGTAACAATTCCCCTTTTAGAATTT
Source organism: Malus sylvestris (assembly GCF_916048215.2). Classification (NCBI taxonomy): domain Eukaryota; kingdom Viridiplantae; phylum Streptophyta; class Magnoliopsida; order Rosales; family Rosaceae; genus Malus; species Malus sylvestris. The sequence goes on from NC_062272.1 coordinate 2,587,495, forward strand.
TGTTCCATTGGTGGCAATTTCAGCAATAGGAGTATGTTTTTATTTGTTATGTTTCTTAAATAGACGTAAATACTATGTTATGTTTTTATTTTTGTTTGTTGATAAGTGCATTGTTACAGCAACATCATTGCTAGATAATTCACATGTTAGTCTGTACGATAAATAAGGTTTTAAAACTCGCTAAATGCTAGCCGAGAGGTGGGCTAGGGTCTAAAAGGAGTAAGCAGATTTAAATAAATTTATTATATATCATATAAATAAGTGTTTATTTAAATATAAATTACAAAATAAAATAATTGTATAAATAAGTGTTTATTTGTAAGTGTTTATTTATACTTACAAACATACATAATTGTATTGTGATATATAAATTACAAAATAAAATAACATATTGAAAATATAGGAATAAGCATATAATGAATGTTTATCTAAATATTCAACAAATTTCTTTCAATTAATTGAACAAAAATAAAATTGAAAATAAAAGTTATCGATTTCTATTTAAGTGAGAGTCGTCACACAGACGGGTGTCTAGGCGAACTAAGCGGGCATCTAGGAGGAAATTTTTAGAACTGTGACGATAAACCTATCATGTGAAAGTCTATATATCTATCCTGTGTTTTAATTTTTTATTAGGTCAAGCGTCTTCAGGTCGGCTCGATGAACTTTTCGAACGATATTTTTCATAAGTCATGGGCTTAAAATATATGCACATGTTATAACGTGAGTAAATTTAAAACTAAATTACACAACAAAATACACACATTTAAACACGAATACGAATTTAGTACAAGTGGACAAGTTTAAATCTTGACGGGATGGAGACTTTGGAGTCGTTCGGGGAGCAGAGAAACTCTTAATAATTGCAACAGTGGAGTTCTACTTGACTATCAATTTTTATTTTGATTTTTACTATTATAGTAATAAATTAAAAGAAAATGATTTATACCAAACGTGACTTAGCAACCACAAAACTAATGCTTACTCAAATCTTTGAAATCTGTGGTGAACATTTGATACTTGTTGAAGAAGACAAGTCTGCGAAATCTAATTCTAGTTCAACTTTTCTTCAAATCGATATCTTCTTTTGAAGAAGACAAGTTTTGCAAACATTGGCGTAGTCACGTTGCGTAGAATTCTTATCGTATTCTCCAGAAGACAAGTCTGCGAAATCTAATTCTAGTTCAACTTTTCTTCAAATCGATATCTTCTTTTGAAGAAGACAAGTTTTGCAAACATTGGCGTAGTCACGTTGCGTAGAATTCTTATCGTATTCTCCTTTGTGCACGTGATTTTAAAACCTAACTTATTTTCCCGCAGTTCAAATCAGTACAAGACCATTGCTTGTATAAGGAAAACAAATGCACCTGGAAATTGGAGGCAGATTATCTGCCCTCCTATTTTCATACTCTTCTCATCTCCTCTTGTTTATGTGGTCACGGTTAAGCCACATTAACATTTTATATTATTTTTTTATAAAAATAATAAAACAAAAAGTAATAAGAATATAAAATATTAACGTGGCTTAACCGTGACCACACAAAACAGGAGGGGATGAGAAGAGTATGGAAATGGGAGGGCAAACAATCCACCTGCCTATTTGGGTGCCCTCTCCATCGCCTCCTATTTTGTGTGGTCACGGTTAAACCACTTCAACATTTTATATTAATTTTTTTATAAAGATAATAAAACAAAAAACAATAAAAATATAAAATGTTGACGTGACTTAACTGTGAAGGGATGGGAAGAACACACAGGAGGGCAGACAATCTGCCTTCCTGAAAATTTTTGTTACAAGAAGCATATGCCATATGACGTCACTAACTTTAGGCAGCAGGGTCTTATCTTTTTGGTGAATAGACAGCAGGGTCTTTGATTCAGAGATTAAAGAGAACTGATCGTTTTGAATTGAATAGCAAAACTAATTACCACATATATGCTGACCTTCCAAGGTCCAGAATCCAGATCTTTGAGAGAAATATGGTTGTTCAAGCCGAGACAAATTTTCAACATAACACGTTACATCTGGCGTAGTTTGTATGAATATAAGACGACGTGCGTAATTAAAATTAGGGATGGACAAAATACCTATGAGTTTGGATAACCTTGGTTACGTGTTTATTTAAAGTTTACTGTTACAGTTATGGGTAACCGTTTAGACGAACAAACGATTATGAGTATAACTGTTTATCCATGAAATTTAAATGGGCGGTTATGGGTATTATCTGCCGTTATAACCGGTATCCATTGATTATGGGTATTACCAGCGGTTATAACAAGTATCCATTTACCCATTTAATTTAATATATGTAAAATTTAAAAAAAAATTGAAAACCCTTGTGTTGAAGATTCCTCATTCGGTGATGATACCGATGTAAATATGGTAAAAACTAATCTTTATTTTTGTTTTTGACTTTGGAGTTATTGGTGATACTAATTCAATTTATGCATATGAGTGTGAAAAATCATGGAATGTAAACCTTTTGTTTATGCATATTGATGAATGGTGATACTAAATCAATTGATTTGGTACTCTACTTTTGTTTTCTTTTTTTTTTTTTTTTTTTTTCCTTTTGATAACTGAGTATACAATGTAAACCTTATGTGATCATTGGTTTCATTGTTCCTAAATGGGATACTAATTCAATTTATTCATTTCTTTTGTAGGTCTCTTTTGGTGACAAAGAGTCGAGACTTTGCGATTGAACATGCTAAAGCATTAGTGTTCGAAAGTGTTTAGTTTCAGAATATTTTGGAGCTTTGAATCATCTAGTATTCAAGATAATTACTACTTTTTTATTTTTAGAAGCTTTACTTTCTAATCATATGGATTATAATTAAAGACTTGCTTGGGTGTAGCAGAAAAATATTGTGATGCTAAAATGTACCTATAACGGTGTTTAATTGTCAGAAAACGAAAATTATGACAAATTTTTCTATTGTAATTTTAAGTTATTAAAAAAAAACATGTAGGCGGGTGAAAAAAGAAGTAAATGGATAAAAAAAACTGATAAAAGGGTAAATGATTATGATTCAATAGGTAAACGGTTATGATTAAATGGGTACACAATTATGAGTATGGTTTACCGGTTATAAACGGTTATGGGATGAGTATAACCGTTTATGCAATTACACAACAGGTAAACGATTATGCGGTTATGAATATAAACGATTATGGGTAAATAACTACGGTTACCCGTTCGCCATAACCGTTGTCCATCCCTAATTAAAACACGATTAACACTCAACTGAGATTATGATGATTATAATACAAACCATTTTCATTTTTCAGACGAATAGTAGGTCAATGAACTCGTGAATTGGGATGAATGTGATACGGATATATATAAATAAACCAGAACACGACTCATTGCCACCCGATGCGAACATCACAGGTAAGAGAGCAAGTCTTGAAATTTTGCTTTATTTCGTACAAGCTAAGCAACAATGGAAGAGCCCCTAAGCAAACAATAAACCTCACCATTTTTTGCTTTGTTTACGTGGAGAAGGATGAGGATATCCTTAACTCATCTCCTCGCCATCAACAACCGCGATAATAACTCTAAAGACATCAACTATTTCCGCCCGAATGGCTGCAGAACAAGTAAATTAGAGGACCAAAACTAGCTAGCTCAAAATAAAGGGCACATATCGTCTAGCAAATCAAGCCTTGATCCCCATTTTCCAAGACATGGCAAAGTTCTTCCCAACAGGAAGGGACAGACCGTTAACCTCCACCATTACGCTCTTGGTCTGCTCTCCGTCTTCTATCTCATTGAGATACGTCTGTTCTGAAGCAATCAACTCTACGTTTGAAACGCTTGTCGCTTGGTTTCCATCAACCTCGAGAGAAGATGTTGCTCCGCTTCCATCCAGTCCTAACACACTCACCTTCCCAACAATCCAGCCTTTACTTAAAGCAAACTTACCCTCCTGAACTTCTGACCACACTTTCACATTTCCTTCGCTTACAGTTGCATAGAAATCAACATATGTGGAGTAACCGTTTCCAAGATTCATCTCGGGAAGCTCATCGTTGTCAAGGAACAGGTTCCCCTTGGCTGTTGCATTGCTTGCCCCAGCTGGGAACGCAACAACGAGGCTAAAAGGGGTTGTTCTTGCTGCTTTAGAGATCAGTCCACCCTGCTGCATTGGTAGAATGGTATTCTGATACAGATGCACATTAACAACATGCAAAGGCGCATCTAGCGTAACATACTTCCCTTTTGTTGAGCTAATGGCCTGCGTCATATCAAATAAACTGTACCAGCTTCCCGGGGGAAATAATGCTTTAACGTTTGATTTTCCCTGTTCAAGCACTGGTGAAATCATAACGCTGCTCCCCAACAAGAATTGAGTACTCAATCCATACGTTTCAGTGTATGTTGGGAACGAGAAGAAAAGTGGCCTGGCAATTGGGGCACCGCTGATGTGAGCTTCGTAGCTTAATGTGTACAGATAAGGGAGGAGTTTATACCTCATACCTAGTGCATTTCGAGCAGACTCAGCTACAGACTCCCATTGATAAAGCTCTTGTCTCGGGGAATAGAAGTTCGCATGATCCCTTGAAAAGGGATAGAAAGCGCCTACTTCAATCCAACGGTTGCAAAGCTCTTCAGTAGGTGCTGGATAGAACCCACATATGTCTGCACCAACCATCGGCACTCCAAATATTCCAAAATTGAGCACGGTAGTGATTGATATCTTCAAATCCTCCCAAGTCCCCTTGTTATCACCTGTCCAATGTGCAGCATACCTGCCTGAACCAACATATGTGGACCGGGTTAATATAAATGGTCTCTTGCCCTCAAGCCCTTGAAGAGCTTTGTGAGTTGCAATGGACTGGGAAAAGCCATAGAGACTGTGAGCATCGTACTCCAAAACGCCATTGTAATGAGATGCACTAGTGGCTATGGTTTTGTATCCAATGGGTACCTGCAACCCTGAAGCATTGATCTTGTAAGGTGGATCATCCCATCTTGTCTTTGTAATGTTTTTGCAATCCAAGCAACATACCCAGCCAGGTCCTGTACCCGTCGGACACTGCTTGTTTGGAATTTTGCACTTCCCAGAACAGAAATTTGAAGCTTCGTTCATGTCAATCCATAAGCCATCAACAGGGACAAGTTCATGAAAGCGGCGGATCTCATCACCCCACCATGAAACAGTTTTGGGGTTGAGGAAGTCGGGGAAGTTTACAGCCCCTGGCCAAACTTGGGCCAAGTAGGGTTCACCCTCATATTTAATGAAAACATCATTCGCTAAACCTCTTTGGTATACACCGTAACTGGTATTAACACCAATTCCAGGATCGATAATGACAATGTACTTCATGCCTATCTTATGTATTTTGTCAAGGAATGCCAAGAGCTTTGGACGAGGGTAGTTTTTGGGGTTGAGGGTGAAGTCTTTGTGTCCGTCCATGTGATCATCGTCATTCCAAATGACATCTAGCGGAATTTCAGCCTTTTTGTAGTTCGCAACAACATCTTCAACCACTGATAAGTTGTGGTAACCCCATCTGCATTGGTGGAATCCTGTAAAAGCATGATGACAGACTGTTAGGAAAAATATTTCATCTGCTTTGGTGGAATCCTGAATTAGAAACTTAATGAACATAACATTGATATAAACCATATCTTCTGAACATACAACATAATGGATAGACGCGTAAGCACACAGCTATTCATTCAGTTAGACCGCTATAACGAGACATTAGCAACGTCTAGTGGATCAAGTTAATATTCACTTTAAAATTCTCTCACTTACTTAAGTTGAACTTTTTTTTTTGTTGTTCTATTTGTCATATTCACTCCAAATGCATCAATGCCAACTTACCATCACTCAATAAACATTTTTCCTTGAAACTGTAGAACTACATGAACGCCCAAAACAGTACTACATAGAAACAAGCATCCAAGTCACAAGTGAGATCTGAGGCAATGAGAGCATTACAAAAGGCACTGCTGTAATAGTATCAGCAACAATTGTTTTCCCACCAACCAGACAACAGCTAATGCAATGGTGGACAAGTTTAGAGTCCATACAAGCAAGTATGGTCACTAAAAAGTCACAAGTCATGGTAGCGTGGGTACGACCTTCACCTTCTCATCTAAACAACCACAAGTAACTCAATAGTACAGTATCTCTTAAAACTTCAAATCGACCACAAGTAATGTTCCCCGAACAGAGGAACGATCCAAAAACCTCTAGAGTCTAAACCACAAGTTAGATCTGAGGCAATGTCAGGGAAATGCCTTGTGAGCTAAAACAGGTAAAAGGCACCACAATTACAAACTCGCATTCCCCACAAAACGACAATAGCTATAAATGTAAGACGGGAAACATTAACACGAGGCAGAATGCCTTACAACTAAACATGGTCTCACTCTCCTAAGACATGGCAGTGAGATATGCAGAAATACATCACAGCTTGCAATATAATTCGGAAACGGGAATTCAAACTCCACCTCTCACAGAGGAGATAATATTTGTAAGGACATGATATTTTTCCAGGATTGAGCAACGATATCGCAATCTGTGATGTGGAAAAGTGTAAAGGCTTGGAAAAAATGGCAGAAAAAGCAGAAATCTTTGACGTGGAAAATTGTAAAGATCACATCTTTGACGTGGAAAATTGTTTCCGCGGCGATAGTTGTGTAAAGAAAGAAATGCACGAAAAGATGAAAACAAAAGAGGGACCCGACCAACCCACCAACCAGCAATTTTCCCACATACTATAATAATGCTCAACTAGTCATAGTTTAGTTCCTTAAAAATCTAACTCATTCCAAATTGTGATATTGTTTACATTAGTGTATTGGTCTCCCACAAGACAGAACAAAGTTTGTGGAAGAAACAACATCCACATTCTTTTTTCTTGGGCCAACTAACCAAACCATATTATATGCTAAACCGACAATAAAAATCATTCACAAAATAGAACAAAAACATTCAAAGAAGATTTGGGAGTTGGGACGCTAACAAAAACATTTCTTCTCTAAACAAATACACATCCGCTAATCTGGGTTGGGTCAAGTTAACTAAAAAATATAGCATATCGGTTATAACTAGCACATTGTGAGGATTAGACGATTAGCCAACTCTCCGTGCAGATAATATCGTTCGATAAAAAATAAAAATAAATGTAAATCGCTTATATAAAAACTAAAAAATATACACATCCAAAGCTTTTAATCTAAAGCCAGAAGTAGGAATAACTGAGTAAGTTAATGAAGGCAAAGCAGAGGGTAGGAAGCAGAACATACCAAGAGACCAGTAGGGCATCGGGGCCGGTCTGCCGATGAACGCCGTGTACTGGTCGACAACGCCCAACGGCGTCGGCCCAGCAAAGAAGTAAAAGTCGAAAACACCCCCAATGACCTTGTAGGTGAGAGAAGTCCCTCTGTAAAACACATCCATGCCATTGCTGTTGAGCAGCAGAACAGAGTGTGCGTAAGCCTCGCTGCCCACATTCCGGAGATCCATGTAAACCGGGTGGGACCCGTACAAATCAGTGTTGAGATTGATCGCCGAGACGTCGGTGGTGAAGAGGGTGTATGGATCGTTCGGGTAGAGCTTGATCCCGTGCGGCTGAGAGTTCTCTCCGAGGCCGTACAGGGAGGCGTCTTTCGGCAGTCGGGTGGATATCTCGAGGTACTGGTCCTTAAACACCAGTTCGCCATATGGGTCTTTCGATTCGGAGCTCGAATTGAAGAGGACCTGCCCGTCGGACTTCCTCTTGACTGCGAACCCAAATGGGTCGGAGATGTAGCTGAGAATGAGCTCAGAGCCGGAGTACTCTGAGACTTCGATGGGGTTCTTCGTCTTCCCTGACGGCGTGATGGTTTGTTTCAGAGATGGCGGCTGCTCCCTGGGGAGGAGGTTGTAGGGAACCTCCCACCTCTGCTTCTGAGCGTCGGTTATGTGGACCCTCAACCGGTCCTGTGTCTCGTGCCTGTAAAAATCACAAATTTAATCAAATGGGTAAAGTGGGTGAGCTGCATTTAGGCCTCTGATTGAGATTGAAAGAAGCACTTTTTTGAAAAGCGCTTTTAACAAAATTGCTTCTTTTAGAAAGATTCAAGTTCTTTCTGGAACTGCAGTTAGAAAGTCCTTCTTCCTGCTCGGAAAATGCTTCTTCACATACTATAACAAACGTAGTAAAAATTATTTTTAATCGTCGGCAAGTGCTTTTAGTATTTGCAGAAGCAATTTCAAGCATGACTTTAGAGTGTAACGTGTGTGATAGGGAACACGTACTTGACATAGAGCTGCAGGAGGGGGATATCGGGGCCGTAGGTTTTGGACTTCTGTTTGAGCTGGAGGAGACCCAGAAGGCCGCCGTCAGGGGTTTCTTCGATGGAGATGAGACGGTAGCCTTTGCCCTTGATGGTGGGGTTAACGGTGTCAGCTGAGCTCACACCAGATAAACAGAGGATTAACAGCACTAGAAGAAGAGAAGAGAGACATTGGGAGGAGGAGGAGGAGGAAGACATTGCTTATTAATTACTCTCCTGCCACTGAAGGAGGAGTGAGAGAGTACCAATTGAAGAGTGAGAGACTGTTGGGACTCGTCGGGGTCTAATATAGAACAGGGGACGAAGACTCAAGACTCGAGAGAAACAGAGCGAGAGAGAGAGAGAGAGAGAGAGAGAGAGTGATTGGATGCAGGTCAGGTGGATGAAGATGAGACCATCTTCACCATGTGATTGATCATGGTGTGTGGGCCCTACTTCCTATACCACCTTCAATCGTGCCGTTCGACCACTTCACTTGTTGTGGACCTGCATGAATTGAATCCTCCGATTATACGTCAATGTACAGTAGATGTTACGTTATTTAAGTGACTTAGGTCTGTTCGTTAAGGTTTCTACGGATTCTCTCCGGACCTTAAAAAAATAGAGTTCAATGATTAAATGATTCGGATAGTTGAAATTTGATTCAACGATTACAATTATTATAACTTTTAAAGAGGTTCTCTATATGTAACTGTTTGATCAAATTTCAAGGGCCCGAATTATTTAATCATTGAGTTCCTTTTTTTAGATCCGAAGAGGATCTGTATTCTCAACAAATCTCAAATAACAATATTATCATCGAATTCAACAATGTGTATCATATACGAATGTACTCTAGAATTTTTTGGCCAAGCTAATAATGTGATCAATGTATGAGTGTGGAAATGGCCTTTTTGCAGTTGTTGGTTAATTTCTAATATTAGGAGGAAATAAAAAGACAAAAGAAGGCAACAACTTAATGAGATGTATAGAGCGAAGAGACTTAATAGAGTATGGGACTGTAAAAGTAGTAGATATAGTTTATTTTAGAGCTTCACGAAATCTTTGGGATTTTATAAAAGAATCCCTCTCAATGAAGGATTATATCTTTCAGACTCTATATGGGGCTATATATATTTATTTGTATGTAGTAAATTGATTAAGCGATGATTTTTTTTTTTTGTTACCTTTTCTTAAGTTGATTTTTAGATGTGATATCTTAAAAAAAAATTTATGCACCCTTCAACCTAAAAAGTTAAAATTGTGACAAAATTAGATTTCATCACTTATGAATCGTTAGTTAGATTAGATTCATTTATCTCAATCTCATCTGTTAAAAAAAACAAACCTCCACTTCGCCCTCTGAAATAATTTGATTTTCACGTATAATACAACAGTTTACCTAGCATCAATTGGTAAATTAGTATTACACAATTTTGAAAAAAAAAATTTATTTAAAAATTTCATCCATCAATGCCCATGAACATTAAATCAATTTGAAATTTTAATTCTTATGGAATTCAAAACAATTATTAATTAACCAAATTGCAAGAAAATTAAGAAAGAAAAAAGAATTAAAAAATAATAAAATGAGAGTATAAGTGTATTCCCAAGTGGAGATAGAGTGATAGAATTTTGCTCACATAGGTTGCTACTTTTTTTGTAGGATCCATTGTTTTTTGGGACTAGATGTAGCCCGATTTTATGCTACCCAAGAAAGAAAGTTGTTAGTCCCAATGATGGATCTAGCTCCATTTTCTAGCTCATTGTGAATGAAATTTCTCGTTAAGACTAGAAATGTGTAGCCTCATGAGGATAACGCTTCCATATGGGATGCTCTTAGTAGTTGCAGAGGGCAGAACTCATCAGAATGCTGTCACTTTGGGCTTTTGTTATAACAAAAACAGGGCAATCGTGATCGTTGATGATGAAACAAGGTTGGGGAAGAGAGATGAGTATCTTAAAAGGGGTGCGGCGAAACTTAGGGGAAGCAAGTGACGGAGTCGAAACCGTGATTCGCGCTGTTTCCTTCCATATCTTTTCTCCCACGTGTACCTCTGTGAACTTATATGTAGGGTTATCAAAATCTCCGCAATAATGCGTTTTATTTGCGGAGGAATTGTCTGCCCTCTTGTTTGGGTGCGCTTCTCATTCATTTCTATTTTATACGGTCACGGTTAAGCTATACTGATATTTTATATTAATTTTTTTATAAAAATAATAAGACAAAAAACAATAAGAATATGAAATGTTGACGTTACATAAATAGAAAGAGATGGAAATGGCACTCAAACAAGAGGGCAAACAATCTTCTTTCTTTATTTGCTCCAGGGTAAACAATTTTAAAGATTTATTAATGGACTTATACAGTAAATAGCAAAGTAAGAGGTGATAAAATTTGAGTTTCATCAAGTTAAAAGTGAAACTCTTGAGTTCTCATGAAGTTGTTTTTTTTTTTTGGTATATAATTAAGCTTTTAAGTCAACAAATTGTAGCTCGGTAGATAAATATTGTAGAATAATATAATAAAAAATAAAGTACAATTTCGTATAAACTCTCATTTATGTCATTATCTACCACATGGATTCAATAAAGATCTCCTTCTAGTGGTGTTCTTGCAAGAAACCCCACCGACGGAAAAGTAAAACCAACCGATCATGTATAGCAATATTTGCTGTTCTTATGCAGTGTGGTGGTAATTATTGCCTCGAATATCTCGATTCGTAAGCAGTGACTGCAAAATGATTTAATCGAAACAAGCAAATGTCCTGAAATGTACGCTTACAAGTAAAAGAAATCCAGCTCCTGATTGCTTGCTTAAGAATTACATACCAGTAATACAAGTCGTGAGATTCAGAAAGAAAAAAAAAAAGACAAAAAAATATCTATAAATTAAGCAGAGAAACGTGACAGTGGTCCCTTGTGTATAAATTGATTCATATATATACACACACATATGAATACGTACATGTTGCAGATGCAGATGATCATGCGAAAACATGTAAGATTTTGTCTGATTTCATAAGAAAGCCCCGTGACAGTGTCACTGAAAAATAGAATTCTGGACGTGTTTCCCATTTCTCTCCCTCCACGAATAGGTGTTGCATAAAATGTTATCTTACTGACAAAACCAATTAATATTTTAATTATCTATGTATTTTGTTTTTTGACAGTATGCCTTTAAAGTGTGAGCCAAACTTACCAAAAGAAAACGAAAGTAAGCAGGTTTGAAACTTTGGATCACTCGCTGCAGGCTGCAGTTACTTGGAATCTTGCTTATGGGCACCACAGATATTGTTTCTACAGATCGAATAATGCCATGAGTTTAATTTGGTTTTATTATCGAATTGCGTCCTGTTTTCATTGGAATGGAAAACCCCTAACTAGCTAGGGTTTTTGAAATGTTGAATGTTCGTTTGGCCGACATTCAAATTTCATAAGATCCCCAATGGTAGTAAACACTAACAACTGGGTTCGGGTGTCAAAAATATAGTGTTGATAAATAAAATTAAAATTAATATATATATATTGGGATTAATTTTTATTTTGTAAAAGGAAGAAGAGAAGGATTTTATATGTGCAGATGCATGGTGAATTTGGGTATCTCAGTTAATCTCAGTATGCGAGCCAACTGCAATGCACAAGGACAATTTGTCTAAACACTTTCCTTGGATGCTAAATCGTCTTATTAGAAATTAATTAGTAGTCAAAGTTATCCGGTAAACAAAAGGATAAGAAAGAATTAAGAATATTTGGCAGCACGAATCAAGCTTAAAATCCAACAATTATTACATATAAAATTATAAATTGTGGGGCATCGACGGTGGGCACGTGAAGACGAAAATCATCTTTGAATTGTCCATGCATGCATATGCATGGCCCCTCGTACACGGAAGGAAATACCTACATTATTTGTTTGTTTATACGATCATCATATTTTTATTTTGTTTGAACAAACGATATTATCTACACTAAAGAGAGGGGGTAGGCTTAGCCTCACAATGAACTAGTAATAATGTGGCTCAAATTCGCCTTTAGCGAGAATCAAACCTAAGACCTCTCACTTACAAGTGAAGAGGAATACCACTAGACCGCAGTACTAAGTGGCGACCAACACATTTCTTACAATATTTGCTTTGTGTGTTACTAGCTATCCTTTTAACAATAGAAAATAACTTATATGGCAAGGGTTTATCATTACAGTGGCGTTCTGCGGATGAGATATTGGGTAATCACAACCCATTCGTCAATGCTAATACAATTTTTTGTGCCACTAAAGCACATTTAACAACAATTAACAAGTTCCATCTAGCTGCCTAATTAAAACACAATTTACAAAACACCAAATTACTGCAGGCCGTTAAACATAAAATCCTCTGTTAAATATTGACGGAATGGTTAAACACCAAAATCTTTGTTGAACAAACCCCCTTATGCACGCACCCGCAGCACTGCATGAGTAAAGAAACTGAACTTCCGTTTTACCTAATGTTGTTACTCATTTAAGCTATATGACCAATCGAGCAGGAGAACTGTTAAAAATCCGACCGTTGCTTTCAACCCTTTGGTAGATACCAAGAAAAGTACCTTGCAAGAGTTTGTGGCGTGGGTGGTTAATTGGTGAATGGACCATATGTGGTCAAAATTTGGGCCCAATATATCTTTGGAAGATTCAGCCTGATGAAGATGGGTGTGGGCCTGAAAAAAAATGTGGGGTATATCTTTGTAATCAAAACTTGGGGCCAATATATCTTTAGAACATCCAGGCACATTCATAATTTATGGACTTGTTTGGAAGTTTTTTTTTAAATGAATGAAAACGTTTTTTATGAAAATGTTTTTAAAACCAATCCTTAGTAAAAATACAAGTGAATCCTGAAAATAAAAAAACACTTCAAGTGCTTCCTATAAGAAGCACAAGTTACTTCAAGTGCTTTCGGAACTCAAAAGCGTTTTCTTTAAAAGCGCTTTAAGTCATATCAAAAGTAATTCCAAACAAACCTTACATGAACCTTACATGTGCCTGTAAATGTAATGAAGCAACACATCTTAACGTCATAAACAATCTTTTATCCTCGATTTTTTTCCAAGATGCTTCTTTTTTTTTCTTTTTTTTTTTTTTTTAAAGGAAATGATAGATGTTATATATTAGGAAAAGTCATTACAAAGTTCGATCATGGAAGAGATGCATCCTCAAAGAGGACATCCAGTAAAATCCTTGGAGGGGTTACATCCCAAATACATTCATGAACTACAGTAAGACCAAACCAAGCAAGGCTATGCGCAGCTTGATTGGCGCGACGGCGAGTGTCGGTAAAGCAAGCTTCAGTGATTGAGGAGCGGAGGGCCTTGATGTCCTCAATAATCTGTCCAACAGGCGAAAGATTAATTGAAGGGTCCCTAAAAGCTTCTACAATCTGAAGTGAATCGGTTTCAGAGATAATATTGTTAAATCCCCTAGAAATCGCCCAAGATGCTTGATGCGGATGGACTCACCAAAAGGCACCCTTTCATCCGCATGCACTTCGATTAATTGACTAATTGGGCCTCCAATTTGAACTCATTTGCACGTCAACAAGAGCTACGTACACTAATCCATCACTACAATGGTCCCATACCTATATTACCATCAACAACCTATACTTTCTATTAGGCCGGGCACGAAAGTGACCAAAAGTCGTCATCTCAAATAAAATAATAGTAGAAAGGAAATTGTAACTCAACCTGTTAAAAGCATTTAATTTTGCACTCGAGGTCCCATATGTACATTATAAACAACTTACACCTTCGTTAAGGGATTTGTAGCTCAAGTTGCTGAAATCATCTAGCCATGTATTCAATGACTCATAATTACATTACCACCAACATCATCCCCCGTTGACGACCAAATATATAGTCCTCTCATTCAAATATCAACAAAAAAAACTTATAACTCAAGTTATTAAGAACATCTGACGACTCAAGGTCTCATGGGCTTGTAATTAAAGTTTCTTAACTGCATTTGTTTCAAGTCCAACAAGTGTGGATAGTGGATTTTAGTCTTCTTGTAATCTTCATTGGGCTTTGTACAGTTGGACATCGTCTTACCTCACGTCCTCCCGTTCGTTGACGTCACACTCCTCTCACAACCAAACTCCTCCGAAAAAATATCCGGAGCAACTGATACACATGGATAGAGTAACCACCAAATGGTGACTTAGTGGTTACTTTAGGACAATTTATAGGCATGTATTTCTCATGGCTCATCTTGAATTTGATTCATGTTGTTGACGAATCACACGATAATGACGGAGAAGAATGAAATGTCTGTATGAGTCTTCCGAGCAATAAACCTGATGGACTGCCCTTACGCGAATAAAAAAAAACACAATTGGATAGAGTGTTTCCAACGTGTCACCAATAATGCCCAACATTTCTTCAGTTCATTACACCAAAGGAACCTTCCTACCATACCAAACGGCGCATATATGCCTCGTCTTTTCTAATTTCTTAAGCAACCAGGTGACGGCGATGTTTAACGGAAAAGAAACGGAGGCAGAGAAGAGAAAGCAGCCGGACAACGACGGCATCATCTCAGGGAGGCAAAAGCAAAAGAAGGCTCGGGATGATAAGGGAGACGTCACGGCCGTGAAGGAGGACGAGGTTGAGGAGTTCTTTGCTATCCTCGGACGGATACGCCGGGTGGTCAGGCACTTCAAGAATGCTGACGGTGGTGGCAGCCTTAAAGTAGCGGGCGGAGGATCCCGATTGAGGGCAATGCTCGAGCGTGATGAAGAAGCAAACGGCGTTCAACTGGGGACCAACATGCAAGATTGTGGTGAGGAGGAGAATTTGGACTTGGATTTGAATGCAGATCCGGATCCGGAATGTGATCCAAGTTAGATGGGTAACTTCATGGGCTTTGTGCAAATGTGGATATATGATTAGGCGGTTTCTTGTGTTGTGGATTGCAATTTGCAAAACTTATGCTTAATTTGGTGCATGTGGTTCTCTACAAATATCAAATTTATTTGGAAATTATTTGACCCTCCTCTTTGTTTAAAAATCGGAATTTTGTGAGTGCAACAACTTTAGATTTTGTTGGTTTAATGAACTATTTGTGTTGTGCTATTATTTCCTTTATCAAGGATCTTGAGTCTCTACATTCAGCTTTTGTGAATTTACGCATTTCACTAATCTCCACCATTATAATAATTCACTAATTTAGAACATGACACATCATCTTTAATTAATTTTAATTACATTTAAGTCTTTCTTTTTATAAAAAGAAAATAAATCTTCCAACGTCTGTTAACTCTCTTTGGCGTCCATCATGTGTCCTCCTTGATTTTCCCAGTCACATCTTTCCACTCTCTTGCATTAACAGAATGGGAAAAGAAAGAAAGGCGCATTAACTGATGGACGACAAAAAGAGTTAACAGACGTTAGAGGAAATTTTATTTTCTTTTTATAAAATCTAAAACTTAATTGTATTTATAACTAAAATTAATTAAAGGTGATATGTCATGTCATAAATCGTTGGATTATTATGGTGTGGAGATTTAACGAAATGGGCGAAGACTAAGGATGATGTATTCAGTTGAGAAAAAAAATAGTATATTAGAAAAACTGAAATCAAACTCGACAACTATAAATTTTATAAAATACACTTTCAATAGTTCATTTGAAGGAACAAACTTCTCAAATTATTCGGTTGTCGTACTTTAAGTGATTCATAGTTACGAAATATTTAGGTTCCCTTACATAAACATAACTAATCTCAAATGGTACTATAACTATTTGGTAAAATATATTTTCATTTCACACTTTAATAATGTTACAGCTTAGGTATATATATACAACAAACTAACATGTTATCTTAACCACTAAGCTAACAACTAAGAAGATTCATTTACAATATTGCCCTTTATATCCCCCCTGAAACTAAACTTGGGTATCCGAAGTTGAAGTTTGTCACGAAGGAAGAGAAATCGAAGCTTGGACAGGGACTTGGTGCAGATATCAGCTACTTGGTCTTGAGTGTAGACAAAATGGACAGCAATCTGTTTAGCAAGGACTTTTTCCCTAATGTAATGATAGTCTATTTCTACATGCTTTGTTCGAGCATGAAAAACAGGATTTTTTGCTAGAGATATAACTGAAAGGTTGTCACACCATAGGTGAGGGGGTGTAGGTAAGCAATAGCCAATATCCACCAATAAATGACAGAGCTAGGTTATTTCAGACGCAGTGTTAGCAAGAGATCTGTACTCTGCTTCGGTGGAAGATCGAGCAACAATCGGTTGCTTCTTAGCACTCCAGCTAATAAAAGAATTGCCCAAATATACACAATAACCTCCAGTGGATCGGCGATCAAGAGCACAGCCAGCCCAATCAGCGTCCGAGAAAGCAGTGAGAGTAGGAGGAGTGGAACACTTGGAGAACCAAAGACCAATATCAAGAGATCCCTTTAGGTACCGGAGGATACGCTTAACAGCCTGAAAATGTGAAAGTTTGGGAATGTGCATATATTGGCAGACAAGATTGACAGCAAAACTGAGATCAGGACGAGTCCAGGTGAGATATTGCAGAGCACCAACGAGGGAACGATACTCAGAAGCATTGGCACATAAGGGAGAATCATGATCAAGTTTGGAGGTGCTGAGAAGAGTACTGCAAGGTTTAGCTCCAGTCATGTTGACCTTGGATAACAAATCCAATATGTATTTAGTCTGAGAGAGAAAGATACCAGAAGAAGATCTTTTGACTTCAAGACCAAGAAAATAGTGTAGCGGACCTAAATCCTTGATGGGAAAGAAGGAACTGAGTTGCTGAATAACTTGTTTACAGGCAGTAGAATTGGGACCAGTAACCAATATATCATCAACATAGACAAGAATGAAAATCATAGCTGAACCCTTTTTGATAAACAAGGAATGGTCACTGGGAGATCCAACAAAGCCAAGAGAAGTAAGAGCACCATGGAGCTTGTCATACCAAGCTCGCGGAGCTTGCTTTAAACCATACAACGAACGATGCAAGTGATAGACATGAGATGGTTGAGTCGAATCCTCAAATCCAGGGGGTTGCTGCATGAAAACAAATTCATTGAGTGTCCCGTGTAGGAAAGCATTACTGACATCGAGTTGATTCAAGAACCAATCAAACTGAACGGCAAGAGTGAGGATGAGACGAATGGTGACTGGCTTGGCTACCGGACTGAAGGTTTCAGTATAATCAAGACCTTCCTGTTGATTGAAGCCCTTGGCAACGAGCCGAGCTTTGTACCGGTGTATAGAGCCATCGGGCTTCCTTTTGATGCGGAATACCCATTTACAGCCAACAATATTCTGTGATGGAGACTGGGGAACAAAAGACCAAGTTCCAGTTTTGATGAGAGCAGTGACTTCCTCGTGCATAGCTTGGCACCAATGAGGATATTTTGAAGCTTGGAGATAGGTTTGAGGTATGTAATCCACTGAGAGATGAGAGGGTAGAGGGTGTTTAATGGCAATGAGGGCTTTTGATTTGAAAATGCCAGATTTGGATCGGGTTTGCATCAGATGGGTGGTAGGGGGTTGAATAGGACTAGAAGGAATGGAATCTTGAACTAGCACTACAAGACTAGAAGGAATAGGTGGGGAATTGTTATGGGAGAAGATGGATGGTGAATTGGAGGGGGATCGAGGCAAAGGGGGGGTAGGACTAGAGGATGAAGAAATAGGAAAAGTAAAAGTAAGGGTGGATGGTATAGGTGATGTAAGCCTAAAGGGCAGGGAGGAAGCTGAAGGTGTGATGGGGGAGAAATGATGGAACGGAAAACTGGATTCATTGAAGAGGACATGTCGGGAAATATACACTATGTGGGTAGCAGGGTCAAGGCATTTGTAGCCCTTGTGATTTAAACTGTATCCAAGAAAGACACAGGCTCTGCTTTTAGGATCCAGTTTTGAGGAAGAATAAGGCTTGAGCCATGGGAAGCAAGCACAACCAAAGACCTTGAGAAGTTCATAGTTTGAAGCTCGATGATATAGAGATTCCCAATGAGACTGTCTGGATGCAGTGGGCAATCGGTTGATAAGATAGATGGCAGTGGTGAAAGCCTTCACCCAATAGATGTGGGGTACTTTGGAAGCTGTCAAAAGAGTGCGAGCAGTTTCAACCAAGTGACGATGCTTCCGCTCTGCACACCCATTTTGTTCAGGTGTGTGGGGGCAAATGAGTTGATGATGAATGCCATGTGCAGCCAAGAATTGAGAGAAACGATTGCTCAAGTACTCTCCGCCAGAATCAGATCTCAAAGTGATAATGTTTGTACACAGAGAATTTTCAACCAGAGATTTGTATTCCATAAAAGTTGACAGTACATCATATTTGCATTTCAAAGGATAAAACCAGCAGTACCTAGTAAAGTCATCCACAAAAATGATATAATACAGAAAACCTTGAGAAGAAGCTAGAGGTGATGGTCCCCAAACATCCGTTTGGACAAGTTCTAGAGGTTTGCTAAATGTACAATATGTAGATACAAAAGGAAGCTTTGAACTTTTAGCCAATGCACAATCTGAGCAAAATGACTTAGTTGTATGAGCCAAAACAGGAATACAAGACTGAGAAGCAAGTTTATGAAGAATCTTGACTGATGGGTAACCCAATCTTTGATGCCAGACATCCTTAGAAGCTTTTGCAGTAGCTGTGAGAGCCTGATGATTGCCAGTTGCAGATGAGGGAAAATGAAAAGGATAGAACCCTTGCTGAACAGAACCTTTAAAACGCATCCTCCCCGAAGAAAGATCCTTCACAGTGAAGTGAGAGGGATAAAGATGCAATGAACAGTGATTATCAAGCAGAAATTGATTCGCAGAGAGAAGGTTATGTTTCAAAGCAGGCACATAAAGTACTTTATTGAGTTTAAAAGTACTAGTAGAAGTATGCAAAGTAGTAGAACCAGAATAAGTGATGGGCAAACCTTTGCCATCACCAATATACACTTGTTCTGGACCTGTGTATGCTTAAGGGTTCTGCAGAGATGCATATGAGTTGGTCATGTGGGATGTGGCGCCAGAATCGACAATCTAAGTAGGATTGGATGAAGAAGCATTAGCAACCATCGCCGCAGGAGAGGATTTGCCACTATAAGCGAGATTGAGGCGATGAGGACAATCACATGCTTCATGATCAAATTGATGACAAATCTGACAAGGTTGTTTCTTGGTGTAGGAAGAAAAATTGTTGCGACCTCCACGATTATAACGTTGATATGAGACTGAGCAGCAGTGGAATTTCCTTTGGTAAGATTGCGAAGTCGAGAGCGAAGCTCATGAATATGAGACTGAGAGGCCGTGGCAAGTTGAGATTCCAATTTCGCCCAAAGATCGCAAGCGGAATTCACACCAACAGTATATGGAATTAGGGATTCCGAGAGCGTGGAGTTGAGCCAGATGAGAATATTTTGATCATTCTCATACCAAGAAACATAAGCAGGATTAAGAGTGCGATTTCCTGAGGAATCAAGAAGAAATTGAACCGGCGCTGCCGTAGAGCCGTCAATGTGACCAGTCAGGTTGTAGCGGCGAAAGATCGGAGCAAAGAGAGCACTCCAGGTCAAGTAATTTGTGGTAGTGAGCTTGATTGGCACCATGGATCAAATATTTTGGATTGTGATTGAGGTAGAATTTGAAGAATTAGGGTTGGGAGATTCAGTCGGAATGGGATGAACTGGAGAGGCCGATTCCGACGAAGGAGACGCCATTGTCAAACGGATGAGGAGGAAAGAGAGCACGATCAAAGATCTTCAAACACGATCGAAGAATCGATCAAGAACGCAGAAAGGGGAAGCAGAAAAGGTAGGATCAAAGAACGGGAGTCGTTAGACAGAGAAGGCGATTGATACCATATTTGGTAAAATATATTTTTATTTCACACTTTAATAATGTTACAGCTTAGGTATATATATACAACAAACTAACATGTTATCTTAACCACTAAGCTAACAACTAAGAAGATTCATTTACAATATTGCCCTTTATAATAACAATATGCCAATATCGCAAATCAATCACCTATTTAAAACTCATATAATAATATGTAATATTCTGATAAAAAACAAAAGAATATGTAATCGAATTGAAACATCGAGACAGTAACATGTGAAATCTGGCTAGGCCGTGGGATGTTGGAAGGTTTGAGCTGGCAAAGTCCAAGGCCGTCCAATTCGCGGTTGCACGTTTCAAAGTTCAAACGTCGCTCCGATGACGCAACTCTCTCAAATGATACCCGCATCACTTAGCACCCAGCCCATTGGTTACTTAATTAACAAGAAAAACCAAAGCCAATGACTAATCAAACGTCGGAGAAATCAAGGTTTACCAATATAAACAGCAACAATAACATTGATTGTACGCAACCTCGTCGCTCTAGATCTCGTGCTGTATTGTCGGCATCGCCGTCCACGGCGTCGTATTGTCAGATTCTCAGGCAATGGATGCGGATAAGCGGAAGCGAGACGACGGAGGAGAATTAGAGGGGAAGAGAGCGAGAGGAGTCGAGGAAGATCGTAAAAGAGGTCAGGAGACGGTAACGGAGGAGGAGGTGGAGGAGTTCTTTGCGATACTCAGGCGGATACAGGTGGCAGCCAAGCACTTCGGCAAGACGGCGTCGATGGAATGGAGGCGCTCTTTCGAAGTTGAAGATTTTGAGGAAGATAACGAGTCTCTTATGATGAAAGACCAAAAACAGGAAGAGAAAAAAAGGGAGGCGGGGGCAGGGGCGGGGGCGGATACGGGTTTGGATCTTAACACGCATCCCGTATGATCCAAACGAAGCTGAAACTGAAAGAATTGTCTCTCATTTTATATCTTGTTGTAATTTGTAATGTTTATTACAGCAACATTTTATATATCTAAAATCAAAGAAATATTGGAACTAATAATACTTTGTTGTTGTAGATATGTTCTTTGTACGTTGAGTTAAGAGTTAACAAAGATTTACTTTTAAATCTGACGTGATAGACATTGTATAAATGATCATATGTTTACGTTTTAATCTCAGTTTTGGTATTGTATAAAGCTTGTAGCTTAATTGGTTGAAATCATTATCAACATGGCAAGTTGAAACCGCAAACCTAATTTCTTACTGGAAAGATGAGTGATATTGCACTCGAGGTCTCGATTTTGAATTTCACCTCTTGCATTACTTGTGGATTAGTAAAAATCCTCAACTTAAATCTAAAGTTGAGTTAGCATGCAATCCAGAGATTCTTGTAACTTTATTACCGTATTACGCAATCAATAGAATAATTTTGTTTCATTTTCCAGTGGAAATTATGCAAAGCATGTTTTGACAGGTGAACTACTTGCAAATTAAATAAATAAATAAAACAAAAAACTAATGGCTATGATTATTAAATTAGGAAAACTAATGAAAATGGTTTGAAAACTTTGAGTTTTAATGATAAGGACAAAATAAAGGGTAAAATGAATAGTACCAAGATTGACTTTTTAGTGTAAAAATATGGTTTTTCGTTAAAGTGAACAGTACTAGAAACTTTTTGTATGACAGATTTGTTAGGATTTATACGAACCCAATAAATCTACCCAGCCCAACAAAAGAAAATCAAACTGATAATAACTTTTTCAACGTTCGATTTTATGGATGAAGATTGTTGATGCTCCATATATTGTAGATATTTGAAGTCGACATTTAATTTGTGTATGAACAAGATTTTGTGTGCCAAAAGCACTTTACATGTATCTTGCTGTGCTATATTTGAACACGTTTTTACATTCAGAAAAATAGAATAAAATCATATTAAGATATCAACATCGTCAAACACCTTAACCTAGAAAGCTGTCGATGCATTTCTACAACATTTTCATAAAGCAATGCAATGACGAATAGCAAAGCAAAATAGTGGCTCCATCACAATCAAAAATGTTCAGAAGCATATTGAAAATATACCTTTTAAAACAAACCAAAAAAACATAAGAGTGAAATATATTATTCAGTATATTAGTACAGTGGTGTTAGCTTCCCATTTTTCAACAGTACCATGTTTATTTTTTCAAGTGGATCTTTGCAGTTATATTTGAATAATTGATAGACATGATAGAAAAGTGAGACGTAAGTGATCAAATTAATTAGAAATTTCTATCGAAGAACATATCGTTATGATGTCGGTATTGGACATTGTAGTATCGTTTTGTCTTTAGATTGTGCTACTGTTGTGTGTCTAATTTAGGGTCGTGACAATTTTGTCTCTTAACATGACACATTTGTAGTTTTATTTTTGATTTGCTATCAGAACAAGTTTGATCCTTTATGATTTTAATTTGCTTCTGTTACTATTAGTTT
Organism: Malus sylvestris; assembly: GCF_916048215.2. Lineage (NCBI taxonomy): Eukaryota > Viridiplantae > Streptophyta > Magnoliopsida > Rosales > Rosaceae > Malus > Malus sylvestris. Next base: position 2,610,105 of record NC_062272.1, read on the forward strand.
GCGCCACCTGAACCACATCGCATCGGAGCCGAGCGACGCCTTAAACATTTCATTGTCGAGTCGGCATCCCAAAACTGTATGAACCATTGCCTAAAATCTTGCCACTGAGCATAAACTCATATCTCGAACACCTTGAACTTCATGAATGGCCGTAATGAACATCGGTCTCCTCCAACATCTTATGAATTATCCAAAATTCTCTAACAAAATCAGGGTTATTTTGAAATAAAAGCCAAAAATAAAACAACATAACAAAAAAAAAAAACAGGATTGAAGATAGATTGGTTGCCTTTTTTTTTCATGGCCTTTTTAAATGACAATGCTTTTGGTCGGTTTCTCTTATACAAGAAAGAAAACTATCTCGTAAATTTAGTTTTAATTAATACAATATAAATCGTGGTTCATAAAATAAACCTTTCCTGTGTTATGCATCCAATTAGAGTGATTTTCTGTCTTGTAAATTTGTAAGTGAATCGCATTTGCAAACAAGAAGGCACAAATTGCGTGACCTAACAGCAGTTTATAAATAGAAATAATAATTAATTTTTTGTATGGGCTAAATATTAACCCAATAGGTATTTTCGTTTGTTTTGCATTGTTCCAGTTGGCCCACAATGGGCACTACCATTAGTAGCCCATGGAAGAAGGTCGTCTAATATTTTCAAGAATTTTTTTTTTCACTGTGTCGGTAACAAGGTTCGGTATATCAATATAATAATACAATTAGTTGAAATTTAAAGAATTTTTTTAACTTCGTATTATGACAATTGATGTACTATGTACTGAATCGTGTTCTCGAGCTATAATATTTCAATCCAACACAAACAAACACTAATTTCCGAACACCGGCCGTATAAAATTAGAAACCGGCTGACCAGTGGCGCTGGCCGACTTCCTACTTACATGTCTTCATTCAATCAAACACCAACCCGCATTGCAACACACCGCACACTGACCAAATCCTTTTACTTACTAAATTAATAAATTAAAAACACTTTTAGATTACAAAAAACGTTTTTGATAATATTCAGTATTTTTTTTTTTAATACTTCTGGATTAAAAACGTTTTTGATTTACTAACGTTCACTTACATTTTAATCAAAATTATTGATGTGCTTCTAATAAAAGTGTTGTACTTCTAAGCACAAGTTTGTTTTAGTAAAGTATTACTAAAACGACTCTAAGGACTTGTTTGGTACTCTACTTGAATCTAACTTTTTAAACTCAAAAATAATTTTCAAGTTTTATGCCTTAAAAACTTGTTTGGTAAGACTATTTTAAAAAATGGAACTCAAGACTAACTAAAAAATATAGTCTTTTTCTAAAAACATAAAAAGTGACTATTTAGAGTTTTTAAATTTAAAGTCACTCCTTTATTTTCTCTCTCTTCTCCCCACTCACTCCAAATCTATCTCTCTTTTCTTCTTTTTGTCTCCTCTTTTTTTTTTTTGTTTTTTTTTTTTTTTACCTTTTTCATCTCTTCTCCAATCTGTTCTCTTCATTCTTTCGGTTTTTTCATCACTCTTCGTCTTCTCTATCTCGTCCGATCCTCTCTCTTATTTTTCTTTCCTTCAATCATCTCTTACTTTATTTTCTCCTCTCTCCTCTTTCTCCCTCTCCTACGAACCTCTCTTTTTAGATCTCTTTGTCTAGTTTAAGTCGTAAGATTTAAAAATTTTAAATCGCAAACCAATTAAATTTTTGAGTCTTAAAGAAAATTGTTTTCAATAAATATTCTTAAGAAATGTTTTGAGAAATGATAAAAAATTTCAAATAGGATACCAAACAGGCCCTAAACATTTTCCAACGAACAGATACAATTAGGAATCACTTATATAATTAGACAAAAATAAAGGATGCCGTTCTCATTCCCCACGTCAAGTAGTCCAAACCTAAGAAATATTCTCGACTCACAGAGTTTATTTCTAGGCAGAAAGATTAGGGCACCAGTCAACTACAACAAAATCTTCTTTGGACGCTACCACAAAAACAAGCTTTAACAATTCGATTGTCCACAAAATCTTCACATCTAACGTAAAAGTTGGATCATGCATCCATTGTTCTCTCCGAGGTTTGGTTTGCTCTCTTAGACCTATAATTCTTTTAAAATATTGATCCGTCCATTTGCCAGTTTGACACAGTTGCATAGTAGGTATGCCTTTTCTTTCAACTAAAAAGAAATTATAAATTATTAGGAGTATGAAAATTACGATATCATATGCGTTATAAACTCATGTGTAACGTTATAATATGAGTAGACGATAATTAAAATTATCATGTAATATTAGTAAACAAACATGTATGTTATACATGAATAACATGATATCACGTCGCAGTTCGACAGTCACGTTGAATAAATTATTCATTGATGCACGTTCTATACAAAACTAAAGGAACAATATTTTAGATTATCGTAAAGCATCATGGACAAAATTAAACCTTGTATTTGATCTTGTCATGCCATGTAATGTAAGCTAAGCAAGCACCTACTTGAAGGACCACGACGACTCCTTCGATTGGAAATATTACTAAAACGATGTACTATATATTTAAGATACAGCTTTTAAATTAAACAACCAAATTAATATAACTTAAACAATATCCCAATATTAAGGGTATATGTAACATTCCACATCGACCAATATTGAGGGGGTGATGTGCCTTATATACATACCCACCTCCAATTAGCATGAGGCATTTTGGGAACTCACTGGCTTCGGATTCCATCGGAACTCCGAAGTTAAGCGAGTTCGGGCAAGAGCAATCCTAGGATGGATGACCCACTGGAAAGTTCTCTTCTGAGTTTCTAGAAACAAAATCGTGAGGGAATGGTAAGCCCAAAACAGACAATATTATATTACGGCGGAGTCGAGACTGGGATGTGACAGTATAGCTGGCCAAACCCTAAAACCCTAAAACAAAATCTCGATTAGGAAGTAATCTAATTAATTAAGTACAGCTAGATTTGCGGATTTAGGTACCTAACAAAGACTATGCTTTAAGCAGAACAAGTCTAAACTTTTTGTGTCCGTCCATCTGCATGTCGTGGGTGGGGACTTCATGCCCAAAGCATGTTTATCTTACACGAGCTAAGTTTTCTCTTTGCTTTCTGGAGAGTGGTTGCTGTTTGCATTATATTACTGATTAAATGGATTTGGCGATCTGCTTTTTTAGGTTTCCCATTTATTTTCTTAGTGACAGGCTGAGAGCTTGATGCAGACATCAACCAGTATTTCTACCCGTGAATAGGTCGGGTTGGGGGTGGCGTGGGGGTCGTTTTGGGGGGGGGGGGGGGGCGGCGGGGGATTACTACTAATTTTTATCCCTGAATTGAGCACGGAGAAGAAGAGTGAATATTATTTTGAAAAGCGAGTAAGTTGGGTTTGAATTGAGCACGGAGAAGAAGAGTGAATATTATTTTGAAAAGCAAGTAAGTTGGGTTTGAATTGTTAATAATAAAATATTTGAAGTTTGTTAAAATAGAGAGTTTTGTTGAAAAAGAGAAGTTAAATTGAGTAGCTAAAATAGTTTTTTGATACTATTCACTTACGAGTTTAACAAAAATTGTAAAACTTCTCTTGGGATGCTCTAACAATTAGTGGTTTAATAAATTATTATCCTCGAAATATAATAAAATAAACTAATTAATTGTCGATGATTGAGTCACATCATAGAAATAACTTATAAAATGTCCTTGTTTTTCTTAACTAAGGACATACTTGTTGTGAAAAACCTAGTTTAGAAATATTTATATATCATCTAATAAAAGAAGTTCGAATTGCCAAGAGGAGAAGAAAGAGAAAGTATTATGCGAATCATTATGGTACTAGCAGGCCCGAATTGGATCGGGAAAAAAGTTGGTAACAAAAGTAGTTGTAACAAAATTTTGAGGTGTTGGCTTAGTGGACATATAAAACTTGTTAGCTGGGGACCTTATTGGAGATGCTTTCCGGTAATTATTTTCTCCTAGGACAAGCAAGTAGGAAGATTAGATTAAGGGTTAGTATATATATATATATTTTTTTTTGAACAATCGATATTATCTATACTAGGAAGAGGGATGGGCTTAGCATCACAATGGGTCAGCAACAATGTGGTTGAATTTCGTCTTTGACGAGAATCGAACCTAAGACCTCTTACTTACAAGTAAAGAATAATAGTACCACTAGACCATAGTACTAAGTGGCTTAGTATGTACTTTTAAAATGATTGAAAGTATTTTTAGAGACAATGTTTTTGGATTTCAAAAGCACTACAAATGCTTTTCTATGATTTATGCATTTTTACAAAGAATTTGTCCTACAAATATTTTCACCAAAAACACTATGAACCATTTTAAAAGCACTTTCGAACGAGCCCTAAAATTCTTTGCAAAAGAAAAGAAGAAAAAATAGGAAGACTAGAGGCAAGCAACCTAAAATATTAATATGGGAAATAAGGTAGGAAGATAAGTAGGAATTTGTACCTTGCCCACTCCTAAAAAGGAAAAAAAGAAAAAATAAAGAAGAAAAAAGGACATTATGTAGCTATGAATTGCTTTCAAGGAATTTTCGTGATTCATAAATTCTGTTGAGGGGAAAAGCATCATAGATGAAAGCTATGGGCCCACCATGTTACATTTTTGTGTTAGATAGGATTCCAAATTTCTTGAAAGCCAAGTAATTTTTTTTTTTTGGTCGAATTGAAAGCCAAGTAATTAATCACTTAGAAATTGTGACCAACATACATGAGGATTGGACAAGTCATGGTAACAAATTGAGAGGAGCGTGAGAGAGATAAGATGAGTATGTAGATAAAATCATACAAACCTAATACTATCATGCATGATGGAAAAACAAGAAACTCGTAAAAGGTTGTTCCTCCAATAAACCTACAATAATACTTCAAACATAAAATTAACACACTTAAACGACATGCGCTCCAACAAAGATTTTTCAATGCTACCATTATATGTGAATTTCACGTGTATTGAACAATTTGTTAATGAATATGTGTCTAAATAACTATCTAGGATGAAAAACTTATGTATCATATGTATAATTCAGAAGTCTTCAAAGCTAGGTTTTGGAATAGCACGTGTTTAACGTGTTTCTTGATTTTTGGTAAAAAATATATAGCAAGACATCTTGGTATGCTCCCCGACATTATAACCTAATACGAAATGCATGTTCATAAGAAAAAAACTCTGATGCATTATGTTCTATGCATTTTTAGTAATTATTTTTCTTACTTTTTCATGTGATCCTAGTTTAATTAGTTTGAGGCTTTTTTCAAAATGGTCTCTAAAATTGACATAATTTATAACTTTGATTCCTAAGATTTAAATCGATAGAAATACTCCCTGAAATTATATGCGGTCAATTATTTTGATCATTCTATGGGAAATCTCTGTTAAATTGATGTTACTTTTTGTCAAGCCAACTCCTCACCTTGAATTTGTAATTTCCTCAATTTAACGGAAAATTTTCACATAATGACCAAAATGATTTACAATGGATAACCTCAGACACAAATTTTATCGATTTTAAATGTCAAGAACCAAACTGAAGAGTTATGATAATCTAAAAAACCATTTTGGTTAAGCCTTAGTTTTAATTAGATAGGGATAGACAATGAAAACTGCCACTTGTTTATGAATTTAAACTCCTTCCATTTGACGTTCGACGCTTGGTTTTTAGCAGCCGCTTGTTCTTTGTAAATATCTAGCAAAATATACAGTGTTTAGAAACGACAGGCCAGCAAAGCAAGACTTGTGTATTATATACTTTCGTATGGAGAGCTTATTGATGTCGTTTGCGAAAGCAAAGTACTCCAATACATAATAGATATCGAAAACAGTATACATGTGATCTATTATTTCACGTGTCATAATAAAAATAGATGATAAGATCAATATTATAATTTAAGTTTAACAGTAACATCATATGATTGTGTTCTAAATACACGAAAAAATTACTCTCAACGCACACCGACTTACTTTTATTTTCCCTTCTACTATTGCCTATTGGTCTACATTGACTTATTGTCATTTGCTGAATCTCTCAAGTTGTGGTGTTAATTTACTTTAGTTTTATACAAATTAGTTGTTGTTGTGCAAGGCAAGGCATGTGACGGTGCATCAGTTTTTTATCATGCATGACATGATTAGAAGATACTAAACAACATTAGACAGCAGCCTCCTCCCAATAAAACGAAGGGTAGGCGGCAGGCCATGTATTTTGATGATTAATCAAGTCTTTGTACGACGTTGATTATTTATAGTGTTGATATGCAATTCCAACAACCCAACTGAATATTTCTTCGAATACAGATCCTTGTCGGATTTTTTTTGTGAGGATTTCGGAAATCCGTCAATACTGTATGTTCATCGTATATTGTGCGGTCAGAAATTATTTTAAATTTTTTAATTTAAAATTAAATACAAACAGTACTTGACAAAAATTGATCGCACGATGTACGATTCACGGATCTCATGATCCTCAAAAAAAGGATCCAGAGAAGATCCTGTTGGTATTTCTTCAACTAATTGGACTTGTGCAAATATAATTTTCCAAGGAAGAAATGCTGGAAACCCTGAAAGGATCAAACAAGAGAAAGGAGGAAAAGTAGGCTCTCCAATATTGCAAGGAGGCAGATTGTCTGTCCTCCTGTTACCGTGTCATTCCTATCCCCTCCTATTTGTGCAGTCACAGTTAAACCATGTCAACATTTTATATTCCTATTGTTTTTTGTCTTATTATCTCTATTAAAAATCAATATAAAATATTGATGTGACTTAACCATGACCGCACAAATAGAAATGGATGGGAAGAACACGGTAAGAGGAGGGCAAACAATCTGCCTCCATATAGCAAACCACGACTAAAATGGATGATAAGATTAATTAATTGTACTAATAAAATAATAATAACATGGATCAGTGAGAGGGAGAGAGAGAGAGCCGGGGCTTAAGCTGGTACGTACGTACGCACTGTTGAGTTGTTGTAGTATAAAACACAACGCTAACGCGGGAAAGAAGGAAAGAAAATGTCACAAACGTTTCCTTAGTAATTGGATCAATATTGTCTTTTAACTCTCATTTTACTCTATGTACAACCAAAAAGACATGAAAATAATTGAAAGTTTAACTACTTATTAAATACTAAGATTTTTGTGTTCCTAAACTGCCAACAGGATCCTGTCCAGATTTTTTTGGTGAGGATCACGGAACTTCGTAAATCGTATTCGTTCACCGTACATTTTACGGTCAGTTTTTATCAGGTATTGTTTGTATTTAATTTTAAATAAAAAAATTTAAAATGATTTATAACCGCACGATGTACGATGAATGGATATGATTCACATACCTCCGAAATACTGACAAAGAGGATCCGGCGAGAATCTGGATTCCCTAAACTGAACTTGCGCAAATATATCTAATTATTTAAGTTACAAATTCGTTTCTAAATAATTTTCTATGCCCGCTCAAATATTTTTGTTTTGAACTACTTAATACTATGGTCTATATGTATTCTTTTTCATTTATAAGTAAGTGCTCTTGAGTTTGATTCTTGTCAAAATAAATGTGTTAACTCATTGTGAGACTTACTTTGCTCTTTTTTGTTAGATAATATTGTTTGATATAAAAAATGTGTGCTATCCATACTGTCCTATTTACTTCATACACAATTTTTTAATTTACGGCCCTCCCATCGATTAAATTTAAATAAAATCAAAGAATAGACATTAATAATAAATGTATGAGAAGTAAAGAAGAGTACGAATCCAAAAGAAAATCTTCTCGTATTCATAGGCAGCATAATACTGTGCGCACTAGGATCTGATGAGTCTTCATGGGCACGATCGGCACACGCACCCAACTCCAAATTCGTCCTCGCGAAACGTGAAAATCACGACATAAATAAAGTAGTGTGGGGTCAGATTAGACCTCGTGCCCCTGCATCATGTGATTGCTCTTAAGACCCCTCTGCGGCCGACGCATCACTCCCTTCTGGATCTCCCATCTTCTACAATTATTAAGAATATAAAAGCAAATAATAAAAATCTGGCGCCCAAAGCAAGTAAATAACAAAAATAGTCATTCAGTACTACGATCTGGTGGAATTATTCTTCTTTTGAATTTTTAAAAGTAAGAGGTTTTATGTTCGAATGTAATAGATGAATAATTTGATACCAAATTAGGCTTTCTATTATGTGACTTAGCCAAACTCACTTTTCCCTTAGTATAAAAATATCGATGTACTTAAAAGAAAAATCTATACTATTATTAAGAGAAGAGCCATTGTCAAATTTTTTTTCCCCGTTTTTTCTAATTTTACCCTCATTTTTTAATACATAATATTGATATGAGAAGGGTAAAATAGTGATTTTGTATATTTTAACAAAATGATAATCATATTCTTATTTTTTCTATTCTACCCTCTTTTTTTATATTTATTTTTTTTAATTTTATCCTCACTTTTATTCGTAATATTTACATAAAAATGATAAAACAATAATTATATAATATTAAAAAAATAATAATAATAATGGAAAGTGCGGTCACGTGGAAACGTGGAGGCAGACGTCCCAACGCCAAGTTGGCAAACAAAAAGCAAGAAACAAAGATAAAATGTATTAAACGAGGAGCGGCTAAATAAACAGGGCTGGCCGCTGGCCTACGCACGTACGTTTACACTCGGACGTGTCACGCAACCAACGGCAGGCTGCTCGTACAATGTAATTTCGACGATCTCTTCAATGAAAGCCGTACTCATTTTTTTCGCCATTTTATCGTGTATTAGAATCAAGTTATTTTACGTGTGAAGTTTAACGAATACGGATTCAAAGACATTTACAGTATTCTGTTATTAGTGTGTTAAAAATAAATCGCACATTAATAAAAAGAGTGATATCACGTTACTTATAAGTAAGTAGAGCTATTCTTTCTGTTACCCGCTAACTTTACAATGAAATCTCGATTTTCTCCTAGTCTCTAAGGTTGTCTTCGTCGACGTGGTTGTTTGATTCAAGAAATTTCTAAGACGCTCCAAGTTGAATTATGCCACCTTAATTAATTAATGAGTGGTGTTATTTGTTGACTATTTTGTCCGAGAAGATGGATTCTTATTTATTTGGCAAGAAATTTACAGATATTGAAATATATTCTTATACGAAACAATATTTTGTTCAATTATTTCGTCGGCATGATCCATGACTCCATTAGGCTCCTAATTAATTAGTGGATTCCCAAAACTTTTCGAACGCCTTAAGGTATTTTGAATTTATTGTTTTTTTTAGTGTAACACATAACTTATTCACATTCGTTGTCTATTATGAGTGGGCATATATGTTAGCCTTGTAATATAAGATACCTTTTTTTTTTTTTTAAATGAATGACAATTTTTTTTTCTTTTCAAAATGATGGGTATGAGTAGGAGATGTATTTTTTTTAGAAATGAATCCTAATATATAGAAAGTTTGTAAAACTTCTTTTATGTAGATAGTAATTATGCGTGGTTTTGGTGGCTGAATCAGAATTTTAAATGTTAAGCATTTGATTTGAATTAGTGATGTCTAAATCAAGAATTTTCTATTCATTATCAAAGCGTTGTTTAGACGACTCAATGTTTAACATCTACTCATAAGCAAAACCTAATTTTAACGTTTATTTGAACCTTATAATTTTCCAGAATCACTAATATATGATGTATCTATTTAACGTTTTTTAGTGTATCTACTTATAATTTTCCAAATAGCCTTCCCCATGAATTTAAAAAAAAAAAAAAAATACAAAAATAGTTCATTATTTTCAAAGTATATTTTAATAAAAAGACGAATTTTTAAAATTAAACAAAATTAAACAAAAAAGAGTCAATTGTTATACGCGTCGACGTGCCGGAAGCAACTAATATATAGATAGCGTTCCTTGGCGTTTACTAGTCTACTACCAGACCACGGCCCTTACGTTAATTCATTTGTTTTGGTGCCCGTCAACATCATCACTCACACAATCAACCACCCAATAAAGCTCTTCCAGAAATTCCTAATCAAATTATGAATTACCTACAACTTTCCCTCGCACACCACCAAAGCCCCTTTCTACAAAAGGTCAGCCTCATCTTATCCCACCCCCGGTGACCCAATCCAATCCCATCGATTCATTTCTATAACACCCAACCTACTTTTCCAAAAAGCACCCTCGCACTTGCCCATAATTTCATTCTCATTCTCTCGCCTATCGTCAAACAATCGAAAGCAACTCCTATGGCATCTTCATACTACTATTATAACGTTTTGTTTTAAGGAAAATGATCAATTTCCGGATCTCTGTTCCACCTAATCATTCTTATCAAATAATCTGGACCATTTAAATTTGATTCAACGGTTAAAGTTATTATAATTTTTAAAGTTAACATGTGTTTATAGCTATTTGATCAAATTTCAAGGATCCAAATTGTTTACTGAAAATAATTAGGTGAAAGGGAATCGAAGAATATCTTTTTCCTTGTTTTTTTGTTTTAATAACATCAGGCAGTGCTTCTACACAACTAAAAGTAAAATAATATCACTAATAATATAAGGCTCCGTTTGAGCACTCAAAAAACTTTCAATATGATTAATTAACATCTTGAGGTTTTTTTTTTTTTTCTTTCTGGTTGACAATGGGGTAAAAACTTGAAAGAGAGAAAGATTACGTAAATATTACAAGGCCACCTCAAATAAAATAATCATAAATTAACAATAAAAGCATGTGTGAAAAGGAGAATACTTGGGTACTCAATGGAGAGTACCCAATATACTGATTTTAACACGTGGAACAATTAAATAATGACACATGTCCATTTAACATATAACCAATCAGCATTTTTTCTTCTAGCCAAACATGTGTTATTCTGCTATCCAAACACATGTTTTCTTCCTCAGCGAAACACAACCCAGCCGTCCATCCACCATCTTTTCCCACCACCACCAACCAGAGTCGCCCAATCCACCATCCTTTAAACACACTGATCCATCTCCTTCCTTCCTCCCTTGATTTGGTGCTGCCATGGCAAATCTACCATGGCTGCCGTCAGACCCACCCCCGTCCCCTCTCCACCCAATCGCCTCCCTCATTACCAACGTGTTTCCTCTTCAATCCCTCTCTTCTCCGGCGAGCCATTACCAATATTTCTCTTTTTCGTCGACCCCAGCCAACCCTACTCTCTCATGCTCTTCAACGGCGACGTTGGGTTCGAATGTGAACAGTCACGGCAGAGAGTGTGGGTGCTTCATGACGTTTTGTTACACGAATAGTAGGTATATTTAATTTGTTTTAAAATAACATGTGTCATGATATTATTGGCCAACTAAAAGAGTCAGTAAATTGGATACTCTCAATTGAGGACCCAAGTATTGTCCATGTGAAAAAGCCTATATACATAACATAATATTATAAGGGAATTTTTTTGTATTGTCATATGAACTTGTACAACTTTTTCAATTTCTTATATAAAATTAAAATTTTTAGTAATTTGTCATATTAACTTTTCGAAATCATCAATTTGTCATCTCATCTTAATTTTGTTAAGTTTTTCATTCAAAATAAGTCGCATATGACTTGTGTTCAAGGTTATTTATGTCATTTAAGATCTTTTTACAAGTTATTTACTTTTCTTTAGTGAAATCCTAAAATTTTGTATTTGTGAGTATTCATGCAGATTGTTGTGTTCGAGCAGCATATACGCATCTACAACTCCATTTCTGCCACCAAACCTCAACTCGTTTCTCATATTACATAACCCTATATAAAATTCGATGTCATGACATACTAAACTAAACACCCTAGAAGTGTTTTGATCGAATACAACTTAATAGAAGGAAGTGAGGTGTTAAAATGACAAAAATAACCCTAACACAAGTCATGTGGGAGACACATGACTTATTTTGGATAGAAGACTTAATGAAGTTAGGGTGAAATGACAAATTGCTTAAAATTTTAGTTTATATAACGAATTGAAAAATGGGTACAAGTTCCCATATTATAATTAACATGGAACAATGCCACCCGTGTGGTAGAAATTGGTAGAGGATTATCTCTGGATCTACTTTGTGGGGATCCTAGAGATTCTCACATTCTAGCTGTTCATCGTAAATTGTGTGGTCAATTTTTGTTAGATACTATTTGTATTTGATTTTAAATAAAAAAAGTCAAATAATTTATGACTGTATAATACACGATGAATGATTAAAATATAAAAATCCTAGCACAAAGTTGATTTGGATGGGATCCAATTGCATAAAAATCCTGCTAAACAATAAAACAACCACAGCGGAACCAATCAAAAGCACAAATTTCACCAAAAAAAACATCAATCAAACCACGATCTTTCAGTCAGCTGAGTCGAGCCAATGTCATCAATTTGTCATCTCACTTTAACTCCGTTAGGTTTTTCATCCAAAATAAGTCGCACATGACTTGTGTTCAAGGTTATTTCTATCATTTTGAGATCTTTTTAAAAGTTATTTACTTTTCTTTAGTGAAATCCTTAAATTTTGTGTTTGTGGGTATTCATTGTGTTCGAGCAGCATATATGCATCTACAACTCAATTTCTGCATCAGACCTCAACTCGTTTCTCATATTACATAGCTCCATATAAAATTTGATGTCATGAGATACTATTTGTATTTAATTTTAAATAAAAAAATCAAATAATTTATAACCGTATAATACACGATAAATGATTAAAATGTAGAGAGCAGATCACTGAATCCGGATGGGATCCAATTGCGTAAACATCATGCTAAACAATAAAACAACCACAGCGGAACCAATCAAAAGCACAAATTTCACCAAAAAAAAATCAATCAAACCAAGATCTTTCAGTCAGCTGAGTCGAGCCGTATGTTTAGCGGGACCCACAACTGACCGGACTCCAACCCGGAATTCAATTGAGTTAATAGAAAACAAATCCGGAAAAAAGGAACCAACCAAAAAAGAAAAGCAAACAAATAAAAATGTGAAAAAAAGAGGCAAGGCGTCCGTGATGGCCTAAGTATTCGAACCCACGCGCTCCTGCGTCACATCACCATACACACACTCCCTTTCTCTCTCTACTTTCTCTCTCTACATTGTCTCCCTATATAATCCTTCTCTCCTCCGCTTGCCACCACCACCGCATCCACACGCTTCATCTGAAAAATTCTCTCTCTTGCGGTAGGCATTATTTCATACATGGAGGACCACACCCCAACTAACAAGAAGCGGGTCCGAGACAACTCGGACGACTCGGTTCACGACTCGGCCGAGGTGAAGCGACTCAGGGAAGACCTACTGGGTTTCCTTGACGACTCGGACGCCGATCCCACGACTCAGGACCTCGACTCGGTCATGAAAAGCTTCGAGGAAGAGATAGCAGCCGCAACCACTTCTTGCCAGTCGTCGCCGCGTCCTGCATCGGAGACTCTGCTGGCTCCGGTGCCGGTGGTTGATCTGACGTCGGAATCTGGCGAGTCCAAACCCGACCTTGGCTACCTTCTAGAAGCTTCGGACGACGAGCTGGGCCTGCCCCCGTCGGAGAACTTCAAAGAGGAGGCGGCGAAAGGCGGGGAGAGCGAGTTGGTCCGAGTTCCGTCCGACTCGTCCGTAGCCGACGAGTTATGGCAGTTCGACGATCCCCCTCCGAGTACGCTTGACGGGCTGTTCGGAAACGACGATGTGTATTTTGACTCGGCTGATTACGGCGAGTTTTCGTGGCGTTTCGAAACACAGCCGGCGCAGTAGCGCAAAAAGAAACGGCGTCGGTTGGACGGAATATGATGCCTGACCGATCTGTAAATTTGTCCCTTTTTTCTAATTTTTTTTTAAAAGGAATCGTGAAAAGAATATATGTAGGACCGTTACAGTAGGACTTTAGACTGATATGGAAGGAAGATCAGAAAAGTAGCAAAGAAATTCGTTGGCGCCAAAAGAAAAATAAAAAAGCAAAATGAATGGTTCGCTTATTTAATGGCGGTCATTTTAATTTCGAACCCCCTTTCGAGGGAATCTGCTCTTGTAAAAAGCATTAAGCAAAATTTCTAGATCGATACTCTGTTTCTTTGAAACAAACGATATTATATTAGTTAATTTAAGGATAAGAAGATAGCTTAATTTCGTAATGAATTCGTAATAATGTAATTTTAAATTTTTTATTAACGAAAATCGACTTTAAAATATCTTCTTTATAAATAAAAAGAAGTATTATAAATTTTCATAATCAAAATTATTAAAGCGGAGATTCGAACCTGAAACGGGAATTTGAGAAGGACGGTAAAGAGAGAACAAGTTTTGTGTGAAAGATTTAAAAAGCTAGTTATTGATCCTAAATGGTTAACAAGTATGACTTTTTTTTATTATTCTTAAAGAGTAATATTACGTAGATTAATTTTTTTGACTACATTTGTAAATCATGCAAATCGTCTGCATGATAATTTATTTGGGATGCTATAACTTTTCACTTTGAGCTGCTTAGTACTACAGCTAAATTGTATTTATTTCGTGAATAACGAATTCTAAACTTACAAAATTATAATATAAATCTCACTTTAAATAGATTTCAAAGATAAGAACTTGTTATATATTTAAGTCAATACTACGGTTAAATTGCGATGAATATATTTTTCCAAGGCAGGCCGGTATGGAAGATTCAAAGGAAAACTAATGAAAATAGTTTCAAAATTATTGAGTTTTAACGATAATGACAAAATAAAGGGTAAAATAATTAATATCAGGATTGACTTTTTATTATAAAAATGTGGTTTTTCGTTAAAATGAATAATAACAGAAGTTTTTCGTAAGATTCAATGAGATGATGTAACATGATTCTCAACTTCTTTTTTGAACGATGTCATGAAAATTGTGTGAGGCATATTCAGAGTAGATTATTTTTCAAGAGTTAAGTATCAAAGAATAGAAAATCATTTAGTTATTCATTTAAACAAAAACAATCGACAATTTTGTCAGCAATGAATATTTTTTATGTTGTGCTGTCCATTATTTGATATATATGAGTGATTAAATAATCTTTCTTACCAAAAAAGACCGAATAATCTTAATTTACTTTTACTTACTTATGCATCAAATTTTTTTACACCGCTTATTAAAAAATGTATGATAATGATTGTGACATCTATGTATAAAGCCAATGGAAAAGATGAATAGTAATTTTGATGTCACCATTCTTCAACAAAATGATTTGGACAAAAATTTCCCAAGACAAAAAACTTCAAAGACATATCAAAATAATGCATCAAATAGGGTAGGGGTATTTTCATTATTTTAACAGTATTTTTTAATAATTAATTTTTTTTTGTGCTTAAAAAAAAAATAGTGTCTCACAATAGAATAATAATAATCTGATTCAATTTCTCTATTTTTAAACATGTTCAAAACATTTTAAGGGGCGTGTAATGCCGGTTATAAAAAAAAGTCTTTGCATATAATAATGTAAATAAATTAGTTGTCAAATGTTTTTTTTTTTAACAAATGATATTATTTACAATAAGGGGGGGAGGAGTGGATTTAGCCTTATAATGGGCTCACAATAATGTGATTCAATCAGTTGTTTATTATATATTATTTTATCTATTTTTCAACACCGTTCAAAACATTTAAGAGTCGTGTAATGCTGGTTATAAAAAAAGTATTTTGCAACGCGGATAATAATGTAATAAAATTAGTTGTCAAATGATTTTTTTTTAAATAAACGATATTATCTACACTAAAGGAGATAAGGGTCGGCTTAGTCTCGCAATGGGCTAGCAATAATGTTATTCAATCAATTATTTATTAAATATTATTTTCTCTATTCTTAATGTAAATACTATAGAAACCGATTTTATTATGTGAATTCAGTTGCTTTAATTGGTTTATGAGGGCTTTCTTTTAGCATGATCTAAGATTATTCATTTACTTCAAATATTTGACTTTCTTTTTGTCAATTTATGCTAAATAAATTTAAAACATGTAAGTCGTGCGCAGCACGCGGTGATTCAAAAAATGCCTCATGCACCCGCGTGAGCACGTGCATGAAGCCTAGTGTATTGTAAATTGTTTAATTGAAATGGTGAAGGTGCACTCAAGCGCAGGACCCAAGCATTTTTTATGTGTAAAAAAAAAACCTTGCATGGACTTTTAAGCAAGTTTTGCTACTTTCCTTATGAGTAATTGGTTTATGGTAGAACTTCAACTTTATTCAGTGACAATAACATTCAAATACTAAACATAAAAAATAAGTAATCTAATGAACAATAAAAATAAGATTTCGATTAAAAAGTGGAAAACAAGTAGAAGGTGTATGCATTCCTTCAGCCTCCGCTACATTTGGGAAAACTCGTTATATGCCACATTTGTCAATGCAGTTTAAACTCCTTGTATTTGGGCGTACATGACAATGATTGCACTAAAATCACTGATATATAGGCAACACACTCTCCTCTTATTCCTCTCGCCCAAGGAATAAAATATCGGTAATATCAGAAATATCGGTAGTCCAAAAACACGGAAATATCGATGGAAATATCGGGATAATATCGATATCGATAAAAATTACATGGAAACCATGGAAATTGTAAGAAAAACTTGGAAATTTTTATTGAAACTTTGCAGGATGTTTATTTAGTCAATTATCTATTAGTTTATCACAAAAAATTGGAAGGAAATGCATTGCATGATGGATTTAACATTATCAAGTTGATTATATAGCGAGCTGACAAACATTGTGAATGTAGAAAATATGTAGTAATTAATGAAATAAGTTTAAACACACCAATTGGAGCTTATTGCGGCAAGTTTTTTAGATATGACCTCGCATCAAGTCGTCTTTTGTGTTAATTTGTAATCTTAACTGGTTTTGTTGTGTTGTGTCAATTAGTTAAATTAAGCGGTACATCCAATTGGGGCTTATAAACATTTTAATTCTCCTTAAAAATATAAGGGCATTTAATCAGGATTTTAAGTGATTCTTAAAGTTTAAGGGGTATTCAATAATGATTTTTAAGAAATTCATACATTCCAAATGTATTCATTTAGAAATTGATTCGAAGATATTTTTAAAAAGTTGGGAAACTCGAAAAAATTAGAAATATTTCACATAATATTTTAAACATTCTCAAATCGCTCCCTGAAAATTTGAGGGAATTCACTTAAAATTTTACATTAAAGTTTTAAAAATTATTAAACTTCATCAAAATTCATAAATTTTAAATCTATTATAATCCTTTAAAATCTGAATGGAGTAAAAAATTCAAATCTAAACCTAATATGAAACAATCACTAAATTACATATAATTTCTAAACCAAATATAACAAGGATCAATTACAATTCTAATACGATGTTGTAATTACTTGGAGTTTTTTAGGGCAATATGTAACACCCACCCCCATTTATAAAGATATATTTGTGTAATTATCCCCTAAACATTTTAATATATCAAATTGGTCATCTTTGACTACCAATCAGGATCCAAAACATTGGATCCCTTTCTTTCTGAAGTGGCCACGTGGCAGCCCCCCTCCACTCTTCTCTTTTATCTCTCTGTTCCCCCGTGACTCCCTTCTTCTTTTCTTCTTCTTTCTGTTTTCTTTTCTTTTTCTTCTGTCTCCCTCTCGGCTCTCTCTCATATCTCCCTCATCTCTCTTCTCTGCACCGCAGCACGCACGCACCCATCACAAGCACCCATCTCCCTGCGCGAGGAACATCACCATCACCATCTCGTCCGTCGTCCCCATCGACGCTCTCTACTCCCTCTCCCTCTGGCTCTCCAACTCCGCCTACATCTTCCTCTCCGTCTCCTTCATCCAGATGCTCAAGGCCCTCGTGCCCGTCGCCGTCTACTCCATCGGCGTCGCCTTTCAAGCAATGTCGCGATAATATCACTAATATCGCAATATTATCGATATTATCTCGATTTTTTGACGAAAACCTATTGGATGTGTGTGGAAATATCGGCCTCCGAAAAAAACGATAATATCGGCGAAATATCGCCGATATTATCGATTTTTTATACCATGCTCTCGCCTTGTTTTCTCTTATTATTTTCTCCATATTGCACGACTTTATTAAATATTGTAAATGACGATATCTGTAACGTTGCAATAAATATAACTGATAATGAGAAAAAAAGTACATAGACAACTCAAAATAATACAATAGTGGACTCGTCATGAGGCCTTTTAAAACATGTGATTACTAAATTTGTTCAAGGAGGAACGTGATTAAGGTACTAAAACATCAAATTAAGGTTGCTAAAACATTAAATGAGTTGGCAAATGATTAAAATACCCTGCGAGGGCCCACATCGGCGGTGATATGATATAGGACGATCAAACGGTGATCTGAAGCTCCATTTGCAACAACCATACAGATTAACACAATCAAACACAAAAATCTAGCTGGCTATTTTCACCAGTCACTCAAAACAGACAATGCGCCCTCTTTACGATTTCTAACTCTACGCGCCCATCTCAACCGCTCACGTGCAATCCAACGTACATTCGGCTGCACGCGTTTCACATTCTCCCTTCAGCGCGTTTGCATTAGCACCGGGGGCCCCGGTATATAAACCAGAAATTTGGGAATTTTCTCAACTTTTTTCCTGCTTCTGCTTCACTTTACTTGCGCATTCGGCTTCTTTCTCTGAAACCCTTTACAGATCACAGGCTCCGATACTGTAAGGACGGCGGCGATTCCGTCGAGAAGAAGATGAAGATCTTCGTCAAGACTCTCAAGGGCTCCCACTTCGACGTCGAAGTGAAGCCTGAGGACACGGTTAGCCTCAAACTTTCTGATTCAATTTAGTTTTTCAATTTTAAATTTCGTGTTAATTTCTTAATTTGCATGAACTAATGCGCAATTGTGATCGTAATCGGAGTGCTTTCTAGGCTTTTTGTTAGTAATGTCCGTTTGTTTCGTTATTTGGTAAGGGATTAGTGTGTAAGCATTAAGAGATTATTTTTCTGTATTTGCTTGTGTGAGTTGATTGGAATTAAATTTTTGATTAGGTTATCGTGCAATTGAAATCTTTGAATTTACGTTTCCCTTATTAAGTTAATCTTTCCTTTGTTTTGTTTTTTGAAATTTATGAATTCTGCGATATAACTCCGCCTATGTCTTACATGGCCGGTCCCAAGCCCGGATAAAGGAGGAGGGGGAGGGCGTCAGGTAGTCGACAGCCGGCACTCCATGATCACGTCGAATCCTTATGAAAATGAATCCAGAACAAAATCACGCTAAAGCTAGGGCGTCACCCGTAAGTGGCGCGCTGTGTGACCCGAGCACAGTGATAAGTGAGCAAGGGTCGCTGTATCTCCATCGGCACCCGGATGCAGTGTTAAATGAGCAAGGGGGCCATAGAAACTTCTTTTCGAACGACTCCACTCAAAGTTGTTTGGGAGCATATGCTCCTATCAACTTTACCCGGGACACACAAAAGAAGTACTTTGATCCTATTAGACGGGGGAGGGTGAAGAAGCTAGGACAGAAGGGTAGAGTTCAAGAGAGCAAAATGCGTTTAGGAACGTGGAATATAGGAACCTTAACGGGAAAATCTATGGAAGTAGTGGAAGTTATGGTGAGGAGAAGGATAAATATTATGTGCCTACAAGAAACTAAGTGGGTTGGTAGTAAGGCAAAGGATCTAGAAAACTCAGGGTTTAAACTTTGGTATTCGGGCACAAATAGAACGAGAAACGGTGTTGGCATCATCGTGGACAAGACCTTGGTACAAGATGTTGTAGATGTCAAGAGGGTAGGAGATAGAATCATGGCAATCAAGATTGTAATAGGACAAGAACTTATCAATGTGATTAGTGCGTACGCACCTCAAGTAGGGTTGGATACGAGTTCGAAGGAGAAATTTTGGGAAGATCTTGGAGACTTGGTGCAAGGAATTGCTCAAACGGAGAAGTTATTTATAGGAGGAGATTTAAATGGACACGTGGGCAGGGAGACAGGCAACTATGGAGGTTTTCATGGTGGCCATGGTTTTGGGGAGAGAAACGAGGATGGGGAAGCTATCTTGGATTTTGCAAAGGCATATGATCTCTTCTTAGCCAACACCTTCTTTAAGAAGAGAGAAGAACATGTGATCACCTACAAGAGTGGGTCGTCAAAAACACAAATAGATTTTCTTCTAATGAGGAAAGGGGATCGTATAACTTGTAAGGATTGCAAAGTTATACCAGGAGAGAGCGTGGCTAATCAACATCGCTTGTTGGTGATGGATGTACATATCAAAAGAGTAAGACAAAAGAACAAGACTTGGAAGTGCCCAAGGACTAGATGGTGGAATCTAAAAGAAGAAAAACAAGTCATTTTCAAAGAGAAGGTAATCACCCAATGTGTGTGGGATAGAGAGGGGGAAGCTAGCCAAATGTGGGATTCCATGGCTAGTTGTATCCGAAAAGTAGCAAAAGAGGTATTAGGAGAGTCCAAGGGCTTTGCCCCACACCAAAAGGAATCTTGGTGGTGGAATGAGGAGGTACAAACAAAGGTGAAGGCTAAGAAGGAATGTTGTAAAGCCTTATACAAGGAGAGGACCGATGAAAATGGTGAAAGGTATAGAAAAGCGAAGCAAGAGGCGAAGAAAGCTGTCAGAGAAGCTAAGTTAGCGGCTTACGACGATATGTATAAACGACTAGATACCAAAGAAGGAGAGTTGGATATCTATAAACTATCTAGAGCAAGGGAAAAGAAGACAAGGGACCTAAACCAAGTGAGGTGCATCAAGGATGAGGATGGAAAGGTTCTTGCTACAGAGAACGCGGTTAAAGACAGATGGAGAGGTTATTTTCATAATCTTTTCAATGAAGGACATGAAATGAGTGCTTCTTTAGGGGAGTTGAGTAACTCAGAAGAGTGTAGAAACTACTCTTTTTATCGTCGAATCCGGAAGGAAGAAGTGGTTGTAGCTTTGAAGAAGATGAAGCATAAAAAAGCAATAGGCCCAGACGATATACCAATCGAAGTGTGGAAACTTTTGGGAGAGACAGGTATAACATGGCTCACTGACCTTTTCAATAGGATTTTGAAAACGAAGAAGATGCCAAATGAGTGGCGAACGAGCACTTTGGTGCCTATCTACAAGAATAAGGGCGACGTACAAAATTGCATGAACTATAGGGGTATTAAGCTAATGAGTCATACAATGAAGCTCTGGGAGAGAGTCATTGAGCATAGATTGAGGCAAGAGACACGGGTTTCGGACAACCAATTCGGGTTCATGCCAGGGCGCTCAACCATGGAGGCAATCTATCTCTTACGAAGATTGATGGAAAGATATAGAGATGGGAAAAAGGATTTACACATGGTCTTTATAGATTTGGAAAAAGCGTATGATAGGGTCCCAAGAGACATTCTTTGGAGGATTTTAGAGAAGAAAGGAGTACGAGTAGCATATATCCAAGCTATAAAGGATATGTATGAAGGAGCAAAGACTGCCGTAAGAACTCATGAAGGACAAACCGAAAGCTTTCCCATAACTGTAGGATTACATCAAGGCTCATCCTTAAGTCCTTACCTTTTTGCGTTGGTAATGGATGAGTTAACAAGACATATTCAAGATGATATTCCTTGGTGTATGCTTTTCGCAGACGATATAGTGTTGATAGATGAAACTCAGGAAGGGGTAAATGCAAAGCTTAACCTTTGGAGAGAAGTGTTGGAATCTAAAGGTCTTCGCCTAAGCCGATCAAAGACAGAATATATGGAGTGCAAGTTCAGTGCAAATGGAGGCCAAAACGAGTTAGGGGTGAGGATCGGAGATCAAGAAATACCAAAGAGCGACCGTTTTCGTTACCTAGGATCTATCTTGCAAAAGAACGGAGAATTAGATGGAGATCTCAACCATAGAATACAAGCTGGATGGATGAAGTGGAAGAGTGCATCCGGCGTGTTATGTGACCGCCGTATGCCACTGAAGCTCAAGGGAAAATTTTATAGGACGGCAATAAGGCCGGCGATGCTGTATGGCACAGAATGTTGGGCGGTGAAACATCAACACGTACACAAAATGGGTGTAGCGGAGATGAGGATGCTTCGTTGGATGTGTGGGCACACAAGAAAGGATAAGATTAGGAATGAGGATATCCGGGGTAAAGTAGGAGTAGCTGAAATTGAAGGAAAGATGAGAGAAAATCGGTTACGGTGGTTTGGACATGTGCAAAGAAGGCCTACTGACGCTCCGATTAGAAGATGCGACGATGGGACAGAGGTTCAGGGCCGAAGGGGTAGAGGAAGACCTAGGAAAACTTTGGAAGAGACTCTAAGAAAAGACTTAGAGTACTTGGATCTAACGAAGGACATGACACAGGATCGAGCACAATGGCGTTCTAAGATTCATATAGCCGATCCCACTCAGTGACTTGGATTTTCCAAGTCTCCAACCGAGAAGTTTTCCTCACTCGGAAAATTAAGGGAACACTACCCCAACCTACATGCTCCACTCAGAAAGCTTCAACATACAAGCTTCAACAAAAGAAAATTCAAAGAACTTAGCGAAGAAGGCTTTGGTGTATTTAACACAATACGTTGAAATGAAGGAAAGCTTATTTATTGATATCCCCGATAAGCTACAAATATGTACATATACATGAGTCAAAATAAACACACAAGAGGGAGCCTTCACAAAGGTTGCTTAGGAGAAGTCTCAGCAGTCGGTAGAGCCCCAGAAAGAGAAGGCACCGGAGAGGGATCATTTGGAGCCTCAGTACTGGACAGAACCCTAGAAGGAGGAGGCATCAGAGGTTGATCATTTGGAGCTTCATTACGCGGTACAGCCCCAGAAGACAAAGGCAATAAATGCCTTTGGAACAAACCTACAAATCTCTGATGATCAAGTAAAACCTGACCATCAGTTTCCTTCATCTGGTCAAGCTTCCTCTTCATGTTTGTAGCATAGTCATGTGCGAGCCGGTGCAACTGTTTATTCTCATGCTTGAGCCCTCTAATCTCCTGTTTGAGACTCATCACTTCAGCCGCCAATGATTCAACTTGGCGGGTTCGAGCAAATAGGCGTTGGGCCATATTAGACACAGAACCTGCACACTGAACACTGAGAGCCAGCGAATCCTTAA
Source organism: Malus sylvestris (assembly GCF_916048215.2). NCBI lineage: Eukaryota > Viridiplantae > Streptophyta > Magnoliopsida > Rosales > Rosaceae > Malus > Malus sylvestris. The sequence continues at coordinate 2,633,180 of NC_062272.1, forward strand.
CAGCTAACTCATCAGACCGTTTGGAAAGTAGTCTGTTATCTTTGGGAGTGAGAAGGTTCCTGGCCACCACCGCAGCGGTCATATCATTCTTCATCACGGAATCCCCAACGGTAAGAGGACCAGTAGGGGAGACGAAGGATGGGCGCCATATGTTGTCTGGAGAAGGCGGGGCTGCCTCTTCAACAAGGTTCAAGTCAAAACGACGGTCGGAGGGGCCAGACATTTTCAAAGGTGTGGAAGAGAGAAGAGGTCGGACAAATCAAGATCTTAGAAGTGCAAGAATGATGCTTCTACTGGTGGAGATTCAAGTGTGCTTTGGAACTTAATGCCAGCCCTTATAAAAATCTGCACTCGACGGAGCTTCAGAAATCGAAGAGGCGCCTGCTCAGAAATCGAAGAGGCGTTTGCTTTCTCAAAAGCTGGGCTGCTTAGAGATCACGAGGGTTGATCTCAGAAATCTAAGAGGCGTTTGCTTTCTCAAAAGTTGGGCTGCTCAAAGACCACGAAGGCTGGTCTCAGAAATTGAAGAGGCGCTCGCTTTCTCAAAAGCTGGGCTCCCCAGAGACCACGAGGGCCGATCTCAGAAATCGAAGAGGCACCTACTTTTCCAGCCTTGTCAGCACCTGTCACACGCACACTCAGCTTTGCGGAAATTATGGGCATTCTGTCGAAGACTTCTGGGGAAGTAGAAAACACATGAATCTTACTGTTCAATCACCCACTTCCCACACGCAACAATAGCTCATGGGTACCACAGAAAACTTTGCCAAAGTTCTCTGCCAAAGTTGAGCACGTGAAGCTTGCAGCTCCCACTACATCGCTCTGACCAAGAAGGGTAAAAGAATAGCAAAGAAACAGCACTAACAAAGTTTAGACCCATAAATTTTGAAGGTCTAGCTACCATATTATTACCCACAAGGGTAAAGGAACAGTACCACTGCTGGATAATTTGACAGTCCCTGTGTGTCAACCTCTGTGCTTCGTGGCAAGGTAGACTAGCAAACATGCCCAACCTTTACTCACATTCGAGAAAACACTCCCAATAAGATTGATTGCTCCAAAATCGAAGAGGCACCGTCCTCCGAATCTCGAGAGCCAGACTCCCAACATGACTACTTTCTTAAAAATCGAAGAGAGGGTAAAGGAACAGTACCATTGCTGGATAATTGGAAAGTCCCTGTGTGTCAACCTCTGTGCTTCGTGGCAAGGTAGACTAGCAAACATGCCCAACCTTTACTCACATTCGAGAAAACACTCCCAACAAGATTGCTTGCTCCAAAATCGAAGAGGCACCGCCCTCCGAATCTCGAGAGCCAGACTCCCAACATGATTACTTTCTCAAAAATCGAAGAGACACTGCTCCCCGAATCTTCGAGAGTCAGACCCCCAGCGTGACTGCTTTCTCAAAAATCGACGAGGCATCGTTCTTCGAATCAATCGAAGAGGCGCTCGCTTTCTCAAAAGCTGGGCTGCTCAGAGACCACGAGGGCCGATCTCAGAAATCGAAGAGGCACCTACTTTTCTAGCCTTGTCAGCACCTGTCACACGCACACTCAGCTTTGCAGAAATTATGGGCATTCTGTCGAAGACTTCTGGTGAAGTAGAAAGCACATGAATCTTACTGTTCAATCACCCACTTCCCACACGCAACAATAGCTCATGGGTACCACAGATAACTTTGCCAAAGTTCTCTGCCAAAGTTGAGCACGTGAAGCTTGCAGCTCCCACTACATCGCTCTGACCAAGAAAGGTAAAAGAATAGCAAAGAAACAACACTAACAAAGTTTAGACACATAAATTTTGAAGGTCTAGCTACCATATTATTACCCACAAGGGTAAAGGAACAGTACCACTGCTGGATAATTGGAAACTCCCTGTGTGTCAACCTCTGTGCTTCGTGGCAAGGTAGACTAGCAAACATGCCCAACCTTTACTCACATTCGAGAAAACACTCCCAACAAGATTGCTTGCTCCAAAATCGAAGAGGCACCGTCCTCCGAATCTCGAGAGCCAGACTCCCAACATGACTACTTTCTCAAAATCGAAGAGAGGGTAAAGGAACAGTACCATTGCTGGATAATTGGAAAGTCCCTGTGTATCAACCGAAGAGACACTGCTCTCCGAATCTCGAGAGCCAGACCCCCAGCATGATTGCTTTCTCAAAAATCGAAGAGGCATCGTTCTCCGAATCTCGAGAGCCAGATACCACAGACCACTTTTTCAAAGTGCTCTGACAGAGTTAAAACATGTGAAACTGACAGCTCCCACTACCGTGCTATGACCAAGCAGGGTAAAGGAATAGCATTACTACTTGTTAGGGAGACTCCTATATATGTCAACCTCCATCCCCAACGGACAGGCAGACCTGCAAAAATGCTCAACCCTTCATCATATATGAGAGGGCACTCCCAACGAAGCCTTTCGAAATATTCAGCTTTCTTTCCCCCCGATAATACCTCTGCAAACAAGCTATACTAGAGCAAGAATATCTCATATCATCAGGGTTAAAAGCAAGAGTATCCCATATCATGCTTTTTCCCTGTCTTTTCCTTTGGCCTTGTTTTTACCTGCAAGACAAGGAGAAAGAGAGCAATCAGTCAGCACTTGGAATCAAGCTTCCAGCCAAGAACTGACTGCCTGGAACCCCTTACCTGATTACTTACCTGGCATTGCTCTCGAGTACTCATCTTCAACATCTTATGTTTCCAGGGAAGATTCCGCATCTGCTTGAGGAACAGATAGGGCAAGTGCGAAGGATACAAGGAAGCATGTGGAGACAAGCGTAACAGCACACGTGCCGATACATCCATTACTCTGTCAAAAGCAAAAGTATCCCATATCAGCAGGGTCGAACGTACTCTAGATTTGATGGACTTGTTTTGACCCTCAAATTCTTCAGTCGGCCTTATACTCTGGAGGAAACCAGAAAACCCTCCAGCTCAGTTCAAGAATAAGCCTGTGGAAAGTTACTTCTTCAAAAGCAAAAGTATCTCATATCATCTCTTCTCATTTTTCTTCTCTTTATCCTTCATGCTGCTGCAAGATGGGGAGAAGGTGAACAATCAATCGGAGCTCTGATTGCTTACCTTGTCTGTCACCTCTTTCAGCAGACCCCCTGGCTCGGCGACTTGGGGGACTCCTACTACATGGTTTGTATCGCGCTTGACCAAGCCTGAAACTACAAGTAAGCTTCAAGTGAAATTGATACATTACCTTGTGCATCTCCACCAGTTAAAGATACCACCCCTGGATGGAGGAAGAGTACTTCTAGAGAAGATGCCACATCTACCTATGAGACAGATAAGGCAAGTCAAGACGACTCCACACTCCGATACTTAGAAGTTTCGTGATTACGAGATCATTCTCCCACAATATTTCTTAATGTCATTTGTACTAAATCATTCACTTGTACTCACTAAAGGAGAGCTTGAACCTATGTACTTGTGTAAACCCTTCACAATTAATGAGAACTCTTCTATTCCGTGGATGTAGCCAATATGGGTGAACCACGTACATCTTGTGTTTGCTTTCCTATCTCTATCCATTTATATACTTATCCACACTAATGACCGGAGCAATCTAGCGAAGATCACAAAAAGCGACCGTTTTCGCTACCTAGGATCTATCTTGCAAGAGAACGGAGAATTAGATGGAGATCTCAACCATAGAATACGAGCTGGATGGATGAAGTGTTAGAATGCATCCGGCGTGTTGTGTGACCGTCGTAGGCCACTGAAGCTCAAGGGAAAATTTTATAGGACGGCAATAAGGCCAGCGATGTTGTATGGCACAGAATGTTGGGCAGTGAAGCATCAACACGTACACAAAATGGGTGTAGCGGAGATGAGGATGCTTCGTGGGATGTGTGGGCACACGAGAAAGGATAAGATTGGGAATGAGGATATCCGAGGTAAAGTAGGAGTAGCCGAAATTGTAGGAAAGATGAGAGAAAATCGGCTCCGGTGATTTGGACATGTGCAAAGAAGGCCGAATGACGCTCCGGTTCGAAGATGTGACTACGGGACAGAGGTTCAGGGCCGAAGGGGTAGAGGAAGACCTAGGAAAACTTTGGAAGAGACTCTAAGAAAAGACTTAGAGTACTTGGATCTAACGGAGGACATGACACAAAACCGAGCGCAATGGCGTTCTAGGATTCATATAGCCGACCCCACTTAGTGGGAAAAGGCTTTGTTGTTGTTGTTGTTGTATGAATTCTGCGATATGGGGGACTTTGGGATAGCATTCGGCTTTCCAAATGTAGGAAATGTAGTTTGGTGGAGTTGTAAATTGTAATTTTACTTTGCGTCCTGCTACGCAGTAATCGCTGACGAGTGACGACTTGATCGAAGATACCATAATCGTGACTAACTGCTATTATTTCTAGGTTGCTGATGTGAAGAAACATATAGAAGCTTGCAAGGGTTCAGATGTATACCCTGCTCCACAACAGATGCTAATTCATCAAGGAAAAGTGCTTAAAGATGACACAACATTGGACGAAAATAAAGTTGCGGAAAATAGCTTTGTTGTGATAATGTTAACTAAGGTAATGTTTCATTTTCTATTCAGCAATTTAAAGTGCGTCGTGTCCTTCAAATAAATATGGTCTTAAAATACCTTTTCGAATAAAAATTTCCTGAAATGTGTAGGAAACATGTCGGTTTGCGACAGGGTGTGTTATATGTAACGTGTATTTTTGGACTGTGTCAAAACATAGTTTTAGCATCAGGAAATAGGGATCAAACCAAGTATATGGGTGTTAAAATAAGAATTTAAACCGGCCCTGTTGAAACCGTATTCAATTGAATTATTCAGTTAGTAGTGACAGTGAGCTCTGAAAGTAAAATAAATGAAGCAGTGACAGAACTTATCCTTGTATTATAGCTGATGTCTTGGTAAAGAAGCATTCATGAAGAGGTATTGTGTATAATGGCACTCAATAGTTTTGAAATTGCTGTTTTGTGATGATGTCGTATTCTTTTCTTGTGATTGCCCTGTTTCTTTCACGTTTAATTTGTGCGAACTCTAGTAATACAAATTTGTGTACTTGAAGTTGATGATGTCATCGTGAATACCCTGGTTCTTTCACATCTGATTTATGCTAACTATTTGTCTGGTTGAAATTCCTTCTCCCACCAGCTCAGACGTTAAGGCTCTATAATGTTGCTTGATCTTATTTCCGTTGTCTGTTTAGAATCTGACTAGCTTCCTACCAAAAAAAAAAAAAAAAAAGTTTAATGGTGACAAGTTGTTGTTATGCTCAACTCCTGTATACTAGTTGTTGACTTTGTATACTTAAAAATGGTAGAGTAAGAGCCCACCCAGTGAAGGTCCATGTGCATCAACTGCAGCTACAACTAAGGTAAGAGTTTCATCCTCTTGTCATTGTTTTCATTGGTTTATACCTAAGACACGGTTAAACTTGGATGACTTGTTTTGATATTAAAAAGTTGAAAGCCTCAAATTGATGTTCTATTGTAAATTTTATCTCCTTCGTGCTTTTCTTCAGGAGAAGATATTGTACCTAATGCTTGCTTTAAAATCTGTGCAGGCACCACAGCCAAGTGCACATACTGGTGCTCCAACTGTGACATTAACAGCAAGTCCAGCAACAGCAGCAGCCTCAACACTGTGAGTCTGAGATCTTTCATGCCATTATTTTTTATGTGTGTTAGGTGTAGCAACAGCATGTTGTTCATCTTTCTTTATACATGTTCTGTTTGTAATTATATTATTTTCTCAGGCCCGCATCTGTTGCCATGCCTGCTCCTGTTGCTTCGGCTACCACGGAGTGAGTATTATTATTCCTTCTGGTGATGCCTTCAGTTCGAAATTTGGAGCTCCTGTATTTCATATTCATGTGTTTAGTATTACCTCTGTTTGCTTCTCCCCCACCCCTTCCTCATTGGCTTTGCATATAATTTTCTTGTCTAAAATAGTTCAGTGTAATTGTTGAAGCAGTTCACAAGCTGATTCTTACGGCCAAGCAGCATCTGATCTGGTAGCTGGAACTAACTTGGAGGGAACAATTCAGCAAATTCTAGATATGGGTGGAGGGACATGGGACAGGGATACTGTTGTACGTGCTCTTCGTGCTGCATTCAACAACCCAGCAAGAGCTATTGACTATCTTTATTCTGTAAGTCAAGATATTGTAATGACAAATTTACAAGTTGATCTACCCTCTTTTAGTTATATACCTTCCAGTTATATCCTAAGTTTTCAACAAGGGTAACAAGGTTGAGTAGCATTATTGAAAAAAAAAAGTTGATAGGAGTAGTGATTTTCAGAACCAAAATCAGCAGTTATCCCTTCTCTTGGATTATTGCTGTCTTTTCCTTTTGATGTCAATTTCTTATTTCTTGAAGGGTATCCCTGAGCAACCTGAAGCTCCACCTGCAGTCCGTATTCCTGTCGGTGGGCAAGTCACAAACCCTCCACCACAACCTCCACAGTCAGCACAACCAGCATCTGCTCCTCCAAGCAGACCTAATGCCAATCCTTTAAACCTTTTTCCACAGGTACTTATTATGCAAATCTCGAATAAATTATGGTAGGGAATTCTTTTTAGTAAACTTGAATTTTGTCGAAGCAGGGCCTTCCGAATGTGGGTGCTGGTGCTGCAGGCAATCTTGATTTTCTACGCGACAACCAACAGGTCATTTCTATCTCCCTCTCTTCTTCTCTCTGCCTATATGTTTGCTTGTGCGCGTGTGCACATCTGTGTACGCAGCCATGCTTGAACATTGTCGGTTTCCTATCTAAAAAATATTATAAAAGAAAATTGTTCTTTTAACTTTCTATTTGGTGTTATTTTTTTCAGTTCCAAGCATTGCGATCTATGGTGCAGGCTAATCCACAAATATTGCAGGTTCTTTCGCACCCAAATGGGATTTAATTACTGTCTTCTTTTGGCACTCATTATGTTACTCTTGTCACAGCCTATGCTTCAAGAGTTGGGGAAACAAAACCCTAATCTAGTGAGGCTAATTGGTGAGCATCAGGCTGACTTCCTTCGCCTGATTAATGAATCTGCTGAAGGTGGAGAAGGGTAAGGAGCTTATTATCTTACCTTTGATTTAGTATTTTAGTCTTTAGGGGTCTCTTGTTGGTTGCACATCTGTTAAACGTTCGTATGTTTATGGTGTGCACTGTTTGATTTGTTTCAGGAACGCACTGGGGGATGCAGCAGTGCCACAGGCAATATCTATCACTCCTGAGGAGCGTGAAGCTATAGAACGTGTAAGTTGTTCCTTTTTTTGGTTCCTCGAATTAAAACACATGCAATGCATAGGAATGTAGTTATATAGTTAGGTTAAATAACTAGTTTCCTTCGAGAACACAATTTTCCTTCTCGTTGACGATTTCTTTTTCCTCACCCCCAGCTTGAAGCAATGGGGTTCGCTCGAGCAATTGTATTGCAGGTGTTCTTTGCCTGCAACAAGAACGAAGAATTGACCGCCAACTACCTCTTAGACCACATGCATGAATTTGAGGACTAAAATCTATGGAATATCACCGGTCGTCGAACCCGTCAGCTAAAAAATGAAAAAGATTATAAGAACCCCTCGTCTGGCCTTAGTTCCATTGCATTTTCTTTCTTCACATTAACCCTTCTTAGTTTGGAGTTCGGATTATGCGGATTATCTGTAGCGTACAAGAAATGGCAAGTTATAACTTTCTTCACAGATCTACTCTCTTCGTTTCTTCTCTCTTCCCAGCTTCTTGTTTCACAAGTATATATTGTTAACTATCTGTATATAAAATTAAAATTATAAAGTTAAGTAAGACAAGATTTTTTTTGGTAGGTTAGTCCGATCACGTGATTAGTTAGGCCTCTCACAGAGAGCGGGATCCGTGCATTCTATATTGTAGTTTCATGTGATCAAATGCTATCCAAGTACAAGAATACCTCTTGTAAGAGTGGCTCGATCAGTCACGTGGTTAGGCGTTCTTACTGAAGTTTATTTTACCGTTCCAATGTATTTCTTCACATGCTGTTGCGACATATCTGATTAAAAATGGACGACGACATCACATCTATGAAATGACCGTCCCGAATATAAACCCTTGTCCCATCCTCTCCTTTTCGTACAAGCCCTTCTAGAATTGCGAACGAGACAAGTTGGGAAAACTGTACATTAGAAAACACGTCGGTGTCCATGCATGCATGCCTACCTTCTGTTGTCGTGGTTTCGGTAGTTGTCAAAACCTCTGTACTCCATCAAATTTTGACCAAGTTTTATAGGCCACAATTTGCCTTCCCCACCCAACAAAACAAGACCATCCCAAAAATATATATAGTGATTACTAAAAATATCATCAGTATTACAGCACACATTTGTGGCCACACGTAAATGAAACAGTAAGCGTAACTAAGCTGACAAGTTACTCTGCTAGCTCGATCCTTTCCTTCATATCATATTGCCTATAAATAATGGAGCTTCGTTGGTCACTTAGACTTAAAACAGTAAACGAGAGACACCAAAAACAAGATGGTGGAGATGGAGGAGAAAGGCAGTCATGCTACAAGGAAAAAGGGAGGCATGCTCACTATGCCCTTCATCTTTGGTAAGAGCTAATAAAATCTAGTGGTTTCAAATTTTCTGAGGCAGACCTGAGTCTAGTCAAGTTAGTTAATTAGAGCAGTGTGCTTATCTTTCTGCACCAAAATTTGAAGTTTCTTTCCATAATTTTGATGAAATTAGCATAAATTATCCTATCATTGTCACCTTTTATATCTCTTTGTTTATTTAGTTTTTTTTTTTTTTGGGATTTAATTAATTATGATAGTAATCAGTGTATTGTTGTTGTGGGCTTTGTGTGTGTGTAGCTAATGAGTTTTGTGAGAAGTTGGCTGTGGTGGGCGTCGAAGCAAATATGATTACCTATTTGACAACGCAGCTTCATATGCCCTTGACAAAAGCAGCCAACACCCTCACCACCATTAGTGGCACTGCAAGCTTGACCCCCTTGCTTGGCGCCTTCGTTGCTGATGCTTACGTTGGCCGCTTCTGGACTATCACCATTGCCTCCATTATATATCAAATTGTATTTTTTTCTCTCTCTACTAATACATATTATGCCCACCCAATATCAATTTTATTAGTTAATTAATTAAATACTAATTCAGTTTTCTATTTGTACAATTATTCAATGAACCAGGGAATGATTGGCCTAACAGTATCAGCAGCACTTCCACAACTGAGACCTCCCCCATGCAACCACGATCGAGTGTGCGAAGAAGCCGATGGGGGGCAGCTAGCATTTATGTATGTCTCCCTCTTACTAGGTGCACTCGGGTCGGGCGGAATCCGACCCTGCGTCGTGTCATTCGGGGCGGAACAGTTCGACGAGAATGACGAAAAACAAACCACCAAGACGTGGAACTACTTCAACTGGTACTACTTTGTGATGGGGGCATCAGTACTAGTGGCTATCACGGTGCTTGTGTATATTCAAGACAACGTTGGATGGGGTTTAGGGCTTGGAATTCCAGCTATAGCCATGTTTCTCTCAGTTATTGTGTTTGTGATTGGGTTCCCGCTTTACCGGAACTTGGAGCCGGCGGGGAGTCCGTTTACCAGGTTGATACAAGTGGCAGTGGCTGCCTACAAGAAGAGAAAGCTGTCTATGGTGTCTGATCCTATAATGTTGTATCAGAATGATGAACTTGACGGTCCTATTTCTATGGGTGGAAAACTTCGTCACACTAAGCATATGAAGTACCTCTCTCTCTCTCTCTCTCTCTCTCAAGTTGCATATTTATTGTGACTCTAAACGACTTATTAAGTTGATTTTTGTGAAAATGTGTGGTCCTAACTCACCATCTAACAACATGAATTTGATAATATTATATATATATATATATATATATATATATAAGAGTACTCTTTTTATAGTAGGCATCGCGTTTTACGGTAGAAAAATGTGATAATCATCATAAGAATTATGTATTCACAATATATATCCTCTTATATATTTCATTGTTTCCTTTTTTTTTGCTATATAGTATAAAGGTCTTATATGATAAATACATAGTTCTTACGAAAGCCCTTATCACATTTTCACTACAATAAAGTAGGATTCCTGCTAAGAAAAGTCTCGATCATACACATATACGTATAACCCAATTGGTAAGTTTATAAGATAAACATAATTACCCAATTGGTTAGTAGTAGTATAGGGCACAATTTTTAAAACCTACCTACTAGAAAGAAAAAAAGGTCAGCTCTCTCTCAAACCTGCTTTTTAACCATGTTTAACATGGAGATGACCAGTTTAGCTGCTAGTATCATCGTCAAATTATCACGATTGTCGTTAGGTGGAAACATGTTGCAGATAATGACTATAGATCATTTGTCCATGCACTTTTCATGTTTTGGTTAGGTGGAACCACATTCCCTTGATCTTTCATGGATGAGCATGCAGCACCACATATATACTTGTGTTTCTATCATTGCTAAGTAACAGCAATCTCACGTCCTCTACTCCATTATCAGAGAGTCAGAGTCACCTTACCCTAAACCCTAACGTGATTATGTATGAATAATGCAGATTTCTTGACAAGGCAGCGATCATGATGGAGGAAGACAATCTCAAGGCACCAAACCTATGGAGGACAAGCACCGTTCATCGCGTCGAAGAACTGAAATGCGTGATCAGAATGGGACCTATATGGGGTTCAGGAATACTCCTCATCACAGCCTATGCGCAACAAGGCACATTCTCACTCCAACAAGCCAAAACCATGGACAGGCACCTCACAAAGTCCTTTGAAATCCCTGCAGGCTCCATGTCAGTCTTCACCGTAGTCACTGTGCTCGCCACGATCGCATTGTACGACCGCCTCTTCATTCCGGTGGCTAGAAAGTTCACCGGGCTAGACCGGGGAATAACATTCCTCCACAGAATGGGAATAGGGTTTGTCATTTCGGTATTTGCCACATTGGTCGCCGGGTTTGTCGAAATGAAGCGAAAAAAGGCGGCTTTCGCACACGGGTTGATCGATCATCCTCATGATGTAATCCCCATTTCAGTGTTTTGGTTAGTTCCTCAGTATGCCCTTCATGGGATGGCTGAAGCATTCATGTCAATTGGGCAGCTCGAGTTTTTCTATGACCAGGCGCCGGAGAGCATGAGAAGCACAGCTGCCGCGCTGTTTTGGACCTCCACCTCGGCCGGGAACTATGCGAGCACTCTTTTGGTGTCACTGGTGCACAAGTTTAGTGCTGGTCCTAATGGATCGAACTGGCTGCCGGATAATAATTTGAACAAAGGGAAGTTGGAGCACTTCTATTGGTTTATCACGTTATTACAAGTTGTTAATCTTATTTACTACATATTTTGTGCCAAAATGTATACGTTTAAGCCGATTCAGGTCGTAAAGAAAGAAGGTGCCGAGCATGGGGAAAAGTGGTCCTTGCTAATCAAGTCCGGCCCTGAGAACTTGGGGGCTCTACGCCAGCTTTCGAAATAAGGCTCTAGAGTTCTTTACCTTTTACACATTGATTGTATAAAAATTAATTTGCTAAATTCGTGAAAAAAAAAATATATTATTACATGTCTTGCATTTTTAGATGCAAATGTACTAATTAAGTTTACATAATCTAATTTTTCAATCAATTTTTTTTCAATTAATAAAATAGCTAACCCATTCAAAGGGTTTGGCCGTTTAGGGTTTGATGTCTGGCAATCTGGGGAGTGCGACAAAAGAAGTAATCATCTTTGTTTTTCTAGTCAATAAGAACATGTTTAAGTCGCTTGACGTTTCACCTTTCACGTACAAAATAAGTTTGCTTTTTAATTCAGTTAATTATATAAACAATCAAATCTTACAAATATTGGGCTCAGCTGCTCAACCCAGTGAGCTATTGTATTTAGACAAAAACTCAAAATCTATAAACTTCTTGTTTGAACAAATACAAGCTTTGTGATATTGTTGACCCTAAAAACTACCAAGCCTATGTGGCGCGCAGACCAAGTAAGTAATGAGCTAATTACGTCATTCGGTTGTGTATGGGGCGTGCTAACTTGATGGCCGAGCTCGGCTAGTGAGTAAAATGAGTTGATATTCCGTTGAGCGCGCTGCTGACTTCTTAATCTTGTGACTGCGGCTGAGGAAGGAACACGTCTCGGCCTTCGGGTTCCAGAGCATGAAGACAAGATTGCTAGTTCTGCGAAGTTCAATATCAAATTCGGTTTTCAATGTGTCGAATGTTGTAACTTGTAACACCTCACTTCGTCGAGAAGGTTAATGAGATGACCTCTGCCAATAAGGATTCGAAAATCATTCTCGACCGAGACTTGGATAGATAACCAGTCGGCCTCGACGCAGTGCTGTTTATCCAAACTGAAGGTGCTCCGCGGTCGGCTGATTCTACAGCAACGGTGTTGTTTGTCCAAATTGAAGATGTTCGCCGGTTGCCTTCACAATGCTGTTTATCCAAATTGAAGATGTGTCGGCGAAAAAGAAAATAAAAATCTCAAGGTTGTTGAGAGGTTTCGCGTAGAACGAGAATTTACGCAGAGCAGTTTATGTGTTGAATTGGAAGGGCTTTACACGTTGTTTGCAGCCTTGTATTTATAGTAGTCATATTTTCTATTTGGCATGGCTTGGATTATTCCATAGAGTCCAACTAAAAATTAAACTCCCTCCACGCACTAACACACGGCATCACCACCATATTTTTACTCTTGATAAGCCAATCCCTTTGCTAATAATTATCACAACCTGAATTGGTGCTAGTCAAGCAGCATATTCGAAATGCTTGATGCCAACCACACGCAATAGAACTCTCATTAATTTCAAACCCTCCACGCTGCTTAGCAGGCAAATCCTCCACATGTATGTGAATTATGTATGTCGTAAGCACCTGCAATTTAATTGCAATGCTAACTCTTGAAAGCCTTATCACATCCCATTAATGTCACCAAGCCTAGGCTACCTAGGCTTCCTACCTTATCACCTTTAAACTCATCCATCCATGCATGCATCCTAATCATTCTTTCTTGAATATTAGCTTTGCAGCATATCCACACGTCCACACACATCCCAACTCAATTTGAACTGTACCGCTTGCTTAGAGATATAATTTGCATCTTATTTATCCCGTTTAAGAATACGCCAAGATAATTCATATTAAAAAATAATTACTATGATAAAACCATAATATTATCCTTTAATAACAAAATTAGCCTCATTTTTCCATCCGACGGTTGGAAGCTATGCTTACTCAACGGCCTTGATTGCACGGGCCGTTGATGTAAAATTGGGTCCAAACAGATATTAATTTATATATATATATATATACATATATATATATATATATATATATATTATAAAGGGTTTAGGATTTATACAACACAATGACATTTTAAAATTCATATAATTAACCTCACTTAGTGAGACAAGACCTTATTGTTGTTATTAATATATAAAATATAAAAAAAATTGGGGCTTCCAAAGTGAGAGCCTTAGGCGGCTGCCTACTCTAACTACCCTCATGGACCACTCTATTGCCAATAAGGCTTAATATGCTATCAGTTAATTAATTAATTTGTGTTGGGACATGTGGTCATTAGAGCAAGTCCACCCCTAAGAACTTTGAGCCAGCACCCAGTCCATTTATCCACTCAAGTGAACAGTGATATACTCTAATGAACAGTAATAGACCAATGCATCTCCACCCCTAAAATTAAATAGCCTAGTCAATTTTATTAATTTTTATTATAAAATAATAATTTGGTTTTTTACTTTCTGACTTCTTCCTTTCTTCTTCTTCTGGAAATTGACCTCCTCCTCACCACACCATTCTAGAAATTTTTTACGGTGTAAAATGACGAGGCTGCCCATCTCATCTTCAGATCCCACGGTTTGGATGATGAGTTAGAGGGGTAGAATCATCTTTTTATCAATAGGGTTTCAGATTGGGGTTAGTTCCTTCCCCTGTCACTTCGTTCTTTCTTCGGCGCAGGCAAAGCCATGCCGATCCTGGCATGGCAGAGTGGAAGGGAGATAGTGAGAGAAAGAGCGAGTGACAGTGAGAGAAAGAGGAGTGGTTGTCCGGATAACAGGGAGAGAAACAGAGAGTGAGGGGTTGGGATGGTGAACAGAGCCGATCCTGGTCTCCTCGTCGTCGTCTCGTCGGAGCTCGCAAAGGGAAGGGGGATATGGTGTTGAATATATGGATTTATCAAGGGAAGGGGGTTGATGGGCTTCCAGGGATTGGGTTCCAGGCGTCGGATGGGGTTCCAGATGAGAGAGACGGTAGCCATGATGTCAACATGGCGTCAAATGACTCGTCTCCTTCCTCTGTCGATTTTAGGCCGGCCTGTAGACCGGCTTGGGTTGGGTGCCAGTCTATTCCACGGGTTGGAGTGAATTGGCTGAGTCCCAACTTTTTTTTTCCACTGAGTGCCGGGCTATTCCACCTCAGGTGGAACTGCTCTTAGTCATTGTTCATATAGCTAGTAACTAGCTCATGGTGTTTTAGTGTATAGAAATGAAAAGAATATCTACTTTGGACTCAATAAAATCATAATTAAACATCTAATTTGTATGATCTTTATACTATGTATATTAAGATCTTGGAACAAATGAATTTGAACAGTGTGCTTCATACTCTTATCCGCTAAACCAAGACCTCTAAATTTTTCTGTTCACAAAATATCAACTATATAACACATGTACATGATATAACTGTCACACTCAAAACCATTATTATGATGAGGATATTATATGGCCTAATGTCATCTTCTTTATATATTATAAAATGAGTGAATGTGAAATCACGTATATTATGTCAATTATATTAAAAATATCAAATTTTGTTTACCACATGATAAGATAGTGTTTTATTAATTTAAATATGAGGCGAATTTAAACTTTACTTCTTATTAACACATAAAGCAATGGCACATCATGCCGTGAACAAATTTACTGCATAAATTTGATTACTGTTGCATTGCTGATTTTTTTTTTCCCTAGAGTTATTTATTTTACTGTTTTTTTTTATTGAAATTTTACTGTATCTTCAATTAATTGTTTTTGGTCAATGTATCTTCAATTTACTTCAAACAAGAAAAAACATAGGAAATAACATATGGGCAGGATTCACCAATTGGACAAACTTAACTAAAATGAATCAATTGTATAAAGTGTATTGCTGTTTAAGCAATACACTACGAGGAAAGTAGAGATCTTACAGAACTTGATGAATGTCCAATCGTTAATCTCATGGTTTGAAAGTGTTTCAGTTTTGTTCTATCTTCCTAGAAACGTGTGACGCTTTGTTGGAAACATTTCTACATTAGTGGCTAATGATTTGATTCCACTCTTTCAAATGATTTTAGGGACTCATGGTTTCTCTGGTTTTAAGTGGTGTCCAACCCGTCAGCTAAAAAAGAAGAAGATTATAAGAACCCCTCTGCTGGCCTCCTTTTATAGTTCTGTTGCATTTTTTTCTTCACATTGAACCCTTCTTAGTTTGGAGTTTGGATTATGTGGATTATCTGTAGCGTACAAGAAATGGTAAGTTATTATTAACTATTTGTATATCAAACTAGGTTCACATCCTTCTTTTTGTTACTCCATTGATTCAAATCCTATTCTTTTTCAATTTTTAATCAAGGTCCTTGGGTATTAATAACATCATTAATTAATTGAATAATAAAATATTTTTATTTTTAAATATATTCCTTTAATGTTAAAAATGTTACAATTAGTATATTTATATTTATGGCTAAATTTTTTATCATATATTTTTATTTTTAGTTTGTACTTATTTTTAATTTGCAATTTTTTTTTAATTTGTACCAATTTTCTTTTCATTTTTAATTTGTACCCATATATTAGTTTCTTTTTGTGCCCATATTTTTTAAAGTTTTATCTGTGTTTGTACTCATGTGTATACCGTCATGTGACATTGTATATTTAATCAATGATAGAAAAATTACATATGGTATATTTATGTTTTATGCCTAAACTTTATATCATATATTTATATTTATATTTTTAGTTTGTACCCACTTTTAATTTGCAACATTTTTTTCTATATTTTTAGTATTCTCTTTTTTAGTTTTATTTTGTACCCATGTATTAATTTTTTTTAGCGCCTATATTTTTAAAAATTCATTTGTATTCATAATTTTTAATATTTTATCTATACCCTAATTTATTTTTAATGTACCCATTCTTCTTTATTAATGTACCACTTTGTTATATGTGAAATGTACCATTTTTTTAACACTATGGATACATTCTTTTGCCATTTATTATTTCTTATTTTTACATAGTTTTTATCCATTTATTCAATCAAAATGTTTAAATTTTTTTATTGTAACTGTTTCTAATAGTATTATAATGAGGGATTTTAAATTTATAGGATTATAAATCTTAAAAAATATTAAACAATTAATGTCAAAACTATAAAAATATAAATATCAATAGTAATATAATGAGGTGTACAAAGTCAAGTGACCTTGATCAAACTTTGAATACTATTAAGGTTTTAATCAAAGAATGTTAAGGATTAGGGACCGCATCCAAAATATCCCAATTATAAAATTAAGCAAGACAAGAAAAAAAATTAGTAGGCTAGTCTGATCACGTGATTGATTAGGTCTCTCACAAAGAATGGGATCTGTGCATTCTGGATTGTAATTTTGTGAGATTAAATGCTATCCAAAATCCAAATACAAGAAAACCCATTGTAAGAGTGCCTTGACTAGTCACTTGGTAAGGCGTTCTTTTTTTTCTTTTTAACCGCACATTTAATGTATTTCTCCACGTGAAGATGCCGTCGTGAAATAGCCGATTAAAAATGGACCACGACCTCACATTTAAATTTCTGTTGAGTTCCGTCTTGGTCCAGATACAATCACAATATAAATCAGGAAGACCACAAATTCTGTGGATGCAGGACTAGAAATTTAGAGTCATGCATTGCGGCGTTGCAATTTCATAGTGGGAGCCCATGATTTTGAATCTTATTTGCATGCAGTCGCCGTCGCAATATTTTCCAAATTAGCCATATATGAATACAAAGCCACGCAAAAAAAAAAAAATATTAATAATCGACGAGAAAATGTGATGATCGGCAGTGACTACATAGCCTTACCTTCACAAGAATTTACACTACCATAAACACGAAGAAAACCGAGGATAGAATTCACAAACAAAGTGAGAAAAAAAAAATTGAGTTTTATACTTTTGCAAGAGGTGCTCTAGAAATGTGATAAAACTTCGGTTAGAGTTCTGGGACCGACGTGGAATCAGCTAATTATGTTAAAATTCAGAAAGTCTTGCTCCTTGTTATACTCGTAGTCAATCCTGCTTAGCATGCGAGTTAATTATATACAAATATATAATCTTTCTAAGAGTTGCTTACTTTCGCCCTAACAAGATATTTTAGTTTACTCATTTTTTGTCTTTCCATCTGTCAAAGGAATGAATCAAACACGGAAAAAGTGGAGAAATTTTCATTGTGATGGGAACACAGGTGGTACACCACATGTTTTTATATAAATGGTGGAAAGTTTTATTTTTAAAGTTATTAACTTTTTAACACACAAATTCCACCATTTGTATAATGACACATGATGTACCACCTCGTGTGCCGATCACACTGAAAATCTTTCGAAAAAATTAGGGGTTCGGTGTTTAGGGTTAGGTGCTACGTCTTTTGGTCTTCCTTTTTTATCTTTGGTTTGTCGTTTAGGGTTTAGGTGGTATGTCATTTGGTCTTCTTTTTCTATCTTCGGTTTGTCGTTTAAGTTTGGAGCTGTATCGCAATAAATACAAATAGGTGGTGTTCATTTGTATTTTGGCATAGATAATGCTAGAAAGATAATATATTTAAATTATAATTTGTAAATTAGATGATGTGAATATTGATGATTGGATAATAATTTAAATATTAATTAACGTGTTTATTTTTTATTAGTAACACATCATACGATTTACATATTTGGTCTCATAAGTTAGTTTCGTCTGGAATCGAATCAAATCTTGCATATTAGAAGTCAATATAAAGGTGAAAAATCCTGCAGAATGTTCAATGATGAGTCACTGTATATATTATATGCAAAATGCATGCCACCATAAATCACAAAGGCAAAAGTGCATAATTTACATTTACATACTGGGTATGAATTATCATGAACGATGACAACTTTGTCATGTAACTTGCATTATCATCGCACATGGAAATAAGAAAACGACATTTATAAAAACGTAACTCAACTTCGAATGAATCACAGTATACGTATATTGATCAGTGGTTTCTTGTGCATTAGATAATTTACCGTCTAATCTAAATTAGTCCAACATTTAGCATAACTATAAATATATATCATTTTAAATATAGCAACTGGAAAGTGGCTGAAATGAAAGAAACCAAAATCTCTTCTAGAGTGTCGTCCGTCGGTGGAAAAAGAAGAGAATGAGAATGCGCTAATCTTCTTAATCATGCACACGCATGCATGCAGCACTGAGCACTAAGCACGACTTCCTTCCCGAATATGGATAGGTTTCACTGTTTTGGCCATGGGGCCTACAGACAAATATCGGAGGACTTGATTCACTTGAGCACTTCTGAATTCTGATAGAATCATAGTTCGCAATGTGTATCTTTCGGTGGATCGGTGATGAGGGTTCAACAACATATACCGTCCATAACAAACCTACCTCTTTTTGCTCAATTTTCTTCCCTTTTCCATTTTCTTTTTGGTAAAATTATTTTTGGATACAAATAGACAAATATATTGTACTAACCAACCAACCTAGCGTACATATATATGCATACGCGTAACATTCACTTCTTTTGCAATCACAGAGGTTTACCATATCTAATCTAAGGACTGAAAAACATGCATGTTGTTATGAAACAACATTTAAAGAATATTTTATCATATAAAATGTCATTCACATGTAAGCTAATTTAGAATTCATTAGGGTTCCATAGATGGATAAAATAATTTTTTTGCCATTAGTTTTTATTTCTTTAAGAGACTTCATATGTTTTTGTAGATAGGAAGCAATTAAAACCATTACAAAGATCATATATATGCCAGCAAACTTTATTCTGTCTTGTTCCCAAATTTTGTCGGCTGAAAATTATATCCACCTTTCAATCTATATGATATTATGATTGCATATTGCTATATGTTAAAATATTGAAAGCGTTACTTACCGCTCCGTGGTTCCGAACGCGTTTGCAATCATCCTGGCAATAAACGATAGAGAAAGAGATCATCTTCGGATCTCTTCCATCAAAATTTACGGATCAAGTGATCATCCAAACGGTTAAAATTATTATAACTTTTAAAAGAGACCTTAGTTTTTAACCGTTTGATCAAATTTTAATGACCCGGATCACTTGATCCGTGGACTTTAGTAGAAGAGATCCGAAGATGATCTCTTTCCAAATGATACTTCACATCTTACAAATTATATCACCTTCATCACATCTTACAATTTACATCACCTACTCTCTTAAATTAGCTCTTTAGGCAATCACATTCGGTTAGGCATAACAATCACGTAACGATACAAAATGTCCCATTCTTATAGACAAAAACACAAGTCACAATTTCAGTAGTAAAAAATGCGTGCCCCAATTGGTCCCCTAAAGCCATTATTTTTATTTATTTCCCATCACATCGAAATCATCATGGATTTAGTATTACAAGCTTTTGGTATTTCTCTTTACTTATAGGTAAGATGTTTTAAGTTTGATTCTCATAATAATAATGACTTCTATATAACACGTTATTATGATGAGCTAATTGTATGACTTAACTCAACTTTCTCCACTCTTCAACATAAAATACCATTGCATTGAAATGAAAAAATAAACATCGAAATCATCCTAACCTTAAAAACGAAAATCATCCTAAACCCAAAACCTCACGAATCCAACTAAGCAAAACTGGTGCGTCACCGAGTTTTATTAGTGCAAGGACCACATTAGTCCTTTCCACTTCCAGGGCCCCTTCTAGCCCACCCTACTGATCTTTGAATCACAATCCAAATCCGGCTCATTTAGATAGAGTCACGGTGACGTTGATCTGAGTCAATTCATGGAACAGGCGGAAAGGTATAGTATGACACGTGGCGGTTGGGTAATGGGTGATTAACCACCCTCTTTGTTACTGACAAATACTGGAATATTAGATGAAGATGTTTATCTACATATGATTTATCTTAAGATTATTACAATTTGCACATTATTTTAGCTGATATTTTATCTACACATGAATATTAGACACAAATATGGGTGATTTTTGGTCAGATCGGATAAGGAAACAAGCATTCCAATACTAATCTAAAAATGTTTCGAAACCAAATAATAGTTCTAATTTCGAAATTTTGGATTAATTATCGGTAATTTTCAATCTCCTAATTTTGGACTGGATAGAGACATTCTAATTGCCATCTTAATCTTTTGAAAATTTTCAAAATAAAAAATATTCAGACTCGAAACGTAAAATTTTCGATTGACATTGAAATTTCCAATTCAATTTGCACCCCTAGACACATATTATATTTCAACTGATTACCATCTCTTTATTTTCTCTTTCACACTTGTACAGATCAACGGTTCAAAAATCACTCATCTGCAACTAGATTCTAGATGACTGAACTTAGTACATTCCTTCATAAATAAAATTCTTTTGGTTTTAAATATATGGTTTTGGTGAGTTTTTCAGTTTTCAGTAATTCACCTCTCGCCAGCTTCATTGCTCACGTCAAGCGCACTATGCCTTCACACGCCTTGTATAATTTGGCTACGGTAATGCTTGCTTGGCTGCATTTGATAAATCGAATCTTCTCCACCGTCTAACAGTCTGAAGAATCGCGACTTATCGGCTGAACTTATTTGACTCAATATATATGAAACTAAAACGCATGCAGGACCTTCTTGAAATAATATAAGTATTTATATGTGTGTGTGTGTGTGTCGGTGTGTATATATAACAACCACTAGTTAGTTAATAATGATGTTCAAGATATTGATGAGGATGGCAAGATTCTGCAGTGTGGTAGCCAACAGAGACAAGAAACTTGTATGATTATTCTGCGATCCATATCTGTCAATCATGAAGCGATTAAAGTTGAACTCGTCTTCGTTATTCTGCGATCCATAGCTTTGAAATCATTATTATTATTATTGAAAAACATTCAAATGAACTTAAATATTTTTTCAAATCATTTAATTTGAAATCATTCAGCAAACTAAAGTTTTGATGGTTTGAAATTATTCCGCAAAATTAAAAATGAATGTTATAAGATTTGAGAAATGTGGGGTGTATAAAAAATGTGGGGTGTGTATAAAAAATGTAAGGTGTATATTAAGAATGTGGGGTGTGAGGGTATTATGGGGGATGAAATGGGGTGTATTAAGATAATTTTTAATTGAAAATGTAAATATGAGGTGTATTAAGTATGTGAGATTTATTTAACAATTTATGGGATGTTAATATAATAAGCCTAATTCTATATGTTAAAATGTGAACAACGTTAACGCCAAGACCTGCATTAATATATAATTAAATTTGATCAGATAAAATAAAAAAGATTCCATGTACTAGGAGGGCAGCCAAGAATATTACACATGCACATATATATATATATATGTATACGTGATGACTTTTATTTTATAATTTGTATTAAATATGTTACCATGCAAGTATAGGCGCCAAATGCCTATATGATTGGGAAAAAGCAAACAAAAAATAAATAAATATGAAACCTTAACAAGCCCAGGAGTCGAATCCCTTTTCTGAAAAACAGTCCACGGTGGTAGTAGTAAACCCCTTAATATTTATATATAAGAGATTCTTGCTTCTCTCAGTACCTTTTTGAAGCAATTTTCGTTCTTCATATTTTTGTATGTTCAATATCTTTTCCTCCTCACGGGTAAACAAATAACAATAGAGGCATATTTGTAAGTGGTGGACTAGTATGTTAGAAAATTCTCTTGTTAGTCTAATTGTGTTTCGAACCCAGACTCTTCTCTCCTTCCTCCTCCTTTAGTCTAACTTAGTGGCGAAGCCCATAAATTAGAAATAAAATAAATAGATAGTATTTACAAGAGAGTATAATACATGCTTGGAGTTGTGAGCTAATTAAATTTTTTTAGGTGCTAAATGCTTTTTTTTCCATGTTGAAATTAACCTTCCAATATCAATATCAAGTCAATATAGAGAGTTATCAATAAAAAATTAAGGAGGATTAAGAGAAACTAACCTACAAATATCAAGTCAATAAAAATGCATGCTAGGAAGACCATGTTTTTAGATCATATTTGGAAACCACATGATGTGGCAGTTGATGATCGGATTCATTTTTTAATGATTTAAGGAAGTAGTCCATAACCACTATATTATCATGTGGTCTCGAAATATGGCCAAGTAGGTGGTCTCTCTATCATCACCCAAGTCAATAGAAAATGGATTGGGAATTTGGAGAACAAAATATATGAAACGTAAAAATTTAGTAAAAAGTTAGAGAGAACAAAGAGATTTACAAACCTTAATAGTGTTGTGGGTTGGGAATTTAGAGGATAAAATATATGAAATTTCAAGAAGGGGAGGATGAAAGCTCAAAGTTTATGATTCTTCCATTAGCAATGTAAAGAATGTTTTTGATAAAACAAAATTAGACTTTAGGTTTTAATTTTAAGAGTTAATAATTGTTTAAGTGACAGGTCTTAGGTTCGATTATCGCCAAAAACAAATTCAAACCACATTATTCCTAGCTCATTGTGAGGTTAAGCCCATTCCCTCCCCCTAGTGTAGATAATATTGTTTATTAAAAAAAATGTTAAATTTAGTTTTAGGACAAGTGTTGTTGGGATTGAACAAGAAAAGAGACCTCTTATTTTAACTATTAATGAATACAATTTAAAAGTTTCGTGTAAACTACAAAAAATATAACACTAAGTTCACCAGAAAAAAAGCAAGTATAATACTAAATTATTGGCTTAAATGTCATAATGATCAATGTGTTATAGCCATATGGCCAATTTAGTCCCCGTGTTTTCGATTTGGCTAATTTAGTCCTTGTGTTTGTCTCTGTTAGCCAATTAAAGATATTTCATTCAATCTATGTTAAAAATTTCATAAGAAAAATCATAAGAGATATAGTTACCCTTTTTCTTTACAAATATGAAAAATAACACACATAAGAGATCAAACTTTCAATATGAAAAATGATTAAGGTAGTGACATAGAAAAGAAAAGGGGTAACGTTATGAAGGAGGTTGGGAAGTTAGGAGGAGAATAATTTTTCTTTTAATTTTTTATTTTATTTCATATTTAAATATTTCAAATCAAATAAATAATTCTATAAATAAGTCTATAGTAGTTTATAAATTTTTTCACAAAAATTAAATGAAAATGTCTTTAATTGACTAACGAAAATAAACACAAAACCAAATTGGTCAAATTGAAAACATATGCACTAAATTGATCTAATGATTAAAACACATGAACCATTATAACATTTAAGCCTAAATTATTTAGAAAGGATTAAAGAGGAAGGGTAGGCCTAAGGCCTGCCTGCGCCTCTGGTCTAACTTAGGGGGGTGTATTCAATTGGGATTTTGAAGGATTTTAATTTTTTTTAATGAATCTAGACGTTTTTAATCAGGATTTTAAGTGATTCTCTGAAATTCAATGTGTATTCAATTAGGATTTTAAGATAGTTTATTAAAATCTTTAGAAATCCGAGTCTATTCAATTAGAATTTTAAAGAAGTTTATAACATTTCAGTTGTATTCAATTAGAATTTGAATTTAAGGAATTTGGAAAATTTGAGGAATTAGAGGGAATTGGAGAGATATTGTAGTGTATTTTAAGCATTCACAAATCTCACCTCTCCCCATGAGATTTTGATGGAATTGAATCAAAATTTTACATGGAATCTCTATAAATCAATTAAACTCCATAAAAATTCATGAATTTATAAATACATTGAAATATCTCAAATTCCCAATTGAATACACATTCCTTAGTAATAAAAGAAAAAGAATTATAGAAGTGGCGCTTTTAAACAATGCATAGCTATGCGATAATTTGTTTTGTTTTTTAGTATAAGCCTTTCTAGCTTACAAAGGATTATGAGAAAAAAGTCGATGACCATTACGATGAGGCATATATATATTTATATTAAATGATTAGAGGAGTGGATTAAATTTTACAATGAGTTTATCATAATAATGTGATTTAATTTTATTTTGACGAGAATCGAAGTTAAAACTTTTTATTTACGAGTAAATAAAAATACAACTAAATCGTAATATTAAGTGATTATTTTGTTCCGATTGGTGAGACAAATTGTGAAAACTGTAAATTAGAGTACTCGTCTGTCCATACATGCCTACCTTCTCTTGTCTTGGTTTCAGTAGTTATCGAAATCTCCGCACTCCATAAGTTTTTGGCCAAGTTTTATAGGCCACAATTTGCCTACCCCACCCACACTCACAAAACAAAACAAAGAGAACCCCAAAAAAGTTAACAAGAACACAACTGTGGTCACATGTAAATGAAACAGTAAGCTTAACTCAGCTGACAAGTTACTCTGCCAGATCTATCAGATCTATCCTTTCCCTCATATCATTGCCTATAAATAATGGAGCTTCGTTGGCCACTTAGGCTTAAAGCAGTATAGGAGAGAGACGCCAAAATAAGATGGAACATATTGAGGAGAAAGGCAGCCATGCTGCAAGGAAAAAGGGAGGCTTGGTCACTATGCCATTCATCTTTGGTAAGAGCTAATAAATCTTGTTGTTTCAAATTTTCGAGTCATACTTGAGTGTAGCCAAGTTAGCTAGAGTAGTGTGCTCATCTTTTTACACGTAAATTCGAATTTTCTTTCCATACTTATGATGAAATTAGCATAGATTATCATGTCGTTGTTCAATTCTTATTATGTATCTCTTTATTTATTTGGTTTTTTGTTTTGGGGATTTTAATTATTATTGTTGTTGGCTTTGTGTGTGTGTGTGTAGCTAATGAGATTTGTGAGAAGTTGGCTGTGGTGGGATTCGGTGCAAATATGATAAGCTACTTGACATCGCAGCTTCATATGCCCTTAACAAAAGCAGCCAACACCCTCACCAACGTTGGTGGCACTGCAAGCTTGACCCCCTTGCTTGGCGCCTTCATTGCTGATGCCTACGTTGGCCGCTTCTGGACTATCACTGTTGCTTCCATTATATACCAGATTGTAATCTCTCTCTCTCTCTCTCTCTAACTAGTTTTCTATATATATTATTAACACACATGATAAAGATTATGCGCTTGTAAATTTACATCTCAATTGATTAAACACCTTAAGATTTGCAACTCATTGATTACTCGTGCACCCAAAGTTATGTGGTTTGCTCACCCAATATCTATTGTATGAAAAATATTAAGATTCTTAGCAACTTCATCGTCACAAGATTACTAGTTATCATCGAGCCATTTTTTATTCAAAAATTATTAATTAGGCCGACTTTCTAACCATTCTTTCGTGGTGGGTTTTCCAAAAAAAAAAGAAAGAAGTAGAATTTGTCACAAGTGGACGTATTTAATTTAAAATTATTAAAAGCATTGTCCAATATGATTGATTGAGTTGAATTTTTTAATTCTCTGTCACAATCAAGCTCTCAGAGTATTGATAAATTACCTTGTTAATTTTATTTGTTTATTAATTAAATACTAATTATAATTAACTTTTGTATTTGTACAATTAATCAATGAACCAGGGAATGATTTGCTTAACAGTATCAGCAGTACTTCCACAACTGAGACCTCCCCCATGCAACCACGGCCAAGTGTGCGAAGAAGCCGACGGGGGGCAGCTAGCAATTCTGTATGTCTCCCTCCTACTAGGAGCACTCGGGTCGGGTGGAATCCGACCCTGCGTGGTGTCATTCGGGGCAGATCAGTTCGACGAGAATGACGAAAAACAAACCACCAAGACGTGGAACTACTTCAACTGGTACTATTTTGCGATGGGGGCATCAATACTATTGGCTGTCACGGTGCTTGTGTATATTCAAGACAACATTGGATGGGGTTGGGGACTTGGAATTCCAACTGTAGCCATGTTTCTCTCAGTTGTTGCGTTTTTGATCGGGTACCATCTTTACCGGCACTTGGATCCGGCGGGGAGTCCGTTTACCCGGTTGATACAAGTGGCGGTGGCTGCCTACAAGAAGAGAAAGCTGTCTATGGTGTCTGATCCTAGAATGTTGTATCAGAATGATGAACTCGACGGTCCTATTTCATTGGGTGGAAAGCTTCTTCACACTAAGCATATGAAGTAACTCTCTCTCTCTCTCTCTCTCTCTCTCTCTCCCTCTCATGTTGCATGTGTATTGTGGCTCTAAACCACTAATTAAGTTGATTTTTGTCAAAATGTTGGCCCTAATTCATCATTTAACAACATAAACTCAATAATATAATTATTATATACACAGCACTATCGTATCACGTTTTGTAGTAAGAAAATAAGATAATGCACGAAACTATCACATGAACTATTTTCACTATATATGACCTCTTATATATTTCATTATTTCTCTGTCTTTTGCTATATAATATGAGAATCTTATACGATAAAATACATGGTTTCTACGAAAATCCCTCATCCTATTTCCACTACAATAAAATAGGATTCCTGCCAAGAAAAGTCTCGATTATACACATATACATATGTTAAGTCTAGAAGATGAACATAATTATCAGGGTTAGGTGGAAACAGGTTGCAGGTAATGACTAGGTCGTTTTGTCCATGCACTGCTCATGTTTTGGATGTAGGGACCACAATCCCTTGACCTTTCATGGATGAGCTGCACCACGTACTTCTGTTTCTGTCACTGCTATGCAACAAAAATCTCACGTCCTCTGCTCTATTAGCAGAGACTCAGAGTCATCCCCACCTCCACAGTCCATAGCGACCCAACAAATATATAGAAAGGAAGAACATGCGACCTAGTCACTTTTTGAATTTCCACAACGTGGCTGCACTTAGCTTCACATGTGTGCGAGTCTAAATCATTGGTTAACTGATACAGACAGTTTAGGTTTAATAAAATTCATATCACGATAATTGGACGGTTAAGGTTTAATTAAATTGATTGTTTGTATGATATAAGCGTCTTATCTTGATAGACTGTTTAACAATTTAACAACGTTACATATGGTGAAATAATGCAGATTTCTTGACAAGGCAGCGATCGTAACGGAGGAGGACAATCTCAAAGCACCAAACCTATGGAGGATCAACACCGTTCATCGCGTCGAGGAACTGAAATCAATAATCAGAATGGGACCTATATGGGGATCAGGAATACTCCTCATCACAGCCTATGCCCAGCAAAGCACATTCTCACTCAACCAAGCCAAAACCATGGACAGGCACCTCACAAAGTCCTTTGAAATCCCTGCAGGCTCCATGTCAGTCTTCACCATAGTGACCATGCTCACCACGATCGCCTTGTACGACCGCATCTTCATTAAGGTGGCTAGAAAGTTCACCGGGCTAGACCGGGGAATAACATTCCTCCACAGAATGGGAATAGGGTTTGTCATTTCGGTATTCGCCACATTTGTCGCCGGATTTGTCGAAGTGAAGCGAAAAAAGGCAGCTTTCGCACACGGGTTGGTCGATCATCCTCATGATATAATCCCCATTTCAGTGTTTTGGTTAGTTCCTCAGTATGCCCTTCATGGGATGGCTGAAGCATTCATGTCAATCGGGCACCTTGAGTTTTTCTATGATCAGGCGCCGGAGAGTATGAGAAGCACCGCTGCCGCGCTGTTTTGGACCTCCATCTCGGCCGGAAACTACGTGAGCACTCTTTTGGTGTCACTGGTGCACAAGTTTAGTGCTGGCCCTAATGGATCCAACTGGCTGCCGGACAATAATTTGAACAAAGGGAGGTTGGAGTACTTCTACTGGTTAATCACGTTACTACAAGTTGTTAATCTTATTTACTACTTATTTTGTGCCAAAATGTATACGTTTAAGCCGATTCAGGTCGTAAAGAAAGAAGGTGCTGAGTCCGGAGAAAATCAAGTGGAGCTTGCCAATAAGGCTTAATTGGCTTAGTATCAGTTAATTAATTAAATTAGTCATTAGTCAGAGTTAATATAGCTAGTAAGAACTAGCTGCTGGTACATTAGAGTGTAGAAATGAGAAGAATATTTACTTTGGATTAATAAATTCATAAATGAAACATCCAGTTTGTATGATCTTTATATTAAGATCTTGGAAGCAGATGAATCTAAACAATGTGCTTCCTACTCTTCTCCACTAAACCAAGACCTCTAAATCTTTCTGTTCACAAAATATCAACTATATATACATATGTACATGATGTAACTGTCGCACTGAAAGGAAAACTAAATTATTATATGGTCTATCATATATCATAAAATGGAAATATGAAATCACGTATATTGTGTCAGTACTACTAAAAAATAAAATTTTATTTACCAAATAATAATACAGTATTTTATTGATTTAAATACGAGTCGACTTTAAACTGTAGGAAAGTACATTGGGCTGTATCTTCAATTAGTTCTTTTTGGTCAATGTATCTTTAAGTTCAATTTACTGCAAACAACACAAAAAAAACATAGGAAATAACATATGGGCTGGATTCAACTTTAGTTGGACTTAACAGGGCCTTGAACCAAGCCCGTTTTAAAATTGGACCTGACTTCAAGATGTAAAACAACTACCATGGCCCAATGTAATAACCGTCTAGAAAGCGAAAACAAAGACGAACGAGAGATTGACTTTTCTCCATTTGGACTTTGACCTTTGACGTGCAAAAGTGTTTTTTTTTTCTCCGTTTTCTAATCAATATTTATAATTATTTACAAAAGCGGTTGTGTTTTACGCAAGAGAATCATCTCCGGATTCATTTTGTAGAGATTGTAGGAATCCTTATATTTAAAAAAAAAATTAATGAAAAAGACTTGAAAATTTTGAGTTTTAATGATAAGGACAAAAAAAAGGGTAAAGTGAATAGTATCAAGTTTGACTTTTTAGTGTAAAAATATGATTTTTCGTTAAAGTGAACAATACTGTGGATTTTTCGTTAAAACTTCCTATATTTTAACTATTGATTGTGCGATTAATTTAGTCAGATATTATTAGTATTTAATTTTAAATAAAAAAAAGTTAAATAATTTCTGACTGCACGATGTATGATGAATAATTAAGATATGAATCCACAATTTGAATCTGGAAATCCGTTTTTTAACTTAAAAGTATGGCAGGCCGCGTCCATAGCGAAGCTTCGAACGGTCAAACCCGACAGCCTTACGTTCCTTCTCAAACACAAATTACACAACCAAAAACAAAAGCAACAAAATCAAGATTGTTCAACAAAACACGGTTTTGTCTCGTTTTTAGTTTGATATTACGGTGCGGGGAGGAGGTGTCTGTTTGTGCATGACTTTAACGGCGAAGCACGGCGGCGGAACCAGAGCCATGGACGGTATCGCAATGGCGGAGTCGACGTCGACGCCTCCTCTAACGGAAATCGTCGAGGCCTTCGAGGAGTTGGGCAAGATCCTCCAATCCCATTCCCATAATTCCCAACGAAAACAACACCAAACGTTGCGTTTGGATACATTCTCCCAGGCTTCCACCCTCGTCTCCATCCTCTTCAGTTGCCTTGGCCTCGCCTTCAAGTTCGCCGAGATGGAGTACGTCTCCAAGGTTCCTTTCTTCCTTCCCACCACAAACCCTAATTCTCATTTTCTTTAATTTTCTTGTATTTGTTTGATTGTTGCTTTTTTTTTTGGGATTTCGATTGTTCATTTTTTGTTAAATGTATGATTTGGTTTGTTGGTGAGATCTTCGTGAAATTAATCAACGTGAAAATGTGACTTAGTCTCGTTTAAAAATGTTTTTAAAATGACCGAAACTCTTTTGACGAAAATGTTGTTAAAACCAATCATCAGTAAAAATTCAAGCGGATGTTAAAAAAAGTACTTTATCTAATGCTTCTTCCAAAATCAATTTCACAAAAAATGTTTTTAGTTGCGCATCCAAACGAGAGCTTGAACATACCTAAATATAGTGTGCCCCTAAAAGTATTGTCCTAACTTGGAGATCTCACTCTGGTTGGTTGCAATCTCTTCAGTTAGCCTGCCTCTTCCTGCAGGATCTCACACTGTGCTTGCTTGCATTCAGGTTAAAGATCTTGTGGAGGCGTCACGGACTTACGACACATTAGAAAGCCTTATAGATTTTGATGTTGCTAAAGGCACGGTGAAATCCCCCGGAAGCCATTCCCGTAATCTGCGCCGTGTCCGGCAGGGTCTCGACCTCATCAGAGCTCTATTCGAACAATTCTTGTCTACCGAGTATGTTCAAACTTTTGTTGTGCAAACTGCAGTTGTGCTTCATTCTGCAGATTTTCGGTTTTAGATATTCTTCCTTCTTTTGCCTTTCAGTGACTACTCTTTGAGGGAAGCAGCTTCAACAGCTTATGCCAAAGTGTGTGCGCCATACCACAGTTGGGCAATCAGGACAGCGGTTGCTGCCGGAATGTATGCTCTTCCGTCGAGGGATCAACTGCTGGTGAATCTCGAAGAGACCCGTAAGTCTAAAAGCTTTTCTCCGTCCAGAAACAATGATCTCCAGTTTTGTATGCTGTTTATTTCTAAAATGCAATCAATTTCATTCCAGATCAGTCAGCAGAGAAGAAGATGAAAAGGTACATCCAAGCGTCGCGTCCGGTGATCGAATACATCGACAGGCTATACCTTTCTAAGAACATCACCTTGGACTGGTGACTTCAGTCTTCATCTATCTCAGTAGGCGTCTACGTTAACGTATGGTTCGTTACGATTACTTCTTCGCTAATACGGGTCTGTACATAAACGTTATTTACCTTGTTACAAGAGAACTATATGTTTATAGGAGGCTATTAATTAGACTGCAATATCAGAAGTTTATAACTGCTAGAGATGGTGAATATTATTACACAGCGATGGGTTTGTACTTTCTACCCAAGCAATCCCCTCACCGAGTTCTATCAAACTATTTAAAAGTTACTATTTCCCTGTTTCAAAATTTTCTCAACAGTGACTGATGAAGCAATGCAAATTCTTAAAATTTCAAAACAAAATGAAGTAAACACAAGCAGAAAATGCTAGAAATTACTGCAAGAGCGTGTTCCTTAGTTGGGCATCCCGTTCGATAGACACACCTTTCCTTTGTCACTGAGGGTCAAAAACATTAATCCTTGGGAGTCCTGAAACACCAACTACAATGTGAGGCTCTCTGGGTTCTCAACAATCTTTGCAAATGTCTTGAGGAAGGCAGCCAAATCAGCACCATAAACAATCCGGTGATCAGCAGTTACATTCACCTGTAGAAAGAACCATATTCCAACTCAATTAGGTTACCTTTTGTACAAATTTCAGCAGGTTCAGCGAAATTGTGTTCAACTAACAAATTGATAGAGCGCAAAAAGAAAAATATACGGTATAGAGGAACCTAGATGTTAAATCCAATCAATAATGTAACATATTGATGTTTCTGGAAATAGATCAACTACGAAGCAAGGGTTGTTCCCCTCCTTTCACAGAGAGGTTTATAAATATAAGATTGTTTCCTTCCTCTTCCGACAAGATTAATTGACAGTTGCTTTCAGTAAAGCATGTCACATGCCAATTTATACAAGTTTGATGTACTGGTGGAAGTATTCTTTTGAGTTGTGTATAAGTTCGTTTAACAGACTCATCCCTTGTATACGTGTGAAACTTAACTTATAACCTTGTAAAGTACGAGAAACAACATCAACAAAATAGTATACATTACGGAGAAAACGCAAAGACACTCACCAGCATTTTACTTTTTACACTGAAGAATCCATCTGTATCAGCGACAACAGTTGGCTTTGAAGCTCCAACAGCCATGATAGCCCCCTGATTGTCAATCAAAACTTCAGCAAGCAGCTAAAAAATCATAAAAAATAGAACAATCCTATCGATTCATGAAGACAAAAAATTCTCGTATTAAAGGATCAAAACTCACCTGCCCTGGTGGAAGAATAGCATCAAACCTGTCCACTCCAAACATGCCCAAATTGGACAAGGTGAAAGTTCCTACAAAGAGTTCAATATAACTTAATGAGTATAAAACGAAAGCAAGTAGGTAAGAACTGACAGAGAGTTTGTAAGTAAAAACCTGTTGTGTATTCGTGGGGCTGAAGTTGCTTTGAACGGGCCTTCTCCACTAACTCTTTCCATTTCTGGGATAGCAAATACAAATCCAACTGCACAAACACATACAATTCAACCATCGATAATCAGAACACAAACTACTAAGAACAGAAGCACTAAATGTTGAAGACGAAGGTTCCGCTACTAATTGCATCGAGGCCTTTAGATAAAACCCCAAACCGACTAAACAAATGGTTAAGTTGCGGACAGTATTGGTGTTGATTAGTAATGGTTCATCGACCACCTTCGAAATCTTAACACTACAATACCAACAAATAATATATTATTCACAAGTAACAGACCTTATCAGCATCCTGAAGAACAGGGGTTATGAGTCCTCCATTGATTGCCACAGCAACAGCAATGTTTATGCTGCTGTTATACGAAAAGCTCTTCCCGTCTTTGCAGCTCGCATTCACAACCGGGTGCTGAGCAAGTGCCATAGCAGCTGCCTTGGCCAACAATGCAGTCATTGTCACACCCTTTGGTTTCACCTGTTGGACAATTTCAATGAATTCACCCCAAAATTCCAGAAATTCAAACACCAATCAAACCCAAATGACATTGCAAACCAACAATCCAATTAATCCAAACACTATCCACAATGTACCTTCTCATAAAGGGCGTCGATGGCGTCACTGTTAATCGGGTAGCCGACCCGGAAAGTCGGCACCGAGAGACTTTCGACCATGTTCTTCGAAACAGCAGCCTGCATCGTGGTAAATGGCACCACGGTTGAGCCGGGAAGCAGAGGCGGGGCTGCAGCAGAAGGCTTGGGTGGAGCAGCGGCCACCGGAGTGGGCTCGGCGGCGACGGGTTTAGCAGGCTTTACAATTCCGGCGGCTGCCTCCACGTCAGCAGGCGTAATTCGGCCAAATGGGCCGGTGCCCACCACGGAGGCAATTTCGACCTTGTGCTGCTTGGCTAGCTTCTTAGCAAAAGGAGTGGCCACGCCCTTTTTGGCAGTGTAAGTAGGAGTAACAGATGGAGCAGGCTGGGCAATTGCAGGGGCGGGAGTGGCGGTAGCAGGAGGAGGCGTGGGCGTAACAGCTGGGGATGAAGAAGACGATGTGGATTTGGCCTTTTCCCTGGCCTCGGCGACTTCCTCTTCGGTCTCAGCGAGAAGCCCGATGGCGGCGCCGACGGGAGCGGTCTCGCCTTCCCCGACGACGATTGCGGCGAGAATCCCGTCGTAGAATGTCTCTACGTCCATGTCGGCTTTGTCAGACTCGACGACAACGACGCTCTCGCCTTTGGAGAGGACGTCGCCCTCGGATTTGACCCAGGAGACGATCTTTCCCTCGGTCATAGTGGAGCTGAGAGCAGGCATGAAGATCTCCCTGATCTTGGATTGGACGGTGAGGGTGCGGCGGCGAGGAATGGAGCGGAATGCAGTGGAAGAGGAGGAAGAGGCGGGGGAGGTGCGCCATGGGAGAGCTGTGGAGATGGAGGAGGAGAAGGAAATGGTGGTCTTGGAGAGGAAAGGAGACGACGCCATTGGAATGGATTGGGAGAGAGAGAGAGAGAGAGAATTGAATTGGGAGATAAATGGAATGAGAAGGGAACGGAGAGAAAGTTGATAGAAAAAGAGAGGGGCGGAGAAGACGAGGGAGAGAGTTGGTTGGAGGCTTTGAGCTACCCGCAGCAAACTGGGGAGCTTTAGATTGTTTTCATCGCCTTTCTTCTGGCACCCGCCCACTCCCACTCTTTCTCGTTACTTGTTTTACGATTTTACTCGTATTTATTTTTCATGATTTTCTTTTCGGTATTTGGTTGGTATGTGGTTAGCTTTGATTCATATATCGTCTATGATTGATCCATCTTTTGCGTTATTTGAATGATACGTAGCCACTATTTGATGTTTCAGGATTTGATGGATGTATCGTCAATATTTAATCGGTATGTTATATATGATATATCAACATTTGATCGATATATCGTATTTGCTCTTAATTTGTAAAATGATTGTTTTGTTCAATATACGCACAAAAACTTTAGCTACATTATGTTCATATTTTGGAGAGGGGATAGGGGTTATATCAGTAATGAACTATTACTAATAGATTTTGTCATTTAGGTGAGTCAAATTTGATATCAAACACTTATAATTAAAGATGAATAGTGTTAGTGATATTTTTTACATATACATGTACAAACTTATTTCGACCATAAAAGAGTATGATTCGGTCCAAACTTCACTTCTTTTTGTGTTTTTAACATATCAACATTATACTACTCTAGCATATAGGTACTTAAACTTGAGTGCATGTGAGAGAGAGCAATCAAATCCAAGTGATACCTTTCTATTTAGTACAATTGTACAAATAGGAGGTGCATTCAATGCTTTGGACCACTTTTTTATTTTTTTTAGAATTTTAACGAAAAACTTATAGTACTGTTTATTTTAACGAAAAATCACATTTTTACACTAAAAAGTCGATCCTTGTACCATTTACTTTACCCATTATTTTGTCCTTATCGTTAAAACTAAAAGTTTTCAAACATTTTCATAATTTTTTTTAATTGTTGACAACAGGACATAAGCCTAAAGAATAAAAAAGAAAAATTACATAAAAATATTACGAAGCCACGACACTTGACTTTATCTGCAATTATTAATTGACAACCAAAAAAAAAAAAAAAGCTTACTAAAAATAAATGGATCACCTATCTTTATCTTGCATTCCACGCTTTTACTAAGAATTTATGAAATGTGAAGAATACCAATAGTTAACCTTTACAAATCTTCACTCCGTCTTGCAAAAACCTTTCGGATTTTGATTATGTGATCCAGTCAACAACATGGGTCGGGCCAGATATGAATTTTGATTCATGAACCGAGGATTGCTCGTTTTAAATAATTTTAGGTCGAAGGCAGTCAGGGATTGATGGGCACTCGATTTTGTTGATGCACAAAATCAGCGAGGACTTTGGTACAACAGAAAGTGTCAGGTTTGTGACCTTCGCTTGGTTGCTTCGATCACTAGTGAAGATAAGTACGTAAATGAATAGGGACAGGGAAGCAAACACAAAATGTACGTGGTTCACCCAGATCGGCTACGTCCACGGAGTAGAGGAGTTCTCATTAATTGTGAAGGGTTTACACAAATACATAGGTTCAAGCTCTCATTTTGTGAGTTCTAGTGAATAGTTTAGTACAAAATGACATTAGAGATTATTGTGGGAGAATGATCCCTATTTATAGAGGAGAGTTTCTAGTTTTGTTCTAACATCGACACGTGTCGTGTTGTGATTGGCTTCTGATGTTGACACATGTCGAGCTGTGATTGGCTTCTGATGTCGACACGTGTCGTATTGTGATTGGCCTCCTGGTTGAAGGGAAGCTCTTCTAGGTCCTTGACGGTATAACGTTGACCGGTGCTCAGTAGTTTCGGGATTGGTCAAGTATGGTACAAACAGTGCTCCCCTAAGTTCCCGAGTGAGGGAAGCTCCTCGGTTGGGGACTTGCAAGATCCAAGCCGCTGAGTAATCACGAAACTTCTAAGTACCGAGGTGTGGTATCGTCTTCACTTGCCTTATCTTTCTCATAGGTAGATGTGGCATCTTCTCTGGAAGTACGCTTCCTCCATCCAGGGGTGGTATCTTTAACCGATGAAGATGCACAAGGTAATGTATCAATTTCACTTGAAGCTTACTTGTAGTTTCGGGCTTGGTCAAATGCGATACAAACCCTATAGTAGGAGTCCCCCAAGTCGCCGAGCTAGGAGATCTGCCGAAAGAGGTGACAGACAAGGTAAGCAGTCAAACTTCCAAGCAAGCAACCCAGGATCAGAGGTTTGACTTCGGCTTCCGGTTGATTGTTCTCATTCTGCTTGTCTCTCATTCGACTGCCAGGATAAGGAGAAGCAAATGGATAAGAGATGATATGAGATACTTTTGCTTTTGAAGAAGTAACTTTCCACAGGCTTATTCTTGAACTGTGCTGGAAGGTTTTCTGGTTCCCTCCAGAGTATAAGGCCGACTCAAGAATTTGAGGGTCAAAACAAGTCCATCAAATATAGAGTACGTTCGACCTTGATGATATGGGATACTTTTGCTGTTGACGGAATAGTGAATGTGGTATGGAAAGGTGTCGTGATGTAGTGATCTGTTTCAGCTCATCGTTGACCCTTCTGCTTCAATCTTTTGCATGGCAGAAGTGGTGTGCAACCTTTGCATGTAAATGGTCCTTCAGAACATTCCTTCATAGTGACTCATCCACGCTTGGCAGCTTCAGTGTAAAGAGCCAATATCTGATCAACTGTCATGAGGTATTTGCCGGTGGAATTCGTGACCTTGACAGCAGTTGGGGATGAGTACTCGAGAGCAATGCTAAGTAAGCAACCAGGCAAAGGTTCCAGGCAGTCAGTTCCAGATTGGAGGTTTGATTTCAGGTTCCGACTGACTGCTCTCTTTCTCCTTGTCCTGCAGGTGTGGACAAGGACAAAGACAAAGACAGGGAGAAAGCATGATATGGGATACTCTTGCTCTCGACCCTGATGATATGAGATACTCTTGTTCTTGGTGTGGCTGATTTGCTGAGGTATTATCGGGGGGAAATAAAGCTGAGTATTTCGAGAGGTTATGTTGAGGGTGCCTTCTCGAATGCAAGAAAGGGTTGAGCATTTTTGCAGGTTTGCCTGTCCGTTGAGGAGGGAGGTCGATGTATATAGGGATTTCCCAATAACAAGTAGTAATGCTATTCCTTTACCCTTCTTGGTCACAGCAATGTAGTGGGAGCTGCCAGCTTCACGTGTTTTAACTTTGTCAGAGCACTTTGAAAAAGTGGTATGTGGTATCTGGAAAGCTGATGTTACGTGTGAAGATTACAGACAAGCTTTATCTAAGGAAATCTGGCTCTCGAAGTTCTGAGAGTTGTGCCTCTTCGGTTTTCGAACAAGCAATCCCGTTGAGGATCTGACTCTCGATATTCGGAAAGCGGTGATACTTCGGTTTTTGAGAAAGTAATTATGTTGGGAGTCTTTTCTCGAATGTGAGTAAAGGTTGGACGTTCTTGCCAACCTGTCTTGCCGCAAAACACCGAGGTCGACACACATAGGGACTTTCCAGTTGTCAAGCAGTGGTGCTGTTCCTTTACCCTTGTGGGTAATAGTAGGGTAGCTGGAACTTCGAAATTCTCGTGCCTAAACTTTGTCAGAGATCTTTGACAAAGTTATATGTGGTACTCGAGGAGTTGATGGTGCATTTGGAGAGCGGTGATTGAACAGTAAGATTCACGTGCTTTCTACTTCACCAGAAATCTTCGACAGATTGCCCGTAATTTCCCCAAAGCTGAGTGTGCATGTGACAGGTGCTGACGAGGCTGAAAAAGCAGGTGCTTCTTCGATTTCTGAGATCGGCCCTCGTGGTCTCTGAGCAGCCCAGCTTTTGAGAAAGCAAACGCCTCTTCGATTTCTGAAGCTCCGTCGAATGCAGATTTTTATAGAGGCTGGCATTAAGTTCCACAGCACACTTGAATCTCTACCAGTAGAAGCTCCCTTCTTGCACTTCTAAGATCTTGATTTGTCTGACCTCTTCCCTCTTCAACACATTTGAAAATGTCTGGACCCTCCGACCGTCGTTTTGACTTGAACCTTGGAGAAGAGACAACCACGCCTTCTCCAGACAACATATGGCGCCCATCCTTCATATCCCCTACTGGTCCTCTTACCGTTGGGGATTCTGTGATGAAGAATGATATGACCGCTGCAGTGGTGGCCAGGAACCTTCTCACTCCCAAAGATAATACTACTTTCCAAACGGTCTGATGAGTTGGCTGTTAAGGACTATCTGGCTCTTAATGTTCAGTGTGCAGGTTCTGTGTCTAATATGGCCCAACGCCTATTTGCTAGAACCCGCCAAGTTGAATCATTGGCTGCTGAAGTGATGAGTCTCAAACAGGAGATTAGAGGGCTCAAGCATGAGAATAAACAGTTGCACCGGCTCGCCCATGACTATGCTACAAACATGAAGAGGAAGCTTGACCAGATGAAGGAATCTGATGGTAAGGTTTTACTTGATCATCAGCGGTTTGTGGGTTTATTCCAAAGGCATTTATTGCCTTCGTCCTCTGGGGCTGTACCTGGTAATGAAGCTTCAAATGATGAACCTTCAATGCCTCATCCTTCTAGGGTTTTGTCAAGTACTGAGGCTCCGGATAACCACCCTCCGGTGCTTTCTCTTTCTGGGGCTCTACCGACTGCTGAGACTTCCCCTAAGCAACCTTTGTGAAGGCTCCCTTTTGTTTGTTTATTTTGACTCATGTATATGTACATATTTGTGGCTTATCGAAAATATTAATAAATAAGCTTTGATTCATTTCAACATATTGTGTTAAATACACCAATGCCTTCTTCAGAAAGTTCTTTGAATTTTTTCTTTTGTTGAAACCTGTATTGTTGAAGCTTTGTGAGTGAAGCGTGTAGTTTGAGGTAGTGTTCCCTTAATTTCCCGAGTAAGGAAAACTTCTCGGTTGAAGACTTGAAAAATCCAAGTCACTGAATGGTTGTTAGACTGTCAAGTATCAAGGTGCAGTAGCATATGGTGGGAGTCCCCCAAGTCTTCAGGCGAAGAGAGTTGCCGAATGAGGTGTCTCGCTTGTTACTAATTTGTCAAAGTAACGAATCCTTGTTTCGATGTCACACATTCGTATATGCTTTATCTAAAAATATTTCCAACTTTTGTGTGTTTGATGCTGCATGCTATTGACTAGACAAGATCAAGTGCAATTAGTAGCTTTTCTCTCTTTTTCATCTTTTCTTTGGTGGAATTGCTTTTCGTTTCCACTAATCAGCCTGAGTGGATGCAAGATAACACCATTCTCTATAGCTCAGATTGCAAAGTCGTCTTCATGAAAGTTGTTCCTTATCTTGTGAACTACAACATATCCAAATTTGAGATCCATCGGAGTAGTACAACTTCAGAAATTCAAGTATGATGAGTAACTGTTCATCAATTTTTTGTTAACCCGTCAGACTTGTTGTGAGCTTCGAAACTCCATTTTCTCTTATTCAGATCAACATACTTTCTTCATCGAAGTTGTTCCTCATCATCTCTTCCATAACATATCAAAAATTTAGAACAAACTAACGGTTGAATATTTCCAGATCTTCGAAACACCGCAGCATCTTTGAAGCTTGCAGAAATCTGACCGTCATGTTTGGAGCTTCAACACTCTAACTTCCGTCGCTCAAATAGAAAAATTTCCTTCGTGAAAGTTGTTCATCTGCTCAAGAACTATAAGATGTCCAAAATTAAGCTCCACTGGAATTAGCTTCGCACTATCTTGATGAAGAGTGTGTGAAGCTTTTATGTGTTTTGGTGTTGAAATTTGGTATTGTATTTGAAGTTTTGGTGTTGAAGCTTTGTTGGGCATCATGAATTGATTTTGCTTCACACTATCTTGATGAAGAGTGTGTGAAGCTTTTATATGTTTTGGTGTTGAAATTTTGTATTGTAGGTGAAGCTTTGGGGTTGAAGCTTGATAGGTGAAGCTTTATAGGTGAAGTTTTGGTGTTGAAGCTTTATAGGTGAAGCTTTGTGTTTGAAGCTTTATAGGTGAAGCTTTGGGGTTGAAGCTTGATAGGTGAAGCTTTGTGTTTGAAGCTTTATAGGTGAAGCTTTGGTGTTGAAGCTTTATAGGTGAAGCT
The DNA here is from genome assembly GCF_916048215.2 of Malus sylvestris. Lineage (NCBI taxonomy): Eukaryota > Viridiplantae > Streptophyta > Magnoliopsida > Rosales > Rosaceae > Malus > Malus sylvestris. Next base: position 2,673,076 of record NC_062272.1, read on the forward strand.
TTGTGTTGAAGCTTTATAGGTGAAGCTTTGGGGTTGAAACTTTATAGGTGAAGCTTTGTGTTGAAGCTTTATAGGTGAAGCTTTGGGGTTGAAGCTTTATAGGTGAAGCTTTAGGGTTGAAGCTTTATAGGTGAAGCTTTTGTTTGCACCATAAATTGATTGTGCTTCGCACTATCTTGATGAACATAGTGCGAAGCTTTGGAGATTAATACTTGTCCTCCATTGATGAAGCTTTTGTTGGCACCATAAATTGATTGTGCTTCGCACTATCTTGATGAACATAGTGCGAAGCTTTGGAGATTGATACTTGTCCTCCATTGATGAAGCTTTTGTTGGCACCATAAATTGATTGTGCTTCGCACTATCTTGATGAACATAGTGCGAAGCTTTTGAGATTGATATTTGTCCTCCATTGATGAAGCTTTTGTTGGCACCATAAATTGATTTTGCTTCACACTATCTTGATGAAGATAGTGCAAAGCTTTTGAGATTGATATTTGTCCTCCATTGATGAAGCTTTTGTTGGCACCATAAATTGATTTTGCTTCACACTATCTTGATGAAGATAGTGCAAAGCTTTTGAGGATTGTAGTTGTGTTCCATTGATGAAGCTTTGTTGAATTTCCCAATTTCCAATTTCCTTTTTTTTTTTTTTTTTTTTTTTTTTTTGGGAAAACTAGAAATTTGAAAATGTGGGAGAGACACCGTATACAAATTTTTCTTCCATACTGTTAAGCGAGAGATTGTGATGCAAGCCACATCTTGTAGTAGTCGAAGGTTTGGATGAACCATATAAATTGAATTTGCTTCGAACAGTCTTGATCAAGAGCGTTTGAAGCTTTCTATGAGTTGTAGTGTTTGCATTGTTACAGAGGAGAAATGTCTAAAGCAGATGCAAGAGGGCTGAAGAGCTTGATCTTCGTATACCATGCATTGAAGCCATTGTTGGCTTGCAATAAGACTTTGTTGGTGACTATAGCTCTTGTTAAGCATAAGTGCTCCCCTAGTTGAGTTGTAAAGCTTGATGGTTTTTGATTATTTGTGAATGCTAGGAGTTCACATGTACAAGTTGTACCACTCGTCTTCTGGTTAATGGAATGAATGGTAGGTTGCTTTCATCACTTGGTTGGTGGTACGAATGTGAATTCCTTAATCACTTTTCATCACATTTCATCACCTGGTTGGTGACATGAAGGAGAGTACGGGTTGTACATTTCATCACATGGTTGGTGGCATGAAGGAAAGTACACGTTGTACATTTCATCACCTGGTTGGTGGCATGAAGATGAGTTCCTTCTTCACCTGATTGGTGATAAGGGTGGCAAGTTTCCAAATAATATTAGAGTACGAATTGTACATTTCATCACCTAGTTGGTGGTACGAAGGTGAGTTCCTTCATCACCTAGTTGGTGAGAATAAGGGCAAGGTGTCGAGGCACATTGTGGCAAATGTCGAATGACACAAAGTGTGTTGAACCATTTCGAAGCACAGTTGGCTTATGTATGGATGTGTTGGAATGTATGATGTTTATGCATGAATGTGTTGGAATGTATGATGTTTATGTATTAATGTATTGGAATGTATGATGTTTATGTATGAATGTGTTGGAATGTATGATGTTTATGTATGAATGTGTTGGAATGTATGATGTAGATCATTTGTATAGTCTTGTTGACACATACTTAGATTTTGTTTTGTATTGGAAACATTTGCGTTGAAGCTTCAACACTTGAGTGTTTCATTGCTCAGAATGGAAAAGAGTTTATGGCCGAGTTGGCTAAATCACCTCTTTATTGAATTCATACCAAATGGTCTTTGTTACATAGGATGCCAAACGGCTGTAGCTTAACACTTGTACAATGTGAGTCTATTTGTAATAGTACTTCAAGTGGTCAGCATTCCATGGATGGCCAAGGGTCTTGCCGTCGGAGTTTCTGAGCTTGTAGGAGCCAGGGCGGCTGATGCCGACGACCTCGAACGGTCCGTCCCAGTTAGGACTGAGTGTTCCTTCACTCGGGACTCTATCACATAGTAATCTTTTCTTCAGTACCCAGTTTCCCACTTTGAAAGAGCGAGGTTTGACCCTTGAGTCGTAGTAGTTGGAGATGCGCTGCTTGTAGGCGACATTCCTCAGGTGAGCCTGATTTCTGTGTTCCTCGACTAGATCCAGGTTGAGGGTGAGTTGTTTGTCGCTCTCACTCTGTATGTAGTTTTGGATTCGGTATGTTGCTTGCTCAAGCTCAACTGGGACAACTGCTTCTGTACCAAAAGCAAGTGAGAATGGAGTTTCTCCTGTGGAAGTCCGATATGAAGTGCGGTATGACCAAAGGACTTGGGGTACGAATTCTGGCCAACAACCTTTAGCTTTGTCCAAGCTAGTTTTCAGAGTGCGCTTGATTATTTTGTTAACGGCCTCGACTTGTCCGTTAGACTGGGGATGGGCTGGAGAGGCAAAACATAAGTTGATGTTGAACTTAGAGCAGAACATCTTGAACTTCTTGTTGTCGAACTGCCGCCCATTGTCCGTGACTATCGCATTGGGAATGCCGAACCTGCAAAGGATGTTCTTCCATACGAAGTCTTCTATTTTTCCCTCAGTAATGGTTGCCAAGGGTTCTACTTCAGCCCACTTTGTGAAGTAGTCAACTGCAACGATTGCATAGCGGACCTTGCCTTTCCCTGCAGGCATTGGGCCGATCAAATCAAGTCCCCATTGGGCGAAGGGCCAAGGGCTGATCATAGGAGTGAGCGGCTCGGGAGGGGAGTGAGGGATAGTTGAGTAGCGTTGACACTTATCACATGAGCGAGATATTCTGATGGCATCTTGGTGGAGTGTTGGCCAATAGTATCCTTGGCGAAAAGTCTTGTGTGCTAGGGATCGAGACCCAGCATGATCTCCGCAGACTCCTTCATGTATTTCCCGAAGGACAATTTCCGCCTCCGCAGGTGTAAGGCATCTTAGGTATGGCAGGGTGAAACCGCGCTTGTAGAGTTGGTCATTAATGATCAGGTAGCGGGCAGACTTGTATCGAATCTGCTTAGCTTGGACTTTGTCAATTGGGAGGGTGCCATGAACAAGGAATTTATAAATTGGGGTGATCCAACTATCTTCTTGTTGTAAATTGCACACCTCCGCGACCATGATGCTTGGTTCTGCCAACAATTCGACATGAATTTTTCTCCCAATCTTGTCTTCCACTGCCGAGGCGAGGCGAGCCAAAGCGTCTGCATGACTGTTTGCCGCTCGAGGAACTTGGGTGATCTGGTAGTGGAAGTGCATGAGCAAAAGTCGCGTTTGCGCAAGATATGCTGCCATGGAGCTATCCTTAGCATCAAAGTTGTTTGTGACTTGGTTGACCACTAATTGGGAGTCACTGAAGATATCAATTCGTTTAACCCCAAGGTGTTTGGCCAAACGTAAGCCTGCTAGAAGGGCTTCGTATTCGGCCTCGTTGTTCGATGCCTTGAATTTGAAACGAAGAGCGTATTCCATCGCCACTTTGTCGGGGGTAGTGAGGACTAATCCTGCTCCGCAACCCTGTTGGTTGGATGAGCCATCAACATACAGACTCCATGCTGGGGTCGTTGATTCTACTTTCTGAGCTTCCGATGGTAATGAAGCTACTGCTTCAGGTGTAGAAGCAATGTCAACAGGATATGTGAAGTCGGCGATGAAATCTGCTACTGCTTGACCTTTTTCGGCTGGTTTTGGTTGGTAGGAGATGTCAAACTCACCCAATGCTATCGCCCATTTGATCATTCGTCCAGACGTGTCAGGACTCTGGAGTATCTGTCGAAGAGGGTGATTGGTAAGCACGATGATGGCGTGTGCTTGGAAATAAGGGCGAAGTTTCCGAGCAGACATGACCAATGCTAGAGCTAATTTCTCAATGTTGGAGTATCGTGTCTCCGCATCTTGTAGGGCCTTGCTAGCGTAGTAGACGGGCCGTTCGACACCATTGTCCATTCGAATAAGAACAGAACTGACTGCTGAAGCCGAAACCGATAGATAGATGATGAGAGTGTCACCAACTTCTGGTTTGGAGAGCAGAGGGGCTTTACTCATGTACTCTTTGAGATTCCTGAATGCCTTGGCACATTCCTCCGTCCATGTAATGTACTTCTTATTTCCCTTGAGTGCTTTGAAGAAAGGAGCACATCTGTCTGTGGCCTTAGAGATGAATCTGGTTAAGGCTGCCACCTTGCCAGTAAGGCTTTGGATGTCTTTTGAAGTTATTGGCTCTTTCATGTCGAGGATTGCTTTGATCTTTTCAGGGTTAGCTTCAATGCCTCGTTGGCTAATCATGAAGCCTAAGAATTTGCCAGAGCCCACGCCGAAGGCACATTTGTTGGGGTTCAACCTCATTCGATACCTCTTTAGAATGGTGAAAGTTTCAGATAGGTTGGTGATGTGTTGGTCAGCATGTTGGCTTTTGACTAGCATATCATCAACGTAAACTTCCATGCTCTTCCCAATTTGTTCGGCGAACATTGAATTGACCAGTCTCTGATAAGTTGCTCCTGCATTCTTTAGGCCGAAAGGCATGACTTTATAGCAATATAGTCCCCTGTCAGTAGTGAAGGCCGTGTGTTCTTGGTCTGAGGGGTTCATGAGGATTTGGTTGTATCCTGAATAAGCGTCCATGAAGCTCAAGAGCTCACACCCTGCCGTAGAGTCTATAAGTCTATCAATGAGAGGAAGGGGGAAACTATCATTCGGGCATCCTTTGTTTAGGTCGGTGTAGTCGACACACATTCTCCACAAGACCTTTTGAAGCAGGAGACTTTCCTTGGTCGGATTTTTCTTAACAAGGACAACATTTGCTACCCATGTTGGGTAATTGACTTCACGGACGAAGCCTATGTCCTTGAGTTTTTCAACTTCTGCTTTCATCGCCTCGTATCGTTCAACATCATAAGATCTTCGCTTCTGTTTTACTGGTTTGGTCTTGGGATCAATACTCAAGTGGTGACAGATGATATCGGGAGAGATGCCCGGCATATCTTTATATGACCAAGCGAAGACCTCGGCGTTCTCTTGCAAAAAGGAGATCAGCGATAACCGAAGGGGTGGTGACAAAGTGGTGCCAATATTCACCATGCGGTCTGGATGGTCTTTGGAGACAGAGACATTCTCTCACTCTTCAGCTGGTTGTGCTTGCTAGGTGAATGAGTCATCTCGAGGGTCGTCGGGTTGACTGTTGCCATCCTGAAGACCCGAGTTGGATTCATCTGGACTGGTCTTTACGACTTGGTTATGTATAAAGAGAGTCTCCTTGGGGACAGGCAGGTGTTGTTGTTTGACTGAAGTGTTGTAACATGATCGAGCACTAAGTTGATCTCCCCTGATGTACCCATTGTCGAAAGGGGTTGGAAACTTCATCAACAACATATGTGTGGATACCATGGCCTTGAGATCATTGATGCCTGTGCGCCCAAAGATGACATTGTATGCCGTCGGGCAGTTGACCACTAGGAAGTTAGTGGTAATAGTAGCTGTGTAGGGGCCTGTACCAATGGTGAAGGGTAAGTGTATACTCCCTAAAGGTTGCACGATATCGCCAGAGAAGCTTATCAGAGGAGAAATCGAGCGATCGAGCAAGTGTTCAGCTACATTAAGTGCCTTGAAAGCTTCAGCAAACATGATATTGACTGAAGCACCTGTGTCTATCAGGATTCGTTTCACATCAAAATTTGCTATGTGAGCTTCCACGATCAGCAGGTCATTGTGAGGGTAGATGATACCTCTTTCTTCCTCAGGGTAGAAACATATTGGATCCCAGTTAGGCTTTTGATATTTGCCTCCTCTGATGTCTTCCACGTGAAACACTTGATGGCCAGGTCTCAAAGTTCGTTCACTGCTTTTCATGGCCCTATTGGAAGATTCAGACATGGGTGTGCCGCCGCTTATGGAATATATCACATTCACCTGGCGTTGGTTACGGTTATCCCTTTGAGGGTGAAGGAGGAACTGATCAATTTTTCCTTCACGTGCCAAAGCTTCAATATGGTCACGGAGGATAATGCACTTCTCACTATCATGGCCATTATACTCGTGGTAGCAGCAAAACATGCCCGTGTTCTTCGTGGACTTGTAATCTGGCTGTCTTGGCTTTGGCTTTGGTATCAGGTGAGCTATACTGGGGTAGATGGCAGCACACGTAGCATTCAAAGAGGTGTATGTCTCATACCTCGGGGTAGGGCCTGTCTTGACACGTGATTGGCCCATTGCGTTGACTGCCTGGGGGCGGGCATTATTGTGACGATATCCTGAGTTATCGCGATAGTGCCCCTTATTCTTTTTATTAAAATGAGATTGGTGAGGATGGAAGTCTTTCCTTTTGCCCTGAGATTGATATGTCTGCTGACTTGGCGAAGCATTAAATGAGGCAGGGGGTGTGCTGCTACCATTTGGAAGGTTGAGGTCTTTTCATTCGGTTGGATCTGGCCTCCACTCCCTACTTGCTGATAAGGGGTGACTGTAGGGGGTTTCCCTTGATATGTCCTTGCCTCGGCGGAGGCATGGTTGTAAGCTTGTGTCATCACCTCAGAGTAAGTCTTCCAAGTGTTGGCATTGATCATGTACTTGAAGAAACAGTCACGTAAGCCTGCAGTGAAAGCCTTGAGGGCGGTCTTGTCATCTGCCTCAGCGCAGCGAGAATACTCATGGCTGAAGCGGCCAGCGTACTTTCGTAATGACTCGTCCGGCTTCTGGCGAATAGTGTACAAGTCATCTGCGGAATGCAAGCGATCGGTCTGGAAGATGTGTTGAGAGACAAACAGCTTTCTCAACTCTTCAAATGAGTCTACTGTCTCAGGTGGAAGACGGTAATACCAGTTTAAAGCTCCGCCAGAGAGGGTGGAGGGGAAGAGAAGGCACCGTTCTTCGTCGGTGTGTCCCCGGTATACCATGGTGGACTCAAAGAGGTTAAGGTGTTCAATCGGGTCTTCCTTTCCAGTATAGAGCTGTAAGTCAAGCTTCTGCTTTGTCTTCGCTTGGAGGGGAGTGTTGAGGATCCTTCTTGTGAGAGGGCCAGACCTGGGTTGGTTCCAGTCAGGTATCTCGGCTTGACGTTCAGCCTTCAGCTTGTTTACTTCCTCAAGGAGCTGCAGGACAAGGGGGTCCTGAGCGGAGTCGTGCACCACCGAAGTTTTCTTCTTTAAGTCCCCATCGCCTCTTGGAAGTAGGAAAATTTGATCAAGATATCGTGATCTTTCTCTGGACTCGCCACACTGACTTCTAGAGTGAGTATGTCGGAATGTTTCCGAGTCCCCAGTACCTTCATATTCTTCTGGGACTTGTTGCCCCTTCTCTAGATTGGCGGCTGGCCTGGGTCGTGGAAGAGGACCGAGTCTTTCAGAAACCCTTGGGTCATTGATCTTCGAGCTTATGTGGATGGGATTCTCTCGACGTTGCTTTAGGAAGTCTCGACAATCGCGATAGACAGCTTTTGATCCTTCCACACCCTCTGTGATGAGGTGTTTTCCTATACTTCTCCTGCTTCGGGTTGAAGCAGCTGGGTTGAGAGAAGTCTCATGTTGATTATCACATTGATGTGTAGCTCGATCCCTATCAGGGATGTTTAGGGATGTCCGTGTCGGATATCGGCGACCCTCCGTGTTCGGGGGCATTCAGTTGATTGTTGACCTCGACAGGGGCGACGAGCTTGTGTGTTTGAGCCTGCCTAGCCTCGTGAAGCATCTCGAAAAGTTTTTCATATTGTTCCTGGAGGACTTCATTCTTCATCGCTATCTTGTTGTTCTGAACCTCTAGCTCATCGACTTTAGCTTGAAGAGTAACTCTATTTCCTTCTTGCTTTCGTTGCTTCATACTAGGTCCAGCAGGGGTGTCATTCTGTATGCTGTGGCTTCTTTCGTTCCCCATATCGGAGAGAGATGCTTGGCCAAAAGAGAGTGTACGAGCGGTGGAAACCAGCTTGACAAAGCTGAAGAGAGTGGGAATAAGTGTCGTTTCCCACAGACGGCGCCAAATGTTGATGCACAAAATCAGCGAGGACTTTGGTACAACAGAAAGTGTCAGGTTTGTGACATTCGCTTGGTTGTTTCAATCACTAGTGAAGATAAGTACGTAAATGAATAGGGACAGGGAAGCAAACACAAAATGTACGTGGTTCACCCAGATCGGCTACGTCTACGGAGTAGAGGAGTTCTCATTAATTGTGAAGGGTTTACACAAATACATAGGTTCAAACTCTCATTTTGTGAGTTCTAGTGAATAGTTTAGTACAAAATGACATTAGAGATTATTGTGGGAGAATGATCTCTATTTATAGAGGAGAGTTTCTAGTTTTGTTCTAACATCGACACGTGTCGTGTTGTGATTGCCTTCTGATGTTGACACGTGTCGAGCTGTGATTGGCTTCTGATGTCGACACGTGTCGTATTGTGATTGGCCTCCTGGTTGAAGGGAAGCTCTTCTAGGTCCTTGACGGTATAACGTTGACCGGTGCTCAGTAGTTTCGGGATTGGTCAAGTATGGTACAAACAGATTTGAATACAGGTTTTATTTAACAGAGCCCACGATCTTGAGACTCGAAGCTTTGATATGATCTTGAGTCTCGCATTTTGTCGCTATTAAGGCAGGGTCACCAAATAAGATTTCAATATTCAAAATAATTAAAAATGAAAACGAAATAGTTATTAAACGCCTCCTCACTCTTCGTTGAAAACTGTATTTTAATTCTAACTTTTTGTTTTTTAGTTTTCTTTTGTTTGAAAATTAAAAGTAGATACAAAAAAAATATTCAAGTTTTTTATTTTTAAATAATGAAAAATAAAAGTAACTTAAAACGAAATAGTTATTAAACTCCTTCTAACCATATAATTAGTTGAATTAGTCTTGAACTGTAACACAACACTTAATTATATGTTAATTTGGAGACTATATGATATGCACTAATAGACAACCCTGTCCAAAATCATCATGACGTAAGGTTGGTTAACCCCTTGACCGACCTATTAATAAACATTGATAATGTCCTTACCATTAGTCTACGTGTGGATAACTATCTAATTTTTATATGTTATTCCATATTGGTTTTAACATTTTAAAACATTTCAAGTTACTATTTAACATAAGAAAATGAACACTCGTCGGGTAACCAGCTTTAAATGATGATGCCATTACCATGAATGGATAATGTCCTTAATTCAAGTTATAAGGTGGACAAATATGGAAGCTGATTTTACTAACACATTATTTTGGAGTTTTTGGATCCCCAAACAGACTCCTCTTGGTCAAGATAAACGCTAAATATGTATACGGTTCTAGAACTCAAGAGTAAATTGTAGTAATGATCCATTGACTTTAACTCAATTGGAGCAATGTTTTTTCAACTAAAATTTATTATTATTGGTCTCTCAACTTATCAAAACATGCATCTATGGTCCCTCAACTAAAAATCCATTACCATTAGTCACTCAACTTTAATCAAACTAGAGAAATGGCCCCTCAACTTTAACTTAATTGGAGCAATAGTTTTTCAACTTTAACCCAATTGTAGTAATGGTCCTCCCAACATAACTTATTTTGACAAAATTATGACAAAGTTGACGAAAATGACGGTAACTACATGCTTTGATGAGTAAAGGGACCTCAATTGTAGCAATGGTCATTTCAACATAACTTATTTTAACAAAATTCTGACAAAAATGATCATAGCTACACATTTTGATGAGTTGAGAGACAAATGACAATGAATTTTTAGTTGAGGGATCATTCATTGCTCCAGATTGATTAAAGTTGAGGGATCATTGCTACAATTTACTCAGAGCTCAATATATGAGGTGAAAATAAAACTCATTTCAATACTTGTCTAAGTCATTACTTAATATTGGTGATCTAACAAATGTCTAATTTTCATGTTAAGTACGTATTTAAAATATTTTAAAAAATTGGGATCAAATTAAGATTGTGTAGTAACAGTACTTAATCCAATGAAGTTTTTAATTGTTTTTTATCAAAAAGAATAAAATACTCAATCATACACTAATATAAATGAATAAATAAAGAGGTGTGATATCCACACATCTCATTTTCCTTCTCACACACCTTTTTAATTTTCGGCCGTCGGATCGGATGAATTGAAGAAGGTCAACGGACATAAATCATCAAGGGGTGTGTGAGAAGTAAAATGAGATGTGTGGATAGCACATCCCTAAATAAAATAAGATCCACGGCTGAGTAGTCGACAACGAATGGGCCTGGATCGCAGGGCAGGCTCAATCTTTCTATTAAAGGCAAATTGTTCTTAATTTGGGGCCTATTTTAATTTTAACTTTTTGTTTTTTAGTTTTCATTTGTTTGAAAATTAAAAGTAGCTACAAAAAAATATTTAAGTTTTTTATTTTCAAATAATAAAAAATAATAGTAACTTAAAACGAAATAGTTATTAAACTCCTTCTAACCATATAATTAGTTGAATTAGTCTTGAACTGTGACACAACACTTAATTTTCTATTGTTTCATGCCATATTTTAAATTATACGTTAATTTGGAGACTACATGATGTGCATTAATAGACAACCCTGTCCAAGATCATCATGACGTAAAGTTGCTTAACCCCAAAACCGACATGAGGTGAAAATAAAACTCATTTCAATACTTGTTCAAATCATCACTTAATATTGGTGACCTAATAAAATATTTTTAAAAATTGGGATCAATTGAAGATGGTGTAGTTAATACTATTTAATCCAATAAAGTTTTTAATTGTTTTTATCAAAAAGAATAAAATACATTATCATACACTAATATAAATGAATAAATAGAATAAGATCCACGGCTGAGTAGTCGACACGTTTATGAATGGGCCCGGATCGCAGGGCAGGCTCAATCTTTCTATTAAAGGCAAATTGTTCTTAATTTGTGTCCTATTTATGTGTATTCCCATATATACCCCGGAAGTTGGCGCCAATTCATGGCCCCACCAAACGAATCATGAGATAGGAGGAGGTTTGCATCTGAAGGAGGCAACGGCTCAGATTCGCTCTTGCTTGAATTGAAAGTAAAATATCCTGCATCCTTCTCCCGCCTTCCGGATGCAGGCCAAATTTTTGCAGGCCGGCTTTGCTGTTTTATGGGGACTAAGATTGTCTGGTCTTCCACCTCTAGTGCTCTTCTATTTATGTGATCACGGTTAAACCACGTTAATATTTTATATTACTATTTATTTTGATCTTATTATCTTTATGAAAAAACAATATCAAATGTTGATATGATTTAACCGTAACTACAAAAAACAGAAGGGCACCAGAAATGGGAGGGCAGACAATTCTTGTCCGTTTCATGGAGCCATTTCCGATGGCCCTACCTCTCCCATTTGCTTTTCTTCTCGTCCTTATCCTAATTATTTTAATATTTGTTGATTTGTTGATATTATACTCTCCCTAATTTAAGGGGCCGAAATTTCAAAATTTAACTTTGTATTTCTTGCTATTCATTTTACGTATGAAGTTAGAAAGTTTTTTTTTTTACTCGAACAGTAGGATCAAATAAAATCATCCAATATTAGTTTATTGTTTTTTAGTGAATTTTAAAGTTAAAATAAACATGTTATAAGTCTTGAGATTAATAAGGCATGCTGAGCTATAGAGGTAAGAATTTATCCAACGAACCGCACTTCTTCTTACATGTTAGGAGTCCATTTGATGAGAAGGGGCTGGGAAAAGTTTGAACTTTATTCTTACAATGATGAATATAAGCACTTCAATCATGAGGAGATATATTTGTAAATGGATAAGATCATTCACTATTTCTCGATTTATATATATATATATTACATGATGGAGACTCCTCTAAAAGCCATTGGCATGCGCCTATATGCCTAATCAGAGTAGGTGCCCTAATTAGTAATGCATGATGGTCTTACATAACTTCTTGAAGTATTTTCTATAGAACCAGATTTTTTCCCAAATTTTACTCTTACCCTTCTCAATGTGCGAGTAGCAAATGGGTTGTCACAAACAAACCGTTTTATTATAATTTGGCACTTCAAAGAAAACTTGTCTAAAATTACCTATAGGTGGTAAATGTTGAGTTATTGATGTGAGATGGATCCAGAAAAAAAAAGAAGAGTTCTAGTTATAATCCATAAACAATTCGTGTATATATTTCACAAAAAACGATCATGATTCATGATTGTATGGTTAAATAAATAAGGGGGCATTTGTTACACCTCCTTAGGAGGGACTGGTTTGGACTAGCTTAAATAAGACTATAATCCTATGTTTGGTAGGTTATTGGACTAAAATAAATGAGACTCGCCTCGACTAAGAATCCTTCCGCGCTTCATTAACCCTCGCTATCTAATCCCAAGCTTTCCCTTGGTGTTAAGGCGGACTAGAAATGAAACGAGGCCAACATCCCCAATTCCCAACTTTCACTCTAATCCTTCCGTGCTCCGCTTGTTATTCCGCGACGCCATCACCGTGGCCAAGTTGTGGGTCGCTGCACCACCCAAATACCCAACCCAACCTTCAAAGAAACCTAGCAATAACATTCAAGCATCCAGAAGGCAAGCAAACAATTTCCATGGAATTTTATAAAATATTTGTGAAAGAAGAACAAAAATTGAGGAAAGAAAAAGGCAATACTCCACCTTCTTCTTATGTGCAAATCACTGTTGTCGGTAGATGATACGGCCAAAATCGGGACCTAGTGTCGCTAGACGGTACATCGAGAAGCGAATTAAGAGAGGTTAGCGATGAAGGTTTGAGATGGGTTTTTGAAGTCTCAATTGATTTGAGAATTTGGGTTGTCTTGAATAATAGTGTGATATGGGTTTGTGAAATAAGCATTAATTGTTAGCTTGGAATTTTACGAATTCAATTGGAGGTTTTCATAATTTTATCTTATTTTTAATAGAAAATAAATTAAAATATAATAATAATTTATTGTTAGTCTAGCTTCTTAGTCCAACACTGCATCAAACGCTTCACTAAGCTAGTCCAACTTAGTCTAATCTAAGCCAATCTAGTTTAGTCTCTCAAACTAATATAATCCGAGATAGTCCGGTGAAATAAATTCATCATAAGTTCTTAACATTATTGGCAAGGCCTAGGAAATAAAAAGGACGTGACGATTTTCATCCCATCGACAGCTGGCAGCCAAACTGAGCGAGTCTTACACCGCCAGTTCCGGGCGCACTCTCTCTCCCTCTCCTCAACTTGTGCCTTGTCGTGTTGTCAAATGCCCAATTCCAACACGTGATCGATCGATAACACAACAAAGGAATTTCGAAACTTCTCCAGGGGCATTTACGGAATTCCGTAACCTTAGATATCCTCGCGGCTTCCTGCAACTTTCCTGCATGTCACGTTCGTGGAAGAAATCTCAGCCGTCCATCCCAATCCGAAATCCCCAATCTCGAAACCCTAGCTCCCCCTTCCTCTCTTGAATAATAAATTTCACATTTGCTCCTCAAACCCCTCTTCCATTCTTCATTTGAGAGAGAGAGAGAGAGAGAGAGAGAGCGCCTCTGGTTCGTGGGTTTGGAATTGGATATATAGCTCGTCCTCTTCGATCAGGGTTTTATATAGCTCAACCTCTGTCGGTTTCAATCAATTAGCGGTTTAATTGTCGAGCTTTGAGCGGATGGGGGGATTGGTGGCGGAGGCGGCAGCGGCGCCGATTTGCTTCATGAGATGGGATGAGGTGTTTGTGTCGAGCGACAAAGGGCGGAGGGAGGTCCATTACTATCTGAAACGCAGAGACGGCAGTTCAGATCTGGCGGTGGTAGGCAAAGAGAAGAGCTTGCGGCACATGTCCTATCATTATGCTTTCCGAATCCGGTCCTTGTTCTCCATGTCGTCGCTCGCTAAGCTTAAATCTCGCAGGGAGGTCATCGATTGGCTCGATTCCGTTGTTACAGGTAAATTTCGCACCTTTCGTTCAGTTTCTCAGATGAATTTTGATAGCTCTCTCTTTCTTTTTTGTTTTTGTTGCTTTCGGAGATTTTGGGGTTTTCAGTTTTCCTTGTTTGGAAAATTGAAATCTTTTCGGTATTTGTCTTCGATTGATTCGTGTGTTTTTGTTGGGATTTGGGTGGTGTTGAAGAATTTTGTAGATCTGGTGGGTGGTTCTGGATGTTTTTGTTGGTGGGCATAGATTTTCTGGGTTTCCTATACTTTTGTTGTTGATTTATTCATGAAGTGGGGTTCTTTCTCAATTTATAAAACCGTTCTCTTACGGGCTTTGTGTTTCCTCACCAGTTTTGCATCCGTTATCAAAATTTGTTGGAAAACGCATTCTCTGGTTGATAGGGCGGCTGGTGTCAAGGTTCACCCACCGGCTAAATCCAGGGCCTTTGATTTTTGTTGTACTTTCACTCCATAAGAGTCGTGGATTTTGGAATAATCTTGGTTCCACCCGGCAGGCAAAGTACAAAGCTTTTCCTTTTGATAATGTTTCAACCTTTGTTACGAAACAAAGGTTTTGCATTTGTCTTCAATGGCGTTCCTTTCTCTCATAATTGCAAGAGCTCTTGTTCTTCAAGTTGGATTGTATTTCCCCTCGTCTCCTTCTTTGAGATCTCTAATTGCTTGTTGATCCATTCGGCATGAAGAAAAACTCTTTTTGTAGTTTTGTCTCGTCTTTTCTATGGAAATTCTTTTTCCTTTTGGGTTCCTCCTTACCTCTCCGCTGTGTTTAAAACTTGGACCAATATAGAAATTTGTCACCTTTTTTTGCAAGTTTATTGAGCCGCATATGGATTTTTTTTTTAATTCACTAATGAAGGACCTTATAGCCTAGGTGGCCTGGCCTCAGTGGCCTGTTTTATGGGTGTATTTTTGTTTTGAACAAAGGTGTGTTACTCTGTTCTTTCAACCGTGACCATGTTCTATTCTTCATGGTATTGTTGGTCTTATTGTTTTTATAAACTGACTGTGATTTGGGCTGCAGGATTTTTAATTAAATTGTAAAGAGCTGGTTGAGAGCATCGGATCCTTATGCCCTCAAAAACTCTAGGTCAAGACCCTTCATGGCCAAATCTACAATATTTTTTGTTCCCTAATGATCTTTGGTATATGTGATGGTTTATATCTTCAGATTTTCTGTCTCTATGTTTAATGCACTCATCTGCTATGGATACTTATCCATTTTATTTGCTTGTTTCAGTTTACACAATTATTTTGTTAATAGTCGTTTACTTTTTACTGTTTGGTCTTCCTGTCTGTCTCTGTTATCATATAATTATTACTGTAGTCCATGGTAAATGCCATGTGTGTTAATTTGTTTGTTTTGTAATTCTCTCAGATGCATCATTTCTCAAATCACCCGATTTGGATGGGAGTGTGTCGGATGGTATAGATGCTTGCAAGTTGGGGATTGAAAACTTTAAGGTAATAATGATTATGTTGACTTATGACTCTATTTACTTCCCCTTCATGTTTTATGCTTCATACATTTTTATTTTGATCAATGCTTATATTCATTCTGTCTTTCTCTTAGGATACAGTATTGCGGAAGCTAGGCAACCATACCACTGAGTTTCTGTGGTTAGGCTCTCCTTGGACATGCAGAAAAAAACGGAGGCATTATCAATCATTTAGCCGGAACAGTGTTGTAGTTTCGGTAAGTTCTATTGGTTTTCTGTTCTTTTTTTTTTTCATGTACTTTTTGTTTCTTGGACATCTTACCATCTGTATTGTTTTTCCTGTTAAAAAATGTTTACATTTGACTCATTGTTCTGTTCCCCTCTTTCCAAATACTTTCAGGTTCATGATTTTGTATTTGTTTTAGCCGAGGAGGATAAACGTCTTGTTGCACACTTGGAAGATATGTATGAGGATTCTAGGGGCAACAAGATGGTTGTGGTACGGTGGTTTCACAAAGTTGATGAGGTTGGTATTGTTTTGCCTCACAATTTTAATGACAGGGAGATTTTCTTTTCTCTTTGTCTTCAAGATCTCAGTATTGAATGCATAGATGGATTAGCTACCGTCCTCAGCCCCCATCATTTTGAGAAATTCAAGAGAGAGGCAACACAAACTCTTTTGGAACCCTTTGTATGCCGCAAGCAGTTTGAAAATGATGATGTCCAGCCCTTTGACATTACTCAAGTTAAAGGTTATTGGAAACAGGAGATACTTAGATACATGCACACACTTGCTTCTTCAAAGGTTCAAGGGAGTTCTCAACAGCCAGATGAAGGGTTGGAAGTGGAAGAAAATGATGGTGCCAATGATATCAGACCTAAAAAGAGGCATCATTCTTCAAGAAATGATGACATGCACTTGCAATACTGTGACCGAAGGGAGTCTCCGGATGCTGTATATGGGAATGTGGTGAATCTAAAAAGTAAAGATGGGACTAATTGCAGAAATAAAAGTGAAGCCTTTTGCCTTGGAAGAGCAGGTTCTTCTGTTTTACCTCGTAAAGAGGTGAAGAAAATTCCGCAGCAGCATTTAGTGGTTGGGTCCCAGGTTGAAGTCCTCTCACAAGACAGTGGCATTAGAGGGTGTTGGTTCAAAGCTTTGATTATCAAAACATACAAAGATAAAGTGAAGGTGCAATATCAAGATATTCAGGATGCAGCTGATGAAGCTAAAAAACTAGAGGTATGTTTTGCTGCTATCTCCATCATGTTATTTTTGTTCAAAATTTTGGGTGCACACCTGTTCTTTACCTATAGCTTGCTTGAACTTTATGGTTTCCGTGCTGTAGGAATGGATTTTGGCCTCTAAGCTTGCTGCTTCTGATCAATTGGGTCTTTGGACTTGTGGTAGGCCAATTGTTCGGCCATCTCCACTGTCTAATAAAGGCAGAGTTTCATGGGCTGTTGATGTTGGGACTGTTGTGGATGTCTGGTGGCACGATGGATGGTGGGAAGGGATTGTAGTTCAGAAGGATTCTGATGGTAGACTGCATGTGTATTCCCCAGGTTTGTAAAGATTTCTCCCCTTTTTAAATCTAATAGTAATATTGAATTTCATGAGGATCCAATTGAATATATGTTTTTTTCGTGTTTGTATTGCTGTTTATTTGCTTAAATATCTAGATTTGCTCTATGTGCAGGAGAGAAGCAGGTGTTGATTGTTGGTCGTGGTGAATTAAGACATTCTCAAGAGTGGTTGGGTAAAGGATGGGCTCAAATTAACGACAGGCCGGAACTTGTGAGCTTAATCTCATGTAGTTTAGAAACGAAGCAAGTTGTGGGAAAGTGTTCAGATGACGTGTTAGCACAATCTACAGTCTGTGATAGCAAGCCACTGAAGAAAGAAGAAACCAGATGGAATAATTCTGTTCCACTTGCTGAAGATAATAAAGATGAAAAGGTTAAAGAACTGGGCAAGGTTCCAGATCTTTTGAAGGATGATCTACTTGCCCAGCTGAAGTGGAGGTCCTCAAGGAAGAGAAGACGTGGTAACGGAAACTCTGTCCAGAAGCTGCATTGCATTGTTTCGGATAGTAAAAGCACCCGTGGCCTTGTGGGATCCGGTGCTTGTGAAAGTTTTATGATTTCATCGTCGCTGAAAGTTGACCATGAGAACTGCAAATATTTAGGGGATTCTCTTTTCAGTTCTTCAGTCGCGCCTTCGCTAACAAGTTTAGTGATGTAGGTTTGTTCTTTCTTCATCCACAAGTATATATTTTGTTGCGGTGCGTCTTTTTGATGCCGCTGTTTTTTAGGCCCCTCTTAGCTCAGTTAGCAGAATGTCATCTCTTGAGAAATGTTTCGTTTGAGAAGCCATGGCATCCATGTCCCTCTCTCCATGTACGTATTTAACCATCTGTTCTAGTGCTGCAAATTGCCTGAAGGGGCCTTATGCCCCTGCAAAAATTTCAGGCAGAAATTTTGGGTGCAAGTAGAGACGTAGAATAACCATTTTCTTAGTATTTAGAGATTATTAGACTTAACTCACATTTTGTATGTCGTATTTTGGTTTCGTAAAATTCTAACCTGTCACCTTCCCTATATGGACTTCATCGTCGTCTTGCGAATGATTAATGTAATGGAATTCGATGAAGTTAAAACACATGACATAGTTTATTCAGGTATCTTGAATGTGGCTGGAGGACTGGTTTTGAAGTGCCTGTATTTTATGACATTGAGTGTTACTAGTTGTGTGATGAGAGGGATAAAAGCGATTTTTTATTTTTATTTCAGCTGTATTTAAAAGGACGAATATATTTTCTTTCTATTTTTCATGACCGTCGCCCTTTTGTCTTGGTCGCCTTTATTTGACATGGTCGCCTTTAAAACACAGCAGCTATATCAACTTTTTCTTCCACAAGTTTTGATTAGATATGGTTGTAGGGAAGGGAAGGGAAGGGAAGGATCCTATGCAAAACAGTTGAAAACCTGGGAAGAGGATCTTGTTGGATCCTCTTTGAGGGCATTTGGGAATTAAGCAATCATGGTTGTTTATCGTATAGCGGTCATAAATTATTTAAAATTTAAAATTGAATATAAATAATATCTAATAAAAACTCACGACGATAAATGACAGTAATTGGTTGATCCCCTGGATTCCTACAAAGAGGATCTGGCGAGGATCCCTTTTCCGAAAACTTGCAAGAACAGATATAACATTAGGCAGAGCCTACCAAAATGAGAAAGTTTTCAATGTACCGAGAACTCGGTCCTACACCAAACGTCGTAATACTAAAGTTATTGAATTTTTTTTTAAGTATCCAATCCAAGGGTGGAGGCAGAAAATATTTTATGAGTGGGCTAGCTAAAAAAATTATCTTAAAATCAAATGTGTTTTTTTGTTACATAGGTATTGTATGCAAAAATTTAAGTTTAACTTTTCTGTTTGTATGCTTAAAATTTGCTTGGCATGAACTTAATAAGCTTCGCAATTGCAAACTACAAAAATTACAATGAATCAACAAATTTCACATATATTTAGATTTAAACACAAGAAGATAGAAAACTAGATATCTCAATTATAACCACACAACTAGCACAAAGCAAAACACTGAAAGTAGAAGTAAAAGCAATCTTAAAAAAAAAATTGGTTAAACCAATATAAACCCCATTAAATCAAAACAGAATAATCTTGAACAAAATGACATCATAATTTTCAATATAATTTTTATATTTTTAGTTGTGCTAAATACTCACTGGGCTAGTTTCATTAAAAATAATTCTTCTTGCATATTTTTTTGGGAACTTTAACGAAAAGCACCTGGTACTGTTCACTTTAACGAAAAATCACATTTTTACACTAAAAAGTCAATCATGGTACTATTCACTTTACCCTTTATTTTGTCTTTATCATTAAAACTCAAAGTTTTCAAACCATTTTCATTAATTTTCTTTATTTTTTTTATCTATTATATAGACTATACACCAAAGTATATATATATATATATATATATATATATATATATATATATAGATATATATATATATTGCCACAGACTTTCCCTGGGCCGCAGCCCACCGTAACCTTTGGTGTGGCTACGCCATTGATCCAATCACAGATATTATGATACAGTACACTAAAAACTCTATCCACCAAATCGACGACTAACCTGCAAAATTAAATACATAATTGGCTCTAAAATACAGCTGTATCGCAATGAGTATTGTCCTACGACATCACTGTCATGTAGAAGTGTTGTCGCATCAAGTATGGAGAAGGAAATACCAGTGCTGTAGAGGGAGAAGTAGGATTCTATCCCTCCTATAACCATTTCCTTCCATCATCTCCTCTCACGCTTTTCTTTTTGTCTTATTTTTTTATATAAAATATTCAAAACAAGATGTAGACGTGACGTAACTATAACATTTTAAATAGGAGAGAATGGAAGTGAAGAGAGATTAGGAGGGGAAAAAATCATACTCCAGATAAGGGGGCAAAAATAAAGTAAGGAAAAGACACTTCGTTGCTGTTCGCGGGGGGGGGGAGGAAAAAAAGATATAGATGTGGCGTAATTGTAGCCGTTTAAATATGAGGAAATAGAATGAAAGAAAATTCTACTTTGAGGGCAAATATAAAGTAAGGAAACGACACTTCGTTGCTGTTGCTGTTTTACTGGGGGGGGGAATGTAGACGTGGTGGCGTAATTATAACCGTTTAAATACGATGGAATAGAAGGAAAGAAAATCTTACACCGAGGGCAAATGTAAAGTAAGGAAAAGACACTTCGTTGCTGTTGCTGTTGCTGTTTTGGGTGGGGAGCGGGGGATATAAAGTAAGGAAAAGACACTTCGTTGCCGTTGCTGTTTTAACAAGTTTTTGTTTCGTTGTATCCTTCTCCTTCCACCAACCGGAACTGAGTCTAAAATTACTAATTTTACTGAAGAACTCAATTGCTTGAAAAAAGTAGTAAGGCTCTGTCAGTCGGGGAAAGCCGCTGCTTGATCATTTTCTACTTACCCTCATGAGATTGAGATTTCAACTTTCCAACTTACTTTCTTCGTGATGACGACGATCTAATTGCTGTTGTGTTTAAGTAGTGGGATCACGGCCTGCAGTGGTACTCATCATCATGGCTTAAGAAGAAGCTCCCTGCAGGATTCGGAATCGGCATGAAGTCTCAGAGCTTTTCGCTTTCTCCCGCAACCAGTCTTGCCTCTGCTGAATCCTTGTCCATGCCTCTGGTTTGTTCCCTCCCTCTCTCTCTCCCTCTCCCTCTCTCTCTCTCAGGATTCCTTCTTTTACATTCAGGTCTTATCATTTCTTTAGTTTTTGTTGTTGCTGAAAACAGCTGCAGGAAGTTGTTCTCTCAGCTGATGTAAGCTGTAGTGATTGCCAGAAGAGACTTTCTGACATTATGTCAAAAATGGGTGGTACGTTTCCTCATCCTCTTCGTTAACATGATTTGGAATCTGCATTTGTATAATTTGGGGTTCATGTATCTTCATACAGTTTTACCTGCACTGTTTACGCAACATAATGTACGTCCCGCACGGAGAATATTTGTTGCATAAACAGTACAACTCCGCATAACTTTACCAATTTTGGTATGCCCGCAAAAAATACGACTAGAGGTAAAATAGTATATACAAAGATGCAGTGTTTATGCTACAGAAATATATGGAGATACAACAACCCCCAATTGTGCATCGAACTTGTTAGTATGTTTTGTTGGCGGCGTTAAATTAACTCATTATCGAGGACATATGAACAATAAGTTCTTTTATGGTGGTTGAGAGCCATGAACTTTAGCTGCAGTAGTGAGTAGGTAACTTCTTTAACTCAGAGTGACAAAATGTCCTTGGCCAGGAAAGAGTGAAAGACTATAAATAAAGCTGCTGCTACATGTTCATACCAGTTGTACATGATTGTCTGCTAGTCATGTTTTAGGGCATCTTGTTTACCAAAATTGGACCACCTCTGCATGTGCTTTCACGGACGTTCCAGATAATTTGATAGCACTGTGTTGTTTTATTAGCACAGTAAACATGTAACATTGTTTGCATGCTTGAGCAGAGGTAGAATCGGTTGTGGTGAATGTGTCGGAGAAGAGGGTGACGCTCGTATGCAAATATCCCGGTGCGGCCAAAGTTCCATCCACTCGGCTAGTCCCTGCAGTATACAAAAAACCTCTAAACAAATTTTCGTTGATTCGAAGGATGCTTCGTTCTTCCTCATGTTGATTGAATATTCCAAGCCGAATAAGTCCCAACAGAAGCGTTCCTCATTCTTTGAATTCGACATGTATTTTTGTTTTTTTCTCGCCTTGATATGTACATAAGTAAGTCCGTTGTTCGATTCCATGGTGTTTTGGGGACTGGATTTCTGTAACATAAACCTTTGAGTTGAAGAAAAGTGATGCTTAACCTTGCCATAATGTCAGGAAACAGGCAAAGCTTTATGGTGAAGTTGAAGGAACTAAAAGCCTCTTTCTTAACTTGAACATAACCAGATTCCAAAGGTGCAGAATATCATTTTGGTTCACAATCTTTCACATTTTTCAAATATTCCACAAGCACTTTCTTCCATCGACCTTTTCTCCCCCAAATAATAAAAAGCAACAAAAATTCATCTCAGGTTCTGGCAATTCCAACTTCATGGCAGCAAAGGCAAGTTCTGTGATTTTCTCAACAGTTTAAGTTTCGATTTACCGAAAAACCGGAGATTCTGACATGGCTATACGTCTTTGTTTTGTGCATGAATTGCTGCAGTATTGTTGCATGGTGATGAGGCTCAATGTTGACTGCAATGGATGCTGCAGAAAAATAAGAAGAATCCTTCTAAATATGAAAGGTAAGATATCTGTAGATGGAGACATCGAGGTCCTTAAATTAGAGAAGTTTAAACTATCGTCTTATCAAAGGAGCAACATATATGTATACATATTCTAATATGTCCGAAAACTAATAATCCGATATCTTTGTTTTGTGTTGAAGAAATAGAGAAACATTTGGTTGAGAAGCAGCAACGCAAGGTGAGCGTGTGCGGGAGGTTTGTACCTGCAGACGTGGCGATAAAGATGAGGAAAAAGATGAACCGTAGAGTTGAAATTCTGGAAATCCAAGAGTTTGATGGCAGCACTGAACAAATGGAGCAAAAGGCTATGATTACTACTTGTAGACCACACCAAGTATATTGCTTCTAGTTGTTTGTTAGCAATCATTATATGTACATTAGTATGCCATTGTTCTTGTTTCCCTAACCACCTTTCTTAATCCAATAAAACCTCTTCATGAGTGATATAAAAAACTTTTTTACTTCATGAAAAAATATTCTTTCAAAATAAAAGATCGTTTGGAAGCACTTTTGACACATAACTTGAACGGTAATGATATAACTTTTTTTAAGTCCTAAAATTTTGGACGGTTGATCAAAATATCTAACGGCCCAGATTTTGCCACGTTTGCTAGCGGTTATTTTCAATTTTAGAATTTTTTAACTGCTGGAAATCCAACGGCTAGAGAAAGCCACATAGCCCCCTTCCCTAACCTCAGCTGAATGCCTGCGCGCGGACCCCAAATTTGTCTATTAGTCGACTCAATCGTCAGATTTAGCGCATTTAAAGTGTGCGTTTGGCAAAAAAAAAAATGTTAACGTGGCTGATGTCAGCCTGACGTTAGTTCTCTAATCAGTGGGTCTGGTGATTCCGCCCTGAGTATTGGATTGCCCAACAGCCCAGAGTGTATTCATGTGGGGTGGAGGTGGTCTAATATAGGCCCAATAAGTCGATCAACGGACAAAATATAGAATCAATAAATGGATACAAGAAAATAAAACATAAAATAGAAGACCATTCAAACGCAGCGTTTGACGTTGCTGTCCCGATTCAATAAGGAAACCCATACGTCACGTTCCCAGTCTCAAATCTCAAAAGTATATATAATTTTCTTCAAAAAATCTCATAAATTAAGACGAAATATCTCGCTGGCTCACGACTCTCTGACAAAACCCCAAAAGCATAAAAACGACAAAAAACCAGCTCCTAACCCTAGATTTCCCGATGGCCAGCGACGCCCAGGACTCACATCGCAAGCACCGCCGGGCCTCTTCCGACGACGACGAGGCCGTCGAGAAGTCGTCCAAGCGCCACAAGCACAGACACCACCGCCGCCACCACCGTCACCGTCACGGGAGCAAAAAGCGCGAAGAGGAGACCAAGGCCGTCGTCGACGATGTCGAAGCTCCTCCATCGCCGCCTGTTAAGTTATCTGATTCCGGTGTCAATGGTTCTATGCCTGTTGAAGACGTGGAGGAAGGCGAAATTCTCGACGAGGAGGGTGTCGGTGGCCGGGACGACGGCGTTTTGAAGACGACAGCGGGCTCTGATGCAGAGTCTGGTGAAATTGAGGCTCCTGGAGTCGGCGATCATTCTAATAAGCGGAATCTGGTGTGTTCTGATTTCCCCCCATTCTCTTCTGATTTTTCATTTGCCCGTTGCTTGCTTGTTTTCATGAAATTTATAATTAATTGGTTTTCAAATTTAAATGGGTTTTCATTTTCTTTTCATTTCTTTAAAATTTAATTAGTTGAAAATCTTGGAAATTTGGTAGTTTCAGTGGCCAAAAGAGTTTTATATTTCGTTCTCAACTGTATGATGAAATGTTGTTTGGTGAGAGCTTGTTCAAGTGGCTGAGTCAGTGCCATTGTTTCATACATATGTAAGAACCCGCTCTTGCACTAGCCGAACATGAATCAATTGCAAAAGAAGTTACCCTAGGCGTTTCAATCAAAGAAGACTGATGACTTACTGTTAATTTGTAAGAGTTGGTTACATTGCATATTATGTTATTAACTAACTTTTTTTATTTGTTGTCCTCGGATTGGTGTTAATTACTGCAATTCGTGCACTTACGTTTTTTTTGTGTGGTGTTTTTGGCAGAGAGACAATGACATTGATAAAAATACAAAAACTGGGGGGGACCTCAGTGGTGATGATGATACCAGCGGTCATTTTGTTGGTAAGTCTTGGAATGAGGTTGGTTTGCCTATAGATTCTAGTGTTGAGCCTCAAGATGAATTAGTTTCCAGTGGTAGTGTAAAGGATGATGCCAATGGAGATTTGGCTTTTCACAAAGAGGAGAAGAGGCGACACAGGGAGTTTGGGTCCCCTTCTAGAGGAAGTGATAAGCGAAAGAATTACTATGATGATGAAAAAGAAGACAGAGGTAAATTAGCATATCGAAAAAAGGCGTCATCTGGAAGTAGTGGGGACAAATACAATACCTTGGTGCGCTCACCATCTGGTGATAGGCGCGGTGATGAGCTGCACGGTAGGAGCAGATCAAGGTCATACGATCCTGTGAGGGAGAGATCTCGCTCCCGTAGTGTAATAGAAGAAGAGTCTCTTTCGAAAAGGAGATGTTATCATGAACGGGACAGCTCAATATATGTTCAGAAAAGCAAGGCTGTGCGCGGCTCTGATGATGAAGGAATGGCTCGGGGTATTGACAGTGTTGATCTGATGAGGGATGATGAAAGGGAACACAATATTAGGTATAGCAGATACTCTGGATTAGGCCGTAGTCGAGAAAGAGAGAGAAGTAGGGAGAGGGAGGCGGATCAGGAACGGAGAAGGGAGAAAGATCAAGAAAGAATCAGGGACAGGGAACGGAGAAGGGAGAAAGAAAGAGAAAGGAGTAGTGACAGGAAAAGAGGAATAGGACGAGACCATAGCAGGGAAAGAGTGGTTGATATGGAAAGGAGAAGGGAAGAGCGGCATAGGAGCAGGGACAGGAATAGGGATGATAATAATAGGAGCAGGGACAGGGTCAAGGATGATAGGGACAGAAATATGGAGAGGGGCCGAGATAGGGACAGAAATACAGACCGAAAATGGGAGCGGCGAGATGATAGAGACTGGGATAGGGGTCGAGCTATGGAGAGGGAGAAATATGAAAATCATGAGGATAGCTATGGAAATCGAGATAGGCATAAACATTCTGCTCGATCAAGGCATGATGAAAAAGAATATGACCAGGACAGAAGAAGTAAAACTGATCCGGGAAAGGTACAGAGTCCAAAGAATTATTCTGTTGAAGGTGATGAAGGCACGAAAGAAAGGTAGTTGCTTGTTTTGAAACACGCCACCCCCTCCCTTACCCTTTTTTTACCTTTGATGCATATATTCCTCTTTTTTTAATTTTTTTTATGTAGAGATGAAGATGAAGAAGAAGGCATTCAAGTTGCTGGCCAGGAAGAGGATGATGTGGATAGAATAAAGGAAGAGTCTCGAAGAATAAAACAAGCCATCTTAGAAAAATATAAAAGTCAGCAGTCACAACAAACAAATGAGTTGGGTCTACAAGAACAAACTGAGTCACGGTTGCAGCAGCAATTTGAGCCTCAGCCTTTGGAGCAATCAGCAGATAAAGGTCCTGCAGATCATCTTGAGCAATCAGCAGCTGCTGTCCAACCTGGTCTAGAAACTGATGATGGAAGGAGTGATGGAGATGTGTCTGTTGCTGCATTTTCTGTTTCACCTCAGCAGAATGGTGCTGATACTTCTAGAATGCCTTCTGGTGCCACAGGGCTTGGAGAGGGTACTCCAGAGGTCAGTCCACTCATCCTGAAATTCATATTATCCAGATTTTTTTATGAATATTTTTTTTATTATGAAAACATAGATTCATTTGTTGTGGAACCCGAAGTTTTATATTCTTACATCCACACTTGACTTGCTAGGTTTTGAATTTAACTGACTTATGTGATTTTTATTTTCAACTCGTGCAGAGTGAAGGAGCTGTTGGCGTTGATGATATCTTTGGTGAGACCCCGGTTGGAGTACGAAAATTGGTGAGTCTCAGTGTCATGCATACGTTAGTTCCCTATGCAGTGCAACTTTGTGCTTGCAATTATGGCGTGGATTAGAAATTCATAGAGAGTTAAGTAAATATGGGTCTAATCTTATATCCTGAATAACTTGCATTTGGTTGATCTGGTATTAGTTTGGTTTAATGTGCACATGTTTTTGTCTTGCATGGACAACAATGAGAAAGCTTTGGCCTTTGTTCACGTTGCTTGTTACTTTGCGCTTCAGTTCACGTGTTTATTCATTTGTGATTGATTTTGTCATAGTTGTTGTGAATTTGTATTCACAACTGCAGTTTCTTTAATTTCATTCAACAGTTTCATACGGGCAATATCTGAACAACGTTTTTCTCATTGTGTCTCATTTGGAAGATTAACTGGAGTGCTAGACTTAAATCTTTTGCACTATTTCGTGTGCAGGGAAAAGGAGATCATGTACGAATTGAAAGGAGTGGTCTTCATGATAACTGGGATGATGCAGAAGGGTACTACAGTAAGTATATGACCAGTTCTAATATGTCTTTTCTAATTATTGTTATTTCTTGCTAGGAATTTTCCCCACCTATGATAGGCTTTTAATGGTCTCTTTCAGTTAACAGTTGCATTGCCATGCCTCCCCCTTTTCTTCATGCAGTGCTCTAAAAAAATCTTGCATCTCCATATAGCCCAACCCATGTTCTCTCTTATTGGCTGAATTAGTTTCTACCCTATTCTTCCCTGTTTACTGTTCTCGGTTGCATTCGAATTTGTACAGAATATAATGCTGCGTTACTTGATTGCCTAGGTTGATATTTCATCCAAGACATTTTTTTTCGTACTGTATTTTTACTTTTCTCATTTGTTATGATGTTCCTTTGTAGGTCACCGTTTCGGAGAATTACTTGATGCACGGTATGAAATCACTGCTGCTCATGGGAAGGGTGTCTTTTCAACAGTAGTCCGTGCAAAGAACCTTACAGTTGGTAATGGTGAACCTGAAGAAGTGGCAATTAAGATTATACGGAGCAATGACACTATGTAAGTGATTATGATACCACTTGTGTTGCTATTAGCCCCCCCCCCCCCCCCCCCCAAAAACAAATGAATTGCTATTACTCTTTTACCTATTTTCTTGCTGCTTTTATGTGAATAGGTTAAAGGCTGGTATGACTGAGTTGACCATATTGAAGAAATTAGCGGGTCATGATCCAGATAATAAGCGCCACTGTGTTCGTTTTCTGTCGAGTTTCAAGTATCGAAATCATCTTTGTTTAGTGTTTGAATCCCTTCAAATGAATCTTCGCGAGGTCTTAAAGAAGTTTGGGCGCAATATTGGTCTTAAGCTAACTGGCGTCAGAGAATATGCTAAGCAACTTTTTATTGCACTGAAGCATTTAAAGAACTGTGGTGTCCTTCATTGTGATATAAAGCCAGATAACATGCTGGTAGGTGTTTGCTACTCTGTTGATTGGATTGTATCTCGAATCATTTATGTTTCTCATAGTAATTTATGTTTCAGGTAAATGAGTCAAAAAATGTGTTGAAGCTGTGTGATTTTGGTAATGCCATGTTCGCTGGAAAGAATGAAGTTACACCATACCTCGTCAGCCGTTTTTATCGTGCTCCTGAAATAAGTAATTTTTCTTTTCTTTTCTGTTGAGCTAATGTTGGTTTTTTCAAGTCATGGGATATTGGGATGCATTATTCAGTTTTTAAAATATATCCTACATGATTAGTATGTCCACGTAAAATATTGATCTGGTATTTGATATGTCTTGGTTGCAGTTCTTGGCTTGCCTTATGATCATCCACTGGATATCTGGTCAGTTGGATGCTGTTTGTACGAACTTTATACAGGAAAAGTTCTTTTTCCCGGTGCTACAAACAACGATATGCTACGTCTTCACATGGAACTGAAAGGCCCTTTCCCAAAGAAGATGCTTCGGAAGGCAAGTATTGGGTTTGACATTCACCAACATTTTATGTTTATGTATGAATATGTTCTAACATCTCATTACTGTTTTGCCCGTTCCTTGTATCTAGAAGGTATTCATTTTGCTAATGTTTTTCATGTCTTGGTTTTTGTTCTTATAGGGAGCTTTTACACATCAACATTTTGATCAGGATCTGAACTTCCATGCTACAGAAGATGATCCTGTTACAAAGAAGGTATGCATCTGTTGTCTGGCTTGTTTCTATCTATTTCTTGTCAAGTATCAGAGTTTTGTGGTTTCCTATCAAGTGTATGAGTTTTAAATTCTTCTTGTGCAGGCAATCAATCGGGTGATTTTTAATATAAGGCCAAAAGATATTGGATCACTTATTACGGGTTCTGGTGAGAATGCAAAGATGCTAGCTGATTTTAAAGATCTTTTAGATAAAATGTTTGTATTGGATCCAGAGAAGAGGTTGACAGTATCACAAGCTTTGAACCATCCATTCATCACTGGCAAGTGAACCCTGTTGCTGCTTTACTGACTCCAGAATTCCTATTGAGCTAGATATTTGTACATTTGACCTAATTTATACAGTTTCTAATAATTGGGCATTATCTCTCTTCTCTGTGATGGCCTGAGAGCTTTTGGCACAGTTTTGGCATGGTTGAAGTCAAAAGGGGGTGATGTTTTGGTCAGGAGTACTCATTACTGGCGGGGGTTCTTTCAGTGGATTGTACTGTTTCTATCGTAAGACAACTTGCCAAAGGCGTCTTTTCCCCCTGTAATCATTCATGGTTGGCAAATATGAAAATTAATTACATCCATTTTAATTTTCCATCATGATTATATGTGTATTCTGAACTTGGTTTCTGCAATTTAATCTGTGGAACAACAGGAGATATATTTATCTTCAGCAGTTGTTTACAAAACATATACTTGAATTTTTCTTTCTGTACTTTCCTCTCTTACTATGTACTTTTTTTTCTTGGTTGCTTGTATTGGAGTTCATTCTTCGGTAATTGTGGTCTTTAAAATTTAGTTTATGATTGGTAGGTTTGTTAAACATCCTTCACTTTCATGTCCTTTGTCAGTTGTATCTTTATAGCCACTGTTTCTTAATTATTTGGGTTCTGGAGATTCTAATTTGACTTTTCATTCAGGATATGTGATAATGCTATGAGGCAACCCTCCAGTGCTTAGATGCTTAAAAGGAACCCAGGAGAAGGTACCTTGGTTTTGCTTATTAGGAGAATATTGTGAGGGACTTGGAAATAAATGTCATTCTGCTGCATGCTTTGCCTTTCTGTTGTTCCTAGATAAAGCTACTGGGTCGCTTGGAAACCTATTTAAATTGAATCTTAGTGTCACTGCTCTAGATTAAGTTGGCTTCTTTTTGGTGTGAGGATGGTTACTTTATTTACTTACTCGAGTATTAGTTATCTGAAGTGTATGTGCATGTGCATGCATTCTGAAATGTGCATTGGAACTTCTAAATCAGGGTTCAGTTGATGCGTTGTACCATGTCATGTTTGTTTTCTTTGACGTGTTGTATTCAGACATCTATGTTTTTCTTTCAGTCTTTGTCTGTGCTTGAGAGCGTTGTATGTTACTTTTTGTTTGTTTGTTTTACCTTTTAAATACATACATATCCTAATGAGATTGCATTGCATCTGATTCATGGCCATTCTGGAGGCACTTGCACAGGAGGCATGAGGCTGCTGCTGGATCTATAACAAATTCAGAGTAAGTTAGCTTATGAATTTACTCCTTACGTGCAGTGTATTTCATTACGATCTTTAGTATTAATTTTGGTGCTTATGTTTTTAGGGTATGGCCCCCATGCTCCTGCTCCTGCGCCATCTGTAAGTATATTTATGTCTAACTTGGTGTGCATTTTGTGTGAAGTGAAATTTAAATAAGGCTATAACTTTGACACTGGCTAAAACAGTTGTGTTAAGACTTTAGGAACCTAAAGAAAACACAATTTAATTCCTATTGAAAAATTAAAACATAACTAGCATAATTAGTTTCCCTTGAAACTGATGTACTTATGGAGGTTGCTTAACCTTATTTGATTTCACGACATTGATCAGCACTTTTGAACACCTGGAAGGATACAATGCCATGAAATCAAATAAGGTTAAGCCACATTGTCGGCCTGCACCTTCAGAGGTTGATTCTTGTTATTTGTTGGCTACTCAAAAATATTGCCTGTGCGGATGTGCTTTATTTGTTTTGGCTTCTCTGGTACACCCGACTTTAGTTTTTTCTTAACACTTCAAATCTTTTGTTGTACTTCCATAGTATCATAGCTTTACTCGTATTTTTCTCTAAGCCCAACTTCTCTGTGAGGTTATCATGAATTGAAGGATACCATTTGCTTATGATTCTGTTGTCCGTTTTGTTTGATGAGCGTGAAAGAACATGCTATGCATTCATTTTACTCTGAATTTCAGAACATGCTATTTTTCTTGTCCACCGTTTTCAATTATTACCTTGCATTTTCGTTTTATGCACATATGCCAGTTTTGGAATCATTGATAAGCTCGATTGTTATCATAATTTGGTTTGTAACGTGTTTTTGGTGTAATTAGTTATGGTTTTACTCTGGTTTTTGTTTGATGTCACCGCCGACTTTTCCCTGATCTAATATACTCTTAGTTCACGTTAAGCCGGGTTGATTTGTAATTGGAGATGAAACCCAGGAGGGTCTTTGATTTCTTCAATCCTTCTTTTGGATTTGGATTGATTTTTTAGGGGGCTTGGCCCGTTTTTCTTGGTGTGGTGTTGTTCTTTGTTTGTGGCTACAATAGCCAAGATTTGCTCTTTATCCCTGCTGTCTACAACGCGAAGAAAGTCAGTTTCCGATTTTCCACCAAAGTTTTATTCGAAATTAGACGATGCAAGGGTCTGTTTCCTTTTTGGTTACGGACATGCATATAGCAAGGGAATAGAGACATAATTTTTGTAATACTTAATTTACTATATAGTACGGCAACTACTGTTGATATTATATATTTCAATCAATTCTGTATGGAGATGGATTTGTTCTCCAACGTTTGATGCCGAAAATTGTTTAATTTCACTGAATCTTTATATATACTCTTGTTAAATCAACGAGACGTGTGCCTCGTTTAAGTTTGGCGTAGAGCTCGTTTTCAGCGGTGTCATCATCCAATTATTTAGTACTGTATTAATTGGATGATAGCATGTCCCCAAAACTCGTTCTCAGGAGTGGTGATAAATGTCAATTGCGTGGGTTAAGTGCTTTTGATAATTTTAGGGTCACTTTTGTAGACTAGTTGGCGGGTTGTGTCTTTTGTGGTCAAATAAAAAATTGGAGGGGACCAGTTCTCTCTTACTATCTTCCAATTTTTGGACACAATCGCACAAGAGATCTCCAAGAAGCTTCATCCCCACATGCCATTATTTTCCAAATACGCAACCGAGTCCACACTAAAAAGTGCTCGCTGCCACCCGACTCCTGAACGGGCAATTGGTTGGTTGGTGATTTCGATTGGCCAAGTAAACAAAAAAGCAATGGAGAATGATTGTGGAAGTAGTTCTTTAAAACTGTGGGTGGTTGCTTGACGTGCTCTTGTGCCTTGTAACTGGTAACTGAGGGGAGTGGATGATTCGACAGGGACACTCGGTTTCGCCAAACCCTCGCATGCTGTTTAAAAAAACTCCGTATAGTAGCGAATACGCTTTATTTCCGTTCACAAAACACTTAAATCATGACGAGTTTAGGGTTGAGTGATAAAATCTAGCCTTACATAGAAGAGCAATTTACATGAAATGAAATCAGCATCGTAAATCATACGTTGTCATGTGCAGAAAAACTCGCTTGACAATGTATTATTGGACAAGTTAGGTTGTGTATCTTCTTACACAGGAACATATAAACTATGACCTGAAAGAATCCATGTTGGGCCTAATGTTTCAAGTGACACGTGTCTAAAGAGTGTAAAATCAACTACATTCCTTCCTTGCTCTTGATAGATTTTTAGTGTGTTCTAAACACAGACATATATGTCATATGTCATTATATAAGAAGAGTGTCACTAAGGAAAAAAATAAAATTCTCTCTACATGTATAATGACGTATGGCGTACCATTCCGTGTTGCAGATATATTAAAAAAACCTCTCCTTGCTCCTCTTCGCAGAAATTGTCCAACTATAGACTAAATAATAAACCGCGTTTATTCAAAAACCACGTCTCCACATGGCCCGGCGTCTTCTAATTTCTATCTAGAAACTTAACCCTTAAGTCAGCAACACCTCCTCTAAAGTCCGAACGACTCATAAAAAGTCGTAGTCACCGAGTATTTCTCCATCGTCGTCAGCCCTTAAAGCAGCGAACGATCCAGGACTCGTTTGTTGCCTTGCTCTTTGTACCGCAGCACCTGGAATTATCGACCGAGAGAAAGAGGGAAGAGGAAGAAGAAGGCGAAAAAATGGGAAGAAAGCTCGATGCTTTGCTTGGAAGGAGTCACAAGAACACCGCCAAGTTCAAACCCA
Source organism: Malus sylvestris (assembly GCF_916048215.2). NCBI lineage: Eukaryota > Viridiplantae > Streptophyta > Magnoliopsida > Rosales > Rosaceae > Malus > Malus sylvestris. The sequence continues at coordinate 2,705,716 of NC_062272.1, forward strand.
CTTTGAACCTCGCTCTCTCCCGCCTTGCCGTTCTTAAGAAACAGCGCCAGGCCAAGTGCTCTCAGGCTCGATCCGATGTCGTCCAGCTCCTCCAGCAGGGTCACCAAGATCGCGCTCTTCTTCGCGTAAGTTTCCTTGTAAAATATTCAGTTTGCAGTGCAACGAGGCGGTGTTTCCTTTTGTTTGAGACTATTTTGTAGGGGCTAAAATGTTCTCAGACAATAAAAAACACTCGACTATGTTTGACAGAAAAACTTACAATGTTTTTGGGTTGTAGAAGCGCTTGCTATGTGCTTCAGGAAGCACCTGAATTTTTAGATTAAAAGCGCTTTTAGACAATCAAAAGCGCTTACACAGTATGATAAAAGCATTTCTAGCAAGAATTGAAATTTTGAGGCTGAAAGATTTGGTTTTATGTTGTTGGCAGGTGGAGCATGTGATTAAGGAGCAGAATATGTTGGATGTGTTTGTCATGATAGAGGGTTATTGCAACCTCGTGATCGAAAGGGTTCATCTCATTGAACAAGAAAGGTTTGGCTTTTTTTTAAAACTAATTGTTTTCCTTAATCTAATTTGATTGATTTTGTTTCATTGGTATTGGTCTAATGTAATTACTTTTGCGGTGTCTTTGTTCACACAGGGAATGCCCTGATGAACTGAGGGAGGCAACATCGAGTTTGCTTTATGCAGCTTCAAGATGCGGGGATTTTCCGGAGCTTCAAGAGATTCGTGCGGTTCTCACTGCTCGTTTTGGCAAGGAATTTGCTGCTCGTGCCATCGAAGTGCGCAACAATTGTGGAGTCAACCTCACGGTAATGATCTGGAACAGACTGAAGTTTTCTTATTAATTTCGATACAAAGCTTACATGTTTGTCAAAACAGAAATTTGGCATGTTAATGATTTGTGTGTTTTTCGGTTTTTGAAGATGATGCAAAAACTGTCAACTAGGATGCCAGTTTTGGAGGTCAGAATGAAGGTGCTCAAAGAAATTGCTGCAGAGAATAACATTGTTCTGAAGCTGGAAGAAACGTCTTCTGTTTACACCGAGGTATGTAATTTGGAAGAATATCGGGAATTCGGAGAGGATTAGAACTGAGGTATCGTATTTGCTTTGAACTTCGAATATTATTCATGGTATCTGAGGTTTGCTGTGTGTGATCAATAATGCAGGATAAATCGGATGTGAACAAGGCCGGTTCAAGTGGCACGGGACCAGCAGATAATGTGCAGGCTTCTGCAGAAGAGACGGGAAATGATGATAGGTTCTCTGGTTCGATTAAGCCAAGGAAATACAAGGATGTAGCTGATGCAGCTCAAGCAGCTTTCGAGTCTGCAGCTTACGCAGCAGATGCTGCTAGAGCAGCAGTGCAACTCTCTAGGTCTGAATCTCAAGATCCTGATGATCAAAATAGTCCCGGAAGTAAACGAGGAAAGTTATCTGACAGATATGAATCCTTTAAAAGTCTATCCGAATCGCAGCATGAGCAAAGTCAAGGTGAATTAAAGAGGTCAACATCTTCTTCAAGTTTAGATTCAGATGGAGATGAGGTGATTCCAATGTCCTCAGATGCCGTAGGGCAGGCCGATCTTTTAGGGAAGGATATAGTTTTTGATGAGAGTGAAAGCGACAACGAACCAAATACAACGCCCTCGTCTCATAACCAAATTCCTTCGAGGTTTCGATCTGGCTTGAAGGCGGAGTCAAGGCTTGAATATCCTGCAGCACATGTCACTGGAGGATCTGGAAGGCAAAGCCCGCCACGACTAAACATAGAGAAGGGACCATTCTCTCTGAGGACTAGACGGGTGCGTGGCTTCTGAGAAGAAGAATAGTCTTGTTTGTTATATTTCCTTATCAGTTTTGCTCGTTGTGCTAATAAATTCCGTTGCATATAAATTTGATTGTTTCTTTATCTCTTTCTTTGTTTTCGGGGAAATGTAAACTTAGTAGATTCTATAAATTGCGTCGAAGCGCCATGGAGCTATAGATAAATTGCTGCATATGTATAATATATAAAGGTTTCAGTATGTAAAATTGACGACTGATCGACTAATCAACGGATGCACAAGCCTAAGATTTTCGTTTTGCTAGTAACACCATGAAACTAATTTCCGAAAATTTGACTAATGCACGACATCATCTGAAAAACTCAACGGAGTCTAGGCCGCTTGTTACTGCGCAGGTCACTAAATGACTGCAAACTCACACCAACATCTTCATCATACTCGATCCCGAGCTCCTCCTGCAATAGCATAACAGACTATTCACAACTTCACCATAGTTTGCGCGTAAGACGGAACATCCAAATGCAGGCATACCTTAAATTCCTTGACATCTTTCGGTGAGTTCTCAGTAATAGCATCCCACAGATCTTTGAACATCCTTCGACGCTTTCTCCACTGACTTATTTTCTCAGAGACCATTTGCTCAACCGCCTTGCGGTCTTCTGGCTTGACCAACGTAACTCCTCCGCGCAATTTTTCCAATCTATCCTCCATTTCAGCGACCTAATACAGAATTCAAAACACCAGACTTGATCCAAATTCCATACACATTATTTCCAGTCACATATTTTGACCTAATGCAAGCACAAACGTATCCAATTAACTTACCTCCTTTCTCAGTTTCGCTTCTTTGTCCCGCATTTGCTCTAGGGTCAAATTTGCCTGCAAAGTTTTAATTTCTGCAACGAAAGTGCATCGCCATATTTCACACTCAGTAAGGCAAAGTCTTAAACCGAGAATTAAGAAGTCGAAAACCAGTCAATTAGTGAAAACATGAGATGTAGTAAGGACTGGTAAACAGGTACCTCCCTCAACCTCGCTAATCGCTCTCTTTTGTTCACCCAGCTGTTCCTGCAGTTTCTCATTTTCTTGCTTCATCCGGGTAAGCTCCTCGCTGTTTGGAATATCGAACTGGTCCTGCCTAGCCAGGTAGACCTTCTGCTTACCGTACTCCTTGAACGAAATCTTCCCATTATCCGCAAGCGCATCCAGCGCCTTTTGTATGGCCGCCTTCTTGAGGTTAAACTTTTGCAACGAATCCGCCACATTTTGAGAATTCAGCGGCCTATTTTGCTGGACAAAGATATACAAATTCACATCAGCATTCGGACGTGCACATACTGTACATAGCAAAAACCTGTTTGTTTCCCCGGAAAATATCTACACAAAATTCCGGTTTTATGCTTTGTTCCTTCAATTAATTGCTAATTACAAAAATTACAGGGAATCAAACGGAGGTAGAAAAAAAGAAAAGAATAACAGCAGCTACTAAAAGAGAAAATTAATCACATTTCGATTTTCCCACCTCCCAAACAGGCCAAAAATCGGAAGGGAAAAATCACATTTCATCAATTTATTCGACTTTTATAGTAAAATTAGGATGTAAATCGGAGAAATGAAAGATAATTTTACCTCGTTCAAGTAGTTGAGGACGATTGCTGCAACGTTTTCACAAAACCATAAGCAACAAAGAGGTTTAGCGATTCAGTAAAACGCAGATAGAAAATCAAATCGACAAAGCAAAGAATATCCTAGAGCTCCTCGGATTACCTTCGGGGTTTTCGGATTTCGGAGCCATTGATCGGAAACTCTACGGCTCCGGCGGAGAATCTGAAACTGTACGGAAATGGCGGGAAGAAGAAGCTTCTCAGAGACTCGCAAGCTTTTGGCTCTCGATTTGAATGGAACGAAAATAATGAGCTCCCTTTCCCGATACGGCGCCGTATCTCTAAATTAAATAGACAAATATGATTGGACAAATGTACCCCTTCATCATACCCGAATTTACGTAAGCAAACAAAATCGTTATTTTGGCGCTGAGAGGGAGGACACGTAGTGCCGTTTCATTTCTCAGAAACAATGGCCGTCGTCAGCGCCACGTCTCCGCCTCTGCTCTGCTGCGCCGACCGCCGCGCCGTTTTTTCAACTAGGCCCTCCCTAGAATCTCGAACCAAGACCCAATTTTGCACACAGAAGCCTTTTTTGGCGGCACTGGACTCCCAAACGCGGCCTTCACAACCGCCAGCAACCCTCAAAAGGGACTCCAAATTGAAGCCGCTCGTGTGCCGCGCGGATCGCCGGAAACCCACCACCTCCGTCCAGCAGGAGAACGACGGCTCAGAACGGCCGCTTCAGATTGCTTTGTGGCTTGCTGAGGGAGTCTACATTTTGTGGCTTTTTCTCCTTCCCTATGCTCCTGTGTGTAAATTAATGTACATTTTTATATAATATGTATAATTGTCTGTATATGTGTGTGTATATATATATATCATATAATCTTTTAGCTGCTAAAGATGTTGCCTTGTTTGATTTCAGGGAGACCCAGTGTGGGCTATTAGTTCGGATACAGTGAACTCTCTTGTGGGGCTCTCTCTTAATTTCTTCTTCATCTTGCCTTTTCTCAACTCCGGTATGCTCGATCAATCTGCTATTGATTTTCTGAGTTCAATTTCCATGTTTCCCGGTGACGGTATCCCAAGTTAACAAGGGGACTAGAGTGCGGAAAAATAAAAACATGTGACATGACAGTGCATGATTGACTTGAGATATCGACACAGTGAAACCTCATCTTAACTAGGTAATATCTAGTAGTGGTTAATTTTAATTGATTTTGTTCTTGATGATTTCTGCGTTGAACTTCTTGGCAGAGTAGTTGGTGTTGGTTTGATTGATGCCCCAGTTCTTCACCCGGTATGAATTTGGCATATCTAGTGAATTTGGATTTTACTACCAAGTTTTACACTTTTAAGTATCTTTTTTGACATGGAGATTGGACAATTTGTGTTCTTTTGTTCTTGGACTAGATGTCTGAGGGATTATTCAACTTTGTGATTGGGTGGACATTCATGTTTGCTCCTCTGCTGTTCACGGACCGACAGAGGGACAGATACAAGTGGTCTCTCGACGCCTTATGGGGTTTTCAGATGTTTCTCACAAACAGTATGCTTTCTTCCAAACCTTAATGTTTTCAATCTGTGAACCTTGTTACCTTAATCAATGAATTTTGATCAACGGGAGGGGGGATTCAAACGCAGGACCTCCTCACGTGATTTAGAAAGAGGTATCACTAGGTCAAGAGCTAATTGTTACCCGTCCTTGATTTAAATTTGCTTTGCAATGGGCATGGTTTTTAGAGACCAGTTACATTTTCCATCAATCTGACCAATGTTGTGTATGTGGTGTGAACAGCTTTTCTAATACCTTACATGGCTATTCGGCTGAATGAGGCTGAGTCTGACTACACTCCGAGCAAGCGCTCACAGCTTGCATCAGTGATGACTAGCGGAGCTCCCATCGTTGGACTTGCTGGTGGAGCAATATGTCTAATATCTGCATTATGGGCTCTTTTTGGCCGGATGGATGGCGACTTTGGAAGCATTTCGGACCGATGGGAGTTCTTGATCGGTTACCTAGGATCGGAGAGGCTGGCTTATGCATTCATTTGGGACATCTGTCTTTACGCCGTCTTCCAGCCCTGGTTGATAGGTGACAATCTGCAAAATGTTGAGAGCAGCAAGATTGGTATCGTAAATTATCTTAGATTTGTACCAGTTGTTGGCTTAGTTGCTTACCTCGTTTGTCTGAATCTTGACGAGGAACTGTAGCTTGTACAGCAAGTAAATGTCTGACTTTAATGAGTGTAACAAAGGCAACAGAGTGTTGTACAATATGAGCATGAAGCTTCCTCTATTCTTCCCAGGAACAACGACAAAATTTACAAACCCAAAGACAAGGGCATGAAGTTTCCCCTCATTGGGTAAAGCCACCGGACCAATAGTTTTTGGTTTGGTGCCATCCACACCACTTTTTACCTTTAACACTCTCTTTTAATTTATATCATTTGATTATTTTCAATTCATTTGATCGCCGAAAATTGAAAGGTATGTGTGGAAGGTAGAAAGGGTGTGTTGATAGCACCACCCTAATCTTTTAAAAACGGTTTTCACACACATTTTTTCTTCTTTGTGCACAACCATGTTTATTTTTGTTCCATATATATTTTAAATTTATCAGAGGCTCATATCATAAGATAAAATAAAAGGAAAGCTAATGAAAAGTCCAAAAAAACTTTAGTTTTAATGAAAAATAACAAATAAAGGTGTACTAAATAGTACCAGAGAAAGGTAAAAATGACTAGGAGTGAGATTAAGTACGGGTCTATTTTTAACCACAAAGACGTGTTGCTAAGTAGAAAGACGTCGATTCTTCTTATAAATTTAGGCTGCTCCATTAATGAGAAGTGGCACAGCAGGTTAAAAGGAACAGAGACTCACTTGGGCTAATTTGCGTGCAAACACAAACAGCATGGAAAAGCCACTTTTGGGCAGCTTCAAAGAAGCCGAGTACCAAACAGCAGAAAGCAGGTGCATGTGTTTCAATCCCATGGGCAAAATGATGATGAATTCTTGGAAGGATTTACTAGATTTTGCAGTAAATGCATGGCAAATGGGCCGTTCTGATCCCAGGAAAATCATCTTTGCAATAAAAATGGGACTGGCATTGTCCACGGTTTCTTTGCTAATATTTTGGAAAAAGTCGTATCGCGACGTTAGTCAGTACTCAATCTGGGCTATCCTCACTGTCATTGTGATGTTCGAATTCAGCATCGGTATGCATGTTTGATATCAGATGTAACGTAACAATTCAGGTCCGTTTGATAACCATTGTTTCGCTTTTAGTTTTCAGTTTTCCGTTTTCGTGCAGGAGGGACTTTCATCAAAGGATTTAACCGCGGGTTGGGGACGTTGTTTGCTGGAATGCTTGCATTCTGCTTTGCTGAGTTATCTTTGCTGGCTGCAAAGTTGGAGGAAGTTGTGATTGTCATAAGCATATTTATCGTTGGTTCGTATTAGTACTAATTGCAAATTAATATCAAAGTTAAATCCAACCTTTTCTAACCCTTCTTCTCTGTGACGCCCTTCAGGATTTTTTGCATCTTACTTGAAGCTGTACCCAACAATGAAGCCCTACGAGTACGGCTTTCGGGTTTTCGTGTTGACATACTGCATCCTAATGGTTGCCGGGAACAGAACAAGGGAGTACAGTGAGGCAGTTGTGACTCGACTGGTTCTTATTGGAGTGGGAGCAGCTGTTTGTTTAGTCGTTAACATATGCATATATCCGATATGGTCGGGAGAGGATCTGCATAACTTGGTGGTGAAGAATTTCAAGGGAGTTGCTACTTCATTAGAAGGTACAATTACAATATGTGAGTTTTTTTCAAGTTCTAATCAGCTTTCTGCTCTGTTAATCTGCTCAAACTTATTGCTTAGGCTGCGTTAACGGGTACCTAAATTGTGTCGAATATGAGAGGATCCCATCACGAATTCTTACATACCAAGCTGCAGATGATCCACTGTACAAGGGCTATCGATCCGTGGTAGAATCTACAAGCCAAGAAGAAACTCTGGTATGATTTACCCCAAGTTGGACAAGAGTTGGGGTTGACTTTAGGGCCCGTTTGTATCTTTTGATTAAGAAGTACTTCTGCTAGAGGTGCTTCTCTAGAAAGCACTGCTGCGACCTGTAAGTGCTTGGGAGTTTTGATTTCCATTTGACATGTTTTTTATGAGTGCAGTTGGGATTTGCAATCTGGGAACCACCTCATGGGCGTTACAAAATGTTCAATTATCCTTGGACAAATTTTGTGAAATTAAATGGTGCATTGAAGCATTGTGCGTTTATGGTCATGGCTCTACATGGATGCATTCTTTCCGAAATACAGGTAACTATCCGTGACGAGAAATAAAACTACATAGAAATGGTACAGTTTCCTTCACACACACACACACACTGTTGGTTTGTAATTTTGTACCACATGTAGGCACCAGCAGAAAAGAGGCAGGTTTTGCGCGACGAACTCCAGCGGGTTGGAGCTGAAGGTGCCAAAGTTTTGCGAGAACTCGCCAAGAAAGTGGAGAAGATGGAAAAATTAGGCTCCGGAGACATACTCAAAGACGTGCAACGGGCAGCAGAGGAATTGCAGAAGAAGATAGACCGGAGATCGTATCTTCTGGTCAATTCAGAGAGTTGGGAAATTAGTGCACCACAAAATGCTTCGTCAGAGGACATGCTTGGGGACCAAGCATCTCGGCCCTTGCCTCTCTCATTCAGTGGTGGCGATGGAGTGATGAAGGAATATAACTGTGGAACATATGAAAGCGCGAGCGCCTTGTCCTTGGCCACGTTTGCTTCGCTGCTAATTGAGTTTGTTGCCCGGCTTCAAAATGTGGTTGACACATTCCAAGTGCTCGGTGAGAAAGCAGACTTTAAGGCGTTTGTTCCGGATGCACCGCCTGCAAAGAAGAAATCTGGGACTTGGCCCTGGCAGTGGCGGATTCGGTGTTTCGGGTATAAAAGTGTTATGAATGACACCAGGGAGGGTCGGGTGTAGGTAACAATATGCCGAAACTGCTATGCTAGAGTTTCTAACACCCACAACACTTTCAACCTACTGGAAATCTTGTGGGAATTAGTTATGTTCGAATCCCTCTAAGGAAAGATTTGCTTGTTACGCTATTCATTCGCACAGACGAAAAATGAGTCCATTGCATTTCAAACCATCCAGAGTTTGATAAGATCATACATGTCCAACCTCATCTGTGAACCTATCTATCACAAATCACAACACAAAATTGTATCTAGGAATGCTTGCACTTGGATTTCTTTTTCGATGGTTCTCCAGATTCCGCAAGATATGCTTCTGGATTTACATTCTCAGCCATTCTTTGTATTCCATATTCTTTTGCCTTTTTCTGAAAAACAACCAGCAGAAAGGAGGCAAGGGAAAACGAAACCGATAAGACAACCATGCTGCTAGATAAGATGTAAGCTTTTAGCATGCCTTATTTCTATAATTATAGTTTACCTTCAGAGACGTGGCTACGGCAGCCAGATCTTTGTTACCATCATCAGTGTTGGTCTCCTGGACTGCAGGCTCCTGAATCAGAAAAAAGGAAAATTAACAACAGCTTGTAACTCGTAAGAAGATATATAACTAAAAAAATGGAAGCACGTAACACCAAACAAAACAGAGAACACCTATGTCCTACCTTGGGAGGAATGAAAGCAGCTTCTCTTTTTCGCTTATTTTCTGCAGTTTTTTCAGACTGTTTCTCCTGCTTCTCTTGCCACTTCTTTGCGGATTTCACTTTGTCGTTCAAAAAGTATTCTCCAGTTTCCAATTGTATGTCAATCTGAGAAAGCACAGAAAATGAAAATTTTATGACAACTAAAATGCAAGTTGATATAAAAGAGAATTGTTCATCCAAAATCAGTTTTACTGGGAAAAGGAAGAACATTGGGAACAAAAGGAGGGATATTTATTTACACAGATAGAATCAGACTACAATCAAGAAATAAAATGGTATTAAAAAGAAGTGGAGAAGAAGGCAAACGTGTTCCAGGGTAACATCTAAAAGTTAGGCCTCCACAATTAAGTACGACATAGACCACTGACATTTTAATATTTTTAGGTAGAGAAGATACTCGATTTATATAGACATAACAGCTTCCAAAAGTAGCTAGTTTTGTTTTGCTCATTCAGGAGAATAGCAACCTTATTATGCCTCGTTCACAAGGAACCCTTGCAGGAAGATAAACCATACAAGAGTCTGGTGGCAATTACTCACCTTGCTAGGTTGCTGAGGAGGCGGGAATGGTGTATATGGTCTCTTCTCTTTACTCTTGACCTTATTTTGATTAATATTTTTCCTGGGGAGAGAAAGAGAGAATAGTTCAAAACTGAAATAATAGCACCTAAGGCACCTAAAAAATGTAGGCAGACAATAACAGTTCTCCGCATGCAGAGTTAAAGAAAACTGAAGTAGAAGTCATACTTCTTGAACTTTGGAAGAAATCTATCCCAGTTCTCATGAGCCAGCGCCGGATCCTTTTCAAGTTCTTTCCTCACCATGAGAGTCTGCTTACCAGGCAGGAAGAGATAAAAAGTAAGAGAGATTCATTCACAGACCTTCAGGTCTAACTTTGTAAAGTGAGACAGCAATCTTGATGAAATCACACAGTACAACTATAATCACCTTGATATGAAATATGGGATGCATTGCATTCGTCATGCAGTCTTCCACAATCCTCCTGACTTGCTTCAATGCTTTAAATGAACCCATTACCGAAACGGTGTTTCCCTATTCATTTACAAGCAAATTAAAATTCTTTTGCTATAGTTTCATGTCAAATATAAACGTACAATATAACAATCAAAATCACAAGGAATAGCACACTTACTTGAACCAGAATATAACAGCCCGTAAGTATTTCAAGTGCCTGTGTCCAAAATTATATTGTGAAAGATTAGAGAAACAGAACAAAGATATATCAAATGAAATCACATATAATTGCATCAAATACAATTGCATTATAGAACATGATATCTGGTTTACTCTGTGCACCTTCAAAGTGGACGA